>NW_026526743.1:22498336-22638336 GCF_024362965.1 Panthera pardus | reverse complement strand
GGCCACCCGTCAGAAACTGAAGATTTACTTCTGTCCTCTGCTTGCACCCGTGTGCCTTCCCATTTGGGCCATTTTCTCTTGGTCTTCCTCTTTAGACCAGTGGTACTTAATTGGGGCCAATTTTGCTCCCTCCCCCCCCACCGGGGGCCATTTTGGCGATGTCTACAGACATTTTCGGTTGTCAGCTAGGGGGTGCTACTGGCGTCAAGTATCCTTCAGTGTGCAGGACGGCCCCCACAAGGAAGAATCATCCAGCCCAAAATGTCAAGTCAGCCATGCCAATGTCTGGTCTGGATCTGGGGGCACGACCAGTAAGTACCAGGACTTGGCCTGGTTTTGCTTGTACCGACGCCCCATCACGCAGCACAGCCTAAGGCACACAGCATGTAGAGAATAAGTCATGGTTGAAGGAATGGAGAAACGGAAGTCCAGAGGGTGAAGGGCACTGCCGGGCTCCATGTGGTTGAGAAGCCAGTCTCTGCCGGCCTCAATACGTCTGGAAGGGACCGGGGCGTTACTTCTCTGTTCTCAGCCTACACGGTGGGTTGCTGCCCGCCCACCCCCCCCCCACCCCCGGCCCTGGAAACCTCTACCTGCTGGGACATGGCTGCAGTGTGCATGTGCCCAGTGTGCCCAGGTGCCCTCACTGGGCTGGGGCTGCTTACTCTCCAGGCGATACCCGGACTCGGCTCTGGCCTGGGGACACTTTGAAGTGGAGGGCTCCTTCCCCAGGCACCTCCAGACAGGACCACACTGTCTCCTCAGCCAACCTGCAAGGAGCAGGCAGAATTTGATTGTTTTCCCCGGGCCCAAGCCTGGGCAGCACATCTCCGGAGAGATGCACAGAGAGCGTCTCCGCACAGCTGCTGGAGCTTTCCCCGGGAGCCCTGCTGCACCCTTGTACAGAGCAGGGGAAGCCCCACTGTGGAGCAGGAACATGCTTGTTTGTGGGCCCTACAGGTTCCAGGGAAGGATCCCTGGTCATCCTTGAGCTGAGATGGAACCAGTTCCTTTCCTGTCGCTCTGGCCTGGTGTGGCCTGGGGCCAGTGGCCCCCGGGCAGGGCCAGAGTCTGCAGAGGAAGAGGCTTTGTGTGTGTGTGTGTGTGTGTGTGTGTGTGTGTGGTGGGGCATGTGTAGGAGATCACAGGGCTGATGCTTTAGGCCCTTGGGAAGGGGACCAAGAGGTGGGGGGGCCCGCTGGCAAAGAGGAGGGACATGAGAGAGATTTGGGGCAGTAGAAGGACCGCATATTCTCTCCAGGGCCTTGCCCCCACCTTCCCATCACGAGGGGCCCTTGGTGCCTTTTGAAAGCTTCCTTCTTTGCTGGGGTCCAGGCAGGGGCTCCCAGTGGTGGGTCCTGCTTCCTGGAGGGTGATGCCAACTCTGCATGTCTGGAGACCCTCCCTCACAGAGGGGCAGGGGCAGCGCACGGAGCCTAGAGACCCTGCCCGTGGTTCCTGCTCTGTCAGTGGGAGCTCTGCCATGCAGGCGACCCCCGTTGTCCTCCTTCTCTTCACCCACGGAAAGCTGTGTGGTGGGGGGTGGGGGTGGGACAGGACAGAGGCAGCAGGCCTTGGCCAACTGGAAGAGCTTTACTCTTGGATACAGAAGGGTACCTAGGGTGAGGCCGGATGCCCCCTGGACAGCTTTCCCTCCCGGGAGACCCTCACAGTCCCAAGGGAAAGCCGCTCGACTCTGCAAGCAGCCCCTAATTTACTTCCCCTAACTGCCCTGAAGGCCTAGAGCAACAGTTAAGAATCACATTACTGCCTTTTATTGTCTCTAATTTTTACCCAAATGGTTTCTGCTGTGCCAGCTAAACAGCGGTCTTGTTTCTCTTCGCGCATCCAGGGACCCCGGCCGCTGGCGTGCTCTGGATTTATGCACTCTGGGGAGGTGGACCACCCCGCCCCCGACCCTCTTCCTGCCCCATGCAAGCCTCCTTCCCTCTCCTCCCTGCAGGGAGGCCAGGAGCAGGGCACCGACTGTCCCTGTGTTCCTTTGGGAGGGAGGCCTATTTTCTGCCCAGCAACTCTGCGTGTGTGTGTGTGTGTGTGTGTGTGTGCGCGCGCCACGGGGACCAGAAAATCGACAGGGGGTGGGGGGACCTCCTCCTGTGACCTTTCAGCCCCTGCCCTGGACCTGGAGAGCCCTGCATGGGGTCAGAGAGGTGGCTCTTCCAAGCTGTGTGACCCTGTGATTCACCAGACCCCTAAGCTGTGACAGGACCCAGAGTAAAGTGGGAGGGAGACAAGAGGGCATATCCGGTCGCGACAGCAGAAAGCCGGGGTACAGACTGAACTGCAGGTGTGGCTGGAGCAGAGGCGTCCCCAGTGTCCCGTCTCCCCCCGCCTTGCGGCTCAGCCTTCGTCCACCCTGGCTTCTTCCTCGGGCAGCAAAGATGGTGCCACACGCTTACACCCCCAGCTCAGTGGCCTCAGCAGAAAAGCTGCTTTCCACTGGTGCCAGGACTGGTCCTGGCATCTTGCAGGTGAGACTTGGCCACATGCCACCACGGGGCCAGTTACTGTGCCTGGGGACGGTCTAGGCCCCACGGCCTGTCCTGGTGGAGAGCAGGGTGGGGAGAGGGGTCAGCCTGGGCTGTGAGGAGGAGACCTCCTATTGGGACAATCCAGAGATACAGTGACAGCTAGGATGGGTCCGGGCAAGCCCTTCACCCCTCCCTACCTCAGCCCCTCTTCGGTGGGTCCGCAAGAGCTCTGGCGAGATGCCTCTGTTACTTTGACTTTGCCCCTGGGTAGTTGCCGATGGGACAATGCTTGTCTGAGTACCACATCCCCCTTCCCCATGCCTGTGGAATCTGTCTCCCCCTGAGCTGTGTCTAAAGCCTGACGGGCCCATCTCCACACTATCCAGAAAGTTCCCAGGCCCTGTCCTATCAGATCTTTCACAGGCCCTGGTGAGTGACGGGAAAGGTATTACCCCTGCTGGACCCCAGAGGTTTGGGGGCCTAGGGAAGTCTGTGAGGAAAGAGGGACAGCTCCTTTTCTGGAAAAACCAGGCCAGGCAGTTGCAAGGTGCTCCAGCCATTCAAATACCTCTTTGGCTCCCACTGCCCCTCAGGAAAGTGGCAGAGCTTGAGGACTCAGAAGCTGGGTGAACTTGGGTGGGAAGCCCACTCCCCACCTGCGACTTATAAGTGGGGAAGACAAAGTCCAGAGAGAGAAAAAAATTCACCAGGGCTGCCCATCAGGCCAGTGCAGAATTGGGACTGGAGCCCAGGTTCACCTCTCTGGGGTCTCTGAAACACCCCCACAGGCTGGTTCCTTTTCCCCAGGTACTTCCCTCTTCCCACCCTCACCTCTCCTGGTGCACACTGGACCTGCCTCGTCCCCCATGCTGCCTGTGCTATCACTGCCTTGGTAGAGACTCTGTGGTACATCCCTGAGACTGGGGTGGGAGAGAGCAGCCCCCAAAGGCTCCAGCTCACACCGGCCTCCGTCCTTGCAGCCACGTGGTCAGGGAACCCAGTCCTGGATGGGCGGCCCTGCCCCCTCCCCCTTCCCCCCCCCCCCCCCCCCCACCCCGTGGTGGAGACGGGGACCCGCCAGCCCCAGGCCCAGAGACGATGTCCTGTCCTGCCCCCATGAATCAGAGAGAGCTCACCCCCAGGCCTGCCGAGCCCCTCTTCTTTTGGAAGAGCCAGAGTGAGAGGCAATAAATAACCGACACTCGCTTATCCAAGGAGTTTGGTGCTTCATGAATTGTTTTCTTCCTGAGAGGAAAAGGCAAGTCTTCTGAAAACAGAATTTTAGGGTATGTGTCCGGAGAATGGGACCAGCAGGGCCTTCCTAGGGTTCATAAGGAGCCTGCCTTTGCAGGTCGCCATGACAACGGGAGGACACGGAGCAGGTGTCCCTGAAACCTGACTTGCCAGGGCCACGTGCTTGTCCGCAGACCATCCCTGCAGACGAGCCCCACTGTCTGTTCCTGCTCCTTCTGCTTCTCCTTCCTCCTTCCTACCAGCAACGAACACCGACTCTGAGCCAGGCTCCGGGCTGCTCCCTGAGGATGGGGGCTGGGGGGGGGGTGGTACCGACTCGCTGTCCTGGTTGGGGTTCTCTGGAGAAACCGAACCAGTAGGATATAGCTTTGGGTCACAGTGGTGTACATTCTAGTCCCAGGCTGAAGAACCAGAGGAGGTCGCAGTGTAGGTCCCAGTTCGAGGGCAGGAGAAACCAATGTCCAAACAGAATTCTCTCCTCCACCACCGTTTTGTGCTCTTCAGGTTCTCGGTGGACTGGATGCAGCCCGCCTGCACTGGGGAAGGCAGCCTGCTTTACCCAGTCTACCCATTCACTCCTGAGCTCTTCCAGAAACAGCCTCACAGACACACCCAGAAACAGCGTTTAGCTAGACATCTAGGCACCTCGGGGCCCGGTCAAGCTGACCGGCAAAACTACACATCACACTCCTATTCACAGGTCACTCCAAGAGTCCACGGCCGTCAAGGCCTCCTAGGCAGTGGGTGACAGAGTGAGGCTTGGACCCCAGTCACCCGGCTCCCAGGCTCCTGTCCTTTTGCACTGTGCCAGCTAGGCAAGGCCAGTGACCTTTTCTAGACCAGGGCTCCAGCCCTCGTGTGCTTTCACCATGCCCAGGACAAACCTGGGGTTCCTTCCCCCTTCGCCTATGTGCCACGCTGGGGTGATGATTTATTTTTAACTCCGAGCGAATCCAGGGAGCTGGCCACTATGTCAGATGCGTTGGTTGGTTGCTTTTCTTTTTCCAAGAGAGATGTCTGACTCTGAGCACCTGCAGCCAAATCCGGGACATGTTGGCCAGGGTCTGGACTTCACGCTGATGACATCCTCTGAGATGACAGAGCATCATCCATTATTCTCCTTCCTGTGCTGAAAATGGGCTTGCTTCCGGGTCAGTATCCCCAGAATGGCTCCCATCCGTTTGCTGCTGTTGTCAGTTCCCCGGGCCGAGGTGGTGTAAGCCGGGGAGTCTCAATACACCCACATCCTCCCCCTTCCCTCCCTCTTTCCCTTCCTTCGTTTCCTCCCTCCTTTCTTTAATATTATCCTGGGACTGCAAAATTAAGATATCCTTTTGTGTCACAAATTCAGCGGTTATGCATCTATCCAGACATCTACCCCATCCATCCTGCCTTCCATTTTTTCTTTTAATCAGTATGTATTTCAGTTACTGCCCCGTGACGGCAAAGAGTGCCTGATTCCTGGGGTCTGTTCTTGGCAGGCCCGTCCCCAGCCCTTCTTTACGGTGCACTTTTACCTGCCATTTCTTGGGCCGCCTGGACAGACCCGGTAGTTCAGGAATGGCTTCTCTGCCAGAAGTCCTTTTCACGGTGGTGACGGCACAGCTCTCCCTTTCCCCAGTCACTGTGGGTGACCGCCTCTAGGCTGTCCTTCTCTGGATGTATGTGGCCCTGTCTTGATCTCGAGTAAATGTACAGGCCCCCGAAGAATTGGTTTGTCTGAGGAGAACAACCAAGGACAGAAAATTGAGCCTCATCGCGGAGTCAAAATGCAGATTTCGCATTGAAATACAAATCCTTCGTTTCAAAAGGTCGGCTGGAATGGTATTTAAAAAAAGAATTGCAGCTGGTTTCGAATAGGGCACTGGAAACAAAAAGTCCCATCCAAGAATACTCTTTGGCCCTGTGCCCACAGCTTCTTCTTCTGATCGTGAATCAGCTTCATTATCTTTCTCTTGCAGCTTAGTCTCGTGTGCTCGGAGATCGATGGTCAGTCAGACGGATGGACAGACGCCGGGCAGGTGGCCTCTCCACCTACACAGACTTTCCAGGGGTGCAGCCACCTCGGTGTGGAACCAGCACACACACTTCCCAGCCCCATTCGCATTCCTGCCCCCCCCCCCCCCCCCCCCCCCGCAGTCAGCCTGACCTGGGGCCACACCCCATTTCTGGACATCCTAGCAGCCAGAAAGGGGCATTCCCTTGTTCCCTTTTCCACTTCTTCCTCTGCCTCCGCAGAGCCACCAGCTTGAACAAAGATCCTTTCCTTTTCTCAGGACCACGCATGACCTCGTATTCCAGTTCCTCCCAAGCCCTGGCATGGCCTTTTGCCTGCGTCCCCATGGCCTTTTGAGGATCGCTTGGCAGCGGGACCCGCCTGGCCTGGGGCTGAGCCGGGGAGACAGAGACGGTCCTGCGTGTGCTCGTTCGCTTATTTACTGCGCTACACCCACCTGGTTCCAAAAGCGTTTAATGTGGATAACAAAAATACATACAGCACAATAGTATTAAAATAGAAAAGAGATCAAGCCAGAGGGAAAGTGAGGAGCGAACAGCCAGCTAAGGCTACTTTTCTTCAAAGTAGAAACTTGTGCTTTAGGAGGTGCGGTGGGGGGGGGGGGGCATGCAGAGGGGGCTCCGTTAAGTAAACTCAAATACAAAAGTCTGGATTTTCTGTAAAACGGGAAGAGCTGTCTCCTTACAAACATAGTGTTTTGCCTTCAAAAGGATTTTGTCAGAGATATTTTTAAAGAAAGTCTCCTCAAGGACGTGTGGTACGGTCTGTAACAAGGCCATCACACAGCCTGTAAGACGCAGCTTCTGCGTAAAGAGAGACGGGTTCGTGCCCACAGCTTTGACTCCCTCAGGCCTGTGTCTAGGTGCCGTGTGCCAGCTGGGAGCAGTCTTTCTACTCCTGGCTGTCCCTAAGTGAGTCAGGGAGTGGGTGTCACAGAGCTCTTTCCAGGTAACCTGGCCTGAAGGAGGTGCCCCGGGAGGACAGGGGCACAGAAGATCAGAGTGGTGAGTGGCTTCTGGAGAGGAACTCCGAGGTGGGCTGGGCCTCCCGTGAGCAGGTGGGGTCAGACCTATGGAGCCAATTCATTCTCTGCCTGTTCAAAATCCATTTGTAAGATCTCTTTATATGTTGAGGGTATTAACCCAACATCTGACATTAACCCAGTATCTGACCTCTGATCTGGGAAGTATTTTCCCATTCCGCAATTTTAATTTTGCTAATAGACATTTTTAAAGTTAATTTTAGTGAGTAACTTCTCTTCATGCCAGGCTCTGCTCTAGGCGGTGAGATAAAATGATGAGCCAAGAGTAAACATAAACTTTGTGCTGCGGCCTCAGAAGGGAAAAAAAACAGTAGCCAATTCATCACACAAATAAGGGACAGCTACCACTGCCTTAAGTGTCAAGGAGTCAAACTTGCAGCCTCCAGAGACCATGTGATGGGGTGTCCCTGAGGATGTGGGGGGCTTGTGCAGGGACCAGTGAGCAGGGGCCCTGGCAGGAGAGTGGGCTAAGGTAGAGCGCAAGGTTGAAGGTGGGTGAGATACGGGGACCAAGTGGGCAATGTCACACAACGTGCCTGGCATTTCAAGCAGAGACCTTTGAAAGGTGTCCAGCAGGTATCCCCGACATCTGACTTGGGTTTGAAGCCGTATCTAGGAGGGTGGAGGGAAACAGAGTAAAAGCAGAGGACTAGGAGGCGTGGGGAGGGGGAAGGGGACCAAGGTGAGGGGGAAAGGATTTGGCTGGGGAAGCAGGGGCCGGAGCTTGGAGGGGTGGCACAGAGGGGGAGGGTGTGGCTGAATGGGAGGGGTCTGGTCAAGCATGGAGGACTTGGCCAAGTGTGGGAGGCGGGGCCAAGTGTGGAAGGCGGGGCCAAGTGTGGAAGGCGTGGCTAAGCTTTGGAGGCCTTTGTACTGAAGTCTCCAGCAGGGCTCTGCGTTGTGCATTACGTGTAGGCCACACATCCAGCCCTGTTCCCTACATTCTTTGAAACCGGAATTCTACTTGGAGACGGACAAGAAAATAAAAGTGGTATATATATATATATATATATATATATATATATATATATATATATATTTTTTTTTTTTTTTTTTTTTTTTTTTTTTTTTTTTTTACAGGTATTTTTCTCCTGTGAGCATCTGCACTGGTAGTTACAGAGCTGGTGGCACTCAGTGCCGGCCAGGGCTCGCTGGCTGGATCGCCATCAAGAAGAGAGGCCTGTGGGCTCCAAACCACAAGATGTGCGTTTCTGACTCCTGACAGCAGCACCGTTTAATTGATCTCGTCTTGTGTCCTCGATTCTCACCTCTTTCCCCGCCCCTACCCCCACCTTTGCCTCCCTCCGCTCCTTGTTGGGGTGATTTGAAAAAAACATTCCAGAAAATGGCAAGAGGCCTCTCACAAGGGGAGAGAGAATTAAGCCAAATTAATTCCAGCACAATATGAGGAATTAGGCTTAATTTAAACAGGTAACAGAAAAGAACAGAGCCGGTCTCTTCCCTTTCCCGGCAACAAGCCTGCATCAGCTGTTTTTTGCCAAAAGGCTGGGCAACATGGCTGCCTTGGTTGCGAAGGGCCCTTCTCCCGCCTGCTCTGCAACCCCCACATTCTCCCCGACTGGGATTACGGTTTGCAAGTCACTGACCATGGTTGAATTTTATCATTATTAAGGTTCAGTGCTAACCTCCTCCCCTTATTTCCTTCCCATTTAAAGTTTCAGGGATAATAAATTCTTTTGATTTAGCAATTATTGGAGTACAGAATTAGTCAAACGCGGGCTTTGAGAACAAAGTAGAATAGGGGTTGGGTGGGCTTTGCAGAGATGCCACAAATACAGGCTGGCTGCCGCAAGATCGGGGGGAAATGGCGTTGTGTTAAGTCTGAAATTGGATGGGTTTTAATTTAGGAGCGTGGCTCCAACACTCACCTCTCTGAGCAGAAAAATAGTTATGTTTGTGGGTGACATATTCCTAAAGTACATTGTGCTAAAGCACCGTGCTGAAATACATTATATTGACTTGTCTGGGGCTGTGCTTTTCCGAGTACAACATTGAGTTGGCTAGCAATAAAAATAAATAAGAATTATATATCATTTCATTCATTTTTTTGCATTACACTTGCAAAATGCATAAGGATATAACACAACGTGTTGCAATACAGTTTTAGAAAATACAATGATAAAATTAATCCTCGATACAGAATGATGTATGTGGGTGCATTAAAGCAGGAAGCAGAGGGGCAGTGGGTGAGTTGAGGGTGCTTCCGGGCCGGGTGCTGGACTGAGGCTCATGTTCTTCCTCTGTAGGCTGGTGGAGGCCAGAACAAGTGTGTGGTGCCATCCGACGGGGAGAAGGGGCCCCTCCCAGGGCTGCCAGAGGAGCCAGCCCTGCCTGTGGATGTTGTGTCAGGTGGCTGCTGGCCTCCGGGGCAGGCTGAAGCAGTCACTGCTTGGATCTTTTCTATCCGTGGACACTCCTGGCGGCCAGCTTGAGGCCCAGCACCCTGTGGGCTGGACTCTGTTGGGGAGAGAGACGTCCGGAGCATCCCTGCCTCCTAGGGACTGGGAGTGGGGGTGGGGCAAGCCAAGCAGGACAGGTGTTTGTTGTCCGCTCACTTTAGGTTGCAGCCCTGAGTGGACTGGCTGTAGTAAAATGTGGACAAAGGGGGGGCCAGAGTTTTCCTAAAGTCCCTGCAGCAAACATACTGAGCTGTTCACCCGCTAGTTTCTGAGCTCAGACCTGCTAGGGGTGGGAAGCACCCCAACCGTCCCTGGGAGCTCCAAGGTGGAGGGTCAAGGAGGATTTCCTTCGGAAAGCCTTGTCTCCTAGTCTGGGTGGAGGGAGGCAAGGGTACAGGGAGAGGCCCCAAACCAACATTGGGATGTCTGGCTCTGGCACCTTCCTGTCGTCCTTCTCAGCGTCTGTCATCCCCAAACGCACGTGCACACAAGCTCATGTTTACGCCACACGGACGCACACACAAACGAATACACGTACTTGTGGGTGTGCACTCTCACACACGCAGAGGCAGGCACAAGATGTCCACGTGTGTGTGCACACATGGAGACACACACACACACATATAGATGTCCCATTGCATCGCATTCCTCGGGCTCCCCCAGGTGGGACATCTCCCCATTCCCTGCCACAGCAATCAGGATCCCAGTGCAGCCCCCGACAGCCTGGCCCCCGCATGTCACCAGCTTTGGCTTCCCTGGTCCTCATGCATTGCTCCCAAACAGGCCCCTCCGTGGATCCCCCTTGCTCTGGCAACCACCCTCCTTCTCGCCTCACCTCTGCAGCCCCTATGAAACCAGCCTGGCATGACCCCTGACCTCCCTCATCCCATTTCCTCTGTGCCCCTCCTGTTCCCTGCTCAGTGGTGCACTGGCCTCTCTGTGGCTGCTCAGAGACCCGCGTCTGGATCGGCATCCCGTCCTCCTTATGAACACCATGCTCCCCGGGGGGTGTTGTGGGTGCCCCAGGGCCCCTGCTGTTCCTGACACTGCCATGCCCGTCCCCACCCCCTCGCATATCTCCCTTACTCATCAGTAGTTACCTGCCAGCCTTCTGAGCATCGTCCCAGTGAGCTGTATGGCCACCCGGAGATTACATCTGTCCCTCCCTCCAGACTCCCAGCTCTGTGTCCCACCTCTGTGAGGGGCACAGCCCCGTCTGCTTCTCTCTCTGCCATACGTGCATCATGGCTGGTGTTCAGTAGTTACTATTGAATGGACGGATCAGTGGGTCCATGTGCAAGGGCTACAGACACCCAAAGCACCTGTCTGGCCCACCCGCCCTCCAGGAGGACCAGGGAGGCCCTCGCTTTTCACAGTGGAGGTCACTGAATCCCCGGGGGGGGGGGTCACCTGCCCTGAGAGTGAGCTGGACAAGAACACTGGTGTCCTGACTCCAGGTTGGCCTCTGACTTCATACTGCCTTGGGGACCCCCTTCCCCCACTCTCTAGCTAAACTTGCTGGCAGCCTCTGAGGGTCTTCCTAAAACACTCGAAGGAAGTTTCCAGGTCAGTCACTAAGACCTGATGCCCCTGAAGAAAAGAAGCCTTGGAAGCTGGGGTCGCTGGGCTCCTGACCAAATAGGAGGCTGTGGGGAGAAGGGGTGTAGGTGAGTGGTGGCAGAGGGGGGATGGCCCTCACAGGTGACACTCTCAGCAGGAGGCTCACCTCTCTGGTTGTTCAGAGACAGGGAGGGAGGGACAGTGACTGCCCTTGACAGCAGGCAGGCGTGGAGTGGAGCCTTTTCTGCAGCCGGGAGGGGCCGGAGGAAGGTGGCCAGGAGGCCACAGTACCCCTGGCTGCTGGTGGCACTGGGAGAGGCACCAGGCGGCAGAGCATCAGGACACCCTTTGCTTTCACTCTTCACCCATCAGCAGATTGTGCCCTGGCCACCTCTACCGCCCAGGATGGCCCCCTGTGCTGCAGGTGAAGCCGAGGTAGGGGTGGAGGCTGCCCCACATGCTGGCCTGAAGGATTCTGACCTGGCTTGGGTGGCCTCCGCTCTCACCCCTGCATCCTGGCTGGACAGCACCACCTCAGTGACTCTGGTGGCCTCAGGAAGGGGACAGCGCACAGTCTTCTCATCCTCTCCGGCCTGGAGAGCTGTGCACCAACAGCACCCTGAGCTCCACAGGCCCCTCCTCTGGCGGCCTTCCCCAAACCAGCTCCGACCTGCCCACACCTGCAGAGCCCTCAGGCTGACCTTCAGAGCACAAGGTGCGTTGGGCAATCATGTGTTCGTTGGGTGGTTGTTTGACAAGACCGGGGGCTTGTCAAGAGCAGAGCATCACTGGCTTGGTCAGCTCGGCACCGGGCCTGGCTTACCGCATGCACTCATTGCAAATCACTGATTGATTAGCGAATATGAGAAAGGTGTGCATGTGGGCGTGTACTCACACAGGCACACGTGTGGGTACCGTATGTGTGCGTGCACGTATTATGGACTAAATGCGTCCATTATTAACCCATAATATGATGGTATTGGCAGGTGGGGCCTCATCCATGTTTAAAAGAGGTCTGAGGTGGGGCACCTGGGTGGCTCAGTGGGTTGAGCATCTGACTTCGGCTCAGGTCACGATCTCATGGTTTGTGAGTTCAAGCCCCACATCAGGCTCGCTGCTGTCAGCACAGAGCCCGCTTCAGATCCTCTGTCTTCCTCTCTCTGCCCTTCCCCTGTTTGCACTTTATCTTTCTGTTGTTGTTTGCACTTTAAATAAATAAACATTAAAAACAAATAAAAGAGGTCATAAGGGTGGAGCCCCCATGATGGCGTTAGTGCCCTTAGAAGAAGAGACAGAGAGAGAGAGAGACCAGAGCTTCCTGTCTCTGTATTTGAGAAAACACGAGCCGGGAAGCAGGCTCTCGCCAGGTACCAAATCAGCAGCACCTTGACCTTGGTCTTCCCAGTCTCCAGAACCATGAGAGATAACTGTGTGTGGTGTTTTGTCACAGCAGCCTGAGCTCAGACATGCATCTGTATGTGGCAGATGTGAAAGTGTGGGCAGATGTGAGCGTGCTCACTGAGTGCTCCCAGATCCTAGGTGTTGTGGGATCTGGGCCGGGACCCTCAGGGCTCCCAGCCCAGGGCCCTCCTCCATGGAGTTCCCCGTGCTCTCTGAACACCACCTTGAGCACGTTCCCGGGCGTGTGGCCAGGGATGCCCACAGAGTTTCCATCCTCTGTGCTCTAACCAGAAGCTGTTCACCCTGGCCTCTCGCTGCTCTCACATCAGCAAGGCCCACGGAACCCCTTCCCGCATCACCCAGGCGGCTGCTCCTTCTGGACACAGACTGTGGACTGTGGTGGGCATGGCTGGGGTCCAGGGGTGTCTGGGGAGGTGTGGGGACCACGGAGGCCTTAATGAGGCAGTTGGGGAGACAGCTACAGTTCCACTTAACAGCCATTGCAGAGAGTCTCGGGGTTTCGGTCACTGGGCTGGTCCTGGCACAGAAGGAAGGCCAGCTCCCAGCCTGCTGTCGGCATCCCCGAAGGGAGAAGTGCCTGGGAGGCAGACAGGAGGGGGGCTGTTCTGAGTCTACTCTAGAACTTGCATTGGCGCGAGAGCTTTGGGGGAACAGGAAGCAGGTACCGGTTCGTACCCATGCTGGCTCTGAGCACGGAGTAGACCCCAAGGGTTCCACAGAGCACTGGTGGTCCTTGGGCAGCTGGAAGGGGCCAGTGCATCAGTGGCAAGATGTCTGGCAGCAGCTGTAGCCCACGGAAGAGGCAACGGGGCCCAGCCGAGAGGCTGGAGCAGAAGGGGGAGCGGCCAATGCCAAGAGCAGCTGCAGCAGGTGGGGGTGGCCTGTAGGGCTCCCGAGACGGTCTCCAGGCACCCCTGGAAACACACTGTGTGCAAGTGGTGGGGATGTGGCAGGAAGGGTTGGCCTGCATCCTCAGAAAGGGCACACGTATGGCAGCCGACACGCCCCTCACCAAACCTGGAGAAATTAGTTTTCCGGGGTCGGCGGGCAGGGGGCAGGGTGGGGGGATAGGCTAGGCCTATCTTTTTGTCTTTAAGAAGCAGGTGGTTCTTAAATGGTGGAGGCACGGTGGGGGCAGGAGGGAATGATGACAGGATCTGTAAACAGCTGTCTCCATACAAGGTGGAAACTGCTTTGTGCCACAAGAAGGGCACAGAAAAGGTGTTGGTGGGATTGAGGGGAAGGTGAGGGGAAGGGATTGTGAAATCTACCCTCCTGATCTGTGTCAGGTGTTGTGTGAAGTTTCTACTGTGTGTTCCCTTGGCCTGAGTCACCTACATCCTTGATTTATATGGAGAATGGTGAACCAGTGGCATTAATGGGCTTTGAGAGCATGACCCTGGCCCTGTGTGTTTGCCTGAGCAGATGCAGGGCCTCAATCACAGGGTGGTCTGGGGTCCTCCTTAGGGAGGGGTCCTGGTCATTTGTTGCCTGGCACGGGTCCCTTCCTGGAAGGCCACATCTGTTCTTGGAAGTGTCCCTGCCAGCCCAGACAGACAGGTCAGACTCTAGCCCCGTGATAGGGCTTATTCAGGAACCACTAAAGTGGCTTGGAAAGTTATCGGGAGCCAGATGTGCTGAAGGCCGTGGGCAGGGCCGTGAGGACCGGGAGCTTACCTGGCACGGGCACCAGGAGGCCACGTCCCTCCAGAAGTCATCTGCTGAGCTGCATGTGCCCGGCGGAGACACTTTATTTAAGGCCCACACTGTCACGACTCAGTCTCTCAGAATGCCATAGCAATTTAAAAAAAGTATACGTACACTTTTTGCCACGTCTTTGATGTCCTTCCGCCTACAGAAGCCGTCAAATAAAAATTAATTTTGCTTTAAAAAAAACCCATGCTGCATATTTTTGACACTCAATGTCTGTTCATTTGCATGGGACACGTTCTTCCATAATGAATCATCGTAACGCTTAAATTAAACACAGTAAAAGAATGGTTAATGCCATAACACGCCGACAATTTAACCTGGCCAATATTTTTATTGCCTTGTACAATAAACCTAACAGAGCACAACTTGCTTTTGACTGGTGGAAAATCGGTTATGAACCGCCAGGGAGCGGCCAATTTTTCAAATGCAGCCATTCAGTCATACTATAGCCACTCAGACTTTTTTTTCCCATACACTATTGCTGTTATAATCTTTTGAGGATATTTTATCACGGCAATAACCTCCTCAAAATCAGTCTTTACTGCAGTTAATGACTGGACAGCTGGAGCTATAACTGGCCTTGGCTTTGCCCCCAGCTATTAGCTAACAAACCAGTTGTTATCTGCAGGTAACAACCAATTTCTTGTGGAATTTTCTTGATGAAGTGCCTCACTGGATGAAAGTTGTTTTTTCCCCCCTTTCTGCCCCAGTTTCGTGCATCTCAATGGGAGATCCAAGAGACAGGAAGCTGGGGCTCTCTTGTTCCCAAGCACGGGCCACGGGGTCCAGGAGGACAGCTAAATGCCACAACTTCCATGGGCCGAGTCGCAGGTTTGTGAAGCGCCATCCGATGGTGTGGGCCATGGCAGGAAGGTTGTCTGCTGAGCTGACCTGACACGATGGAGGGCTGACCGTCTGGGAGATGCTGAGGACAGACCAGGCCAGGCCAGGCCCAGAGGGATCCCTGGGAGTTTGTGATTCATTCAGAAACGGGGCCCATTCCTGGAGCAGGAAAAGTCTGCCGGATTGTCAAGCACCTTGTGTTTGACAAACTCTGGGTTTAGATTTATACATTCTCATTTCGTGTGTGTTTCACTTTTGATCACCCTCATAAAATGTGAGCCTTTTAAACTAGTGATTTAAAGTTATGAAATGTTCATCTACTTTACAGTGAACATATTTTTTAAGGACAAGATTAGCAAATTTGGACCTCGGGACCCATGCTAAATATGTTAAAGCAAAGGACCATTGTTGTGATTAACAATTAGGGGCTAACCTGAGTCAAAAGTCTGGAGGGAATGTTTATAGAGGATGCTCAACCAAGGGACAGCGTCCCCTCAGTGCCTGCGAGCCCTTCCCGCTTCTGGTTCCCTCTTCCTTTCTAATTGACTTTTAATATTCCCAGTACTCACGTCAGAAGAAGTGGATGGCGTGCTGTGGCATCAGAGTAATGAGGAAACACTACAAAGTGATCACCTGTTTGTGGCTGCAGATTGAAATTCTGCAGATTTATCAGTGTTTACGGTACGAGGCGAAGATTCGATTCCTGAAATCACAGTGCTGATTGCATATGTGTCTTTAACAAGCAGGGCAAAACAAAAAATTAATGTTTTTTTAAAGTGAAATAAGATTTTTCGAGCCTGGAGAGAAGACCAATTAAAATCACTTCAAATTCTTAAATGAGTTTTAATTTGAGAGAGTGGAATTCTTTCAAGAATACGAGTTTTGCTAAATATTTGAAATCATTATATATCATGCTTATCTGAAGCCCAAGTTACTTGGAAATTAAATAACAAATTGAAAATGATCACAGTATCCATTTTTGAATTATCTGGTGGGTGACTCCCATCCAGGGGCAAGGCTCCATTTCTGGAAATGTGGAGGGTCACCGGGGCGGAGTCGAAAGGTAAACCAGGCTTCCTGCAAATTCCCAAATTCAAACACTGCCACCGGACTAAAGCAGTTCTAGGATTTTAAATCATTTTGAATTTCATAAACCCAACTCTTTAACCTTTTGTAAATGACAAAAAGTGCAACACATTCTTAACATTTCTGATCATTCCACACTATACCGGGCCCATAAAGCTCATCTTTTCCAAATTTAAGCACTTAAAAATGTGAAGTGCTCCAATAAATTTAAATTGGCATATGCTACGCATATCAATGGGAAATGATTCAAGCATTAGAGGCTGGAAGTGGTGAGTGAGGGCAAGCAAACCAGAGCGTCCATTGTCATGGGATTGATTTTTAATGACTTTCTATTGATTTGGTGCCTTTTAAACCTGATGGCCTAAGGTTGGTCTTGCATATCTATCACGCACATCTTTGGCCGACTCACTCTTTACAGTGAATGCTGGTTACTTTCCCCCTCTTGCCAACATAGCCTTCTGAGCAGGTGAAAGTCCTGGCTCGCGTTGGGCCTTCCAGGACATGGGCTGACTGGCCACCTGGCAGAGGGGCAGCATGTTGTTCAAGACCAGTGGTTGTGAGTGACAGCATTCAGTTCAAGCCAAAGAAAGATTTACCAGCTCTCACAACTGAGAAGTCCTGGAGTGGATCAGGAATGGCTGGATCCAGGGGCTCTCTCCTCTCCCTTTCTCCTTCTCGCCTCTCATGCTTGCTGCAGCTCTCTCTTAGCTCTTTCTCTCACTCTTTCTCCTCTGCCCTCTTTTGCATGCCCCCTCCTCCTTCACTCCCCTCCCCCTCAATCTCTGCTTTTCAGTAATGATGTCTTCAGGCAAGGCTCTCTGCCCTTGTAGCCCCTGATGCGTCCAGGCTCATATCTCACACTTCCAAGTCCATGAGAAAGAAATACTTTAGCAACATTCCAAATGAGGAATTAGTCTCATTAGATCATCGAGTCTCATTAGATCAACTTGGGTCACAGGCCAAGGTCTGAGCTCTGGTCAGGGGAATTGGTTCAAGGTTCGTACTGGCCGAATCTAGCCACTCTTGAAAAACACTGAGTAGTGCTTAGGAATTCAGAGTGGACAAGAGGTAAATATGAATCCTTTTATGAGATGTGGGGATCCTGCCTGTCCTCCAAATGTTTCTGGCTTACTCTGTTGTGGGCAGTTGTAGGTTCCCTGCTTCCCTGAGATCAGACGTGCCACGTGATTTGCCTTGGCCAGTGAAATATGAGAGGAAGTTCCACCTGTCACGTTAGGGTGGAAGCTTAAGGGCAGTGGATGTCCCTGCACCTTGAGACCCAGAAGGAGGAGACATAGGAGCAGAGCCCTGAGTTAGTGTCTTAGTCAGTTGAGGCTGTTGGGACAAGAATACCATAGAGTGTGTGGCTTGTAAACAGCACACATTTGTTCATCACAGTTTGAGAAGCTGGGAAGTCTGAAATCAGCATGCCCATGTGGTTGAGATCTGGTGAGAGTCCACTTTTTGGTCCTTACATGGCAGAGATAAAGGTCTGGTGTCTCTTCATCCCCTTGAAAGGGCACCAATTTCATAAAGGGGCTCCACCCCCATGACTTCACCCAAACCCAATTATCTCTCAAATACCATCACAGTGGGGTTAAGGCTTCCACCTATGAATCTGGGGAGGACACAAACATTCAGCCCACAGCAGCCAGCCAACCCGTGATGGGCACAGAAAGGGAAATAAATGTTGGTTACAAGAAACCATAAACATTTGGGGAACATTCTTGACACAGCATCACCTAGGCCATGCTGAGTGATGTGGAAATCAGTATTGAAATGAGGCCCTACCAAAACCAAAACCTGAATATGTGGCATTGACTTTGTAGTGGGTGGTGAGCTGTGAGGAAACAATGATCGGGGGCTGGAAAGATGGCAAACTATGTTAAGATGTGGTGGAACACTTGGCAGGGTTGTCACCTGAAGTAATGTACGAGACAGGAAATAAACTCACAGCTCTTGGGAACAGTTTGGAGGACAGAGTATTCACTGTATGTATTAGTTGCTGCTGCATTTGGCAAGGTACTCTGAGGGGAAAAATAATTTAAAAAGAATTGCCCAGTTTGTGAGTAGGAATGGAAGGGAATACTTCCAGGACTTGACCGTAGAAGAACTAAGAAATACTTTCGGTGAAAAAGCTGATTAAAACTCATCTTTAAACAAATCTAAAAATAAGAGTGTAGCTGTCACACCCATCATTAAAACTTCTGAATGGATTAAAATGTTTCATAGTAAAAACTCAGTAGAGGGTGGGGAGAGGTTCCTTGAATACTTCTGGTTGGAGGGAAAGTATTTGGAGGGAAAAAGAAAATTAAGATTAGACCTTTTACCCAAAGCTTGACAGGTTCAAGGTTACCTATTATAAAACTTAAGGGCAGATATGGGGAGGTGGAAAAAGTATCCCTCCCTCCCTTACATTAAGAAAAGAGACAACCCACAGGTTCACCACCTCTCTGGAACAACCTCAGAGAACGAACTAACTCAAAATCTGGAGAGAGACAGGAGCCATCAGGAGAGGAGGAACGTCGCTGGTGTTTGCTTACCTAGGGCAGGGGCCACCAGACACCAGCAAGAAGAATTCAGCTAGGATAGTAGACAAATAGGTAGAGGTCGAGTGCAGGCTGGTGGGACAATATGAAGTCCATGGGGGCCACAGAGATGGGAGCATGTGTGTATCCTGTTGCCAGATTTTTCTCCACAATTCCCAGCAGATGCTCAAAGGCAAGAATAGGGAGAGTCTTGAGAAAGCTTCTTTCATGCATGCCTGAGGGAGGGAAAAAATAATCATTGCAAGGGGGGGGGACAAAATTCCATTCTCAGATAAAGAAGATGTGGTATGGAGTATTACTCAGCCGTCAAAAAGAATGAAATTTTTCCATTTGCAACGATGTGGATGGAGCTAGAGTGTATTATGCCAAGTGAAGTAAGTCAGTCAAAGAAAGTCAAATACCGTAGGATTTCATGCATATGTGGAATTTAAGAAACAAAACAGATGAACATATGGGAGGGGGAGAAAAAAAGAGAGAGGGAAACAAACCATGAGAGACCCTCAGGGATGGAGAACAAACTGAGGGTTGCTAGAAGGGAGGTGGGTGGGGGATGGGCTAGATGGGTGATGGGCATTAAGGAGGCACTTGTTGGGATGGGCACTGGGTGTTATATGTAAGTGATGAATTGCTGACTTCTACTCCTGAAACCAATACTGTGCTGTATATTAACTGACTGGAATTTAGTATAATTTTGAAAAGAAAAAAACATTCATTCTCTTCTCTCTCTACTTTGGAAAAAAAGCCTTAATTGGCACAAAGAAAGGCATCAAAATCCTCTGCACTTAGGGTACTGGTGAAAATCCATTGTTGCTTGGGGAAGAGAACAGGATAAAACCTGTGAACTCTGGGAAAGGAGCCTGGAAAGGTGCTGGGCCCAGAGCCTATAGCTAGGGCTATAGAACCTAGAATTGTTCTAGTTGTAACCAGAGGAGTTTGAAGCCTCTGGTACACTAAGAGTAACCATAGCAACAATAAATCTCCAACCCAGCCTAACTCCTGACAAGATTAACATAAAACCTCACACTGGAGGCCAGCAAAAGGAAACGTGTGTCCAAACATAAAGAACAATTCACCTCAGACTGTAGTGTCTTCACAAGATGTACAGTTCAACAAAAATGAGGCATAGGAAAAGGCGAGAAAAATCAACACACCTTCTAGAGACAAAGAAATCAACAGAACCAGACACAGATATGACATAGATGTTGGAATCATATGGCAGAGGGCTTAGTTATAATGCTTAATATGTGTTCACCAATGGAAAAATGCACAGCAAGCAAGATCCTCTGGGTAACTTCAGAAGAGAGTGGAGCATCCAAAAACCGTGGGGCAATATCAGATGGCATAGTAGACATTATTGGAATCCCACTAGAAGATAGAAGGAACAGGGTGGGAAAATATATGAAGAAATAATAACCAAGAATGTTCCAAAACTAATGACAGATTCTAAATGACAGATCTGAGAAGCCCAGAAAACAACCAAGCAGGATTAACACACTACCCTCAAGAAGCAAAGATCAATACTAAACAAGCATATAGGCATGTCATATTCCGTCTGCAGAAAACAAAAGACAAAGAGAAAATCCTGAAGGTGACCAGAAAGAGAAAAAACTTATTATATACAGAGGAAAAAAGTTACTTGTCAGAAACCATGCAAGCCAAAAGACAATGAAGGGACATATTTAAAGTGCTTGAAGAAAAACGGAACTGCCTATTAAAAAAATAGTACACAGGATGTGAGAGAAGAGTGGGAGATATGCTAATGTAAGGCCCTTACACATCTGTAAAGCTGTATAATATCACTTGGAAGTAGACTCTGATTAATTAAAGATATATATTGTAAAACTTACAGCAACCACTGATAAGATAATAGGAAGTATAAATAATTGGTCAATGGTAGAGAAAAAGCGGAATCTTAAAAAATATTCAATTAATTCAAAGGGTAGGAGACAAATAGAAAAAAAATGAAATTAAATGAATAGAAAAAAACTAGTAAAATAGTGTATTTTTATCCAAACAAATCACTAATTACACTAAATATTTATGTCTAAATACATCCATTAAAAGACAGAGACTTATAGTCAGACAAGCAAATACCATATGATTTCACTCATATGTGGAATTTAAGAAACAAAACAAATGAGCAAAGGGAAAAAAAGAAAGAGAGAGAGAGACAAACCAAGAAACATATTCTTAACTATGGAGAATAAACTGATGGTTGCTAGAGGGGAGGGGGGACATCCATCGTTTCATACAGATACAAAAAAAAGAAGAGAAAAAGAAAAAAGAAAGCTTTTTTCCCTTGTGATGAGAACTCTTAGGATTTAATCTCTTCACTTTTATATATACCGTACAGCAGTGGTAACTACAGCCATCATGTTGTATGTTACTTCCCTAGTACTTATCTTATAACCGGAAGTTTGTACTTTCATCTAATCCTTCCTTACTCCACCTCCCTCATTTCTGGTAGCCATAAATCTGATCTGAGTTTGGTTTTTTCTTTTTTTTTCTCTCTCTCTCTAAGATCCACATGTAAGTGAGATCATACAGTATTTGTCTTTCTCTGTCTTATTTCACTTAGCATAATGCTCTCAAAGTTCATCCATATTATCACAAGTGGCAGGATTTCCTTCATTTTTTATGGCCAAGTAATATTTCATTGTATATATAACTTCTTTATATGAATACACTTTATATGAATAACTTCTTTATCCATTCATCCATCCATAGACATTTAGGCTGTTCCCATGTCTTGGCTATTGTAAATTATGCAGCTGTGAACACGGGGGTGCAGATATCTTCCCAGCATAGTGTTCTTATTTCCTTCATGTATAATTCCAGAAGTGGATTGGATCATATGGTAGTTTCATTTTTACTTTTGTGAGGAACTTGCATTCTGTTTTCCATAGTGGCTATACCAACACTTGCTCCTATCTGACTTTGTCATCATGCTCATTCTGGTCAGCATGAAGTTGGATATCTTTGTGGTTTTGATTTGCATTTCCCTAATGTTGAGCATCTTTTTATGTTCTTATTGGTCATTTGTACATCTTCTTTGGAGAAACGTCTATTCATATTTGCCCATTTTCAAATTGGGTTGTCTTTTTGTTATTGTAAGCATTCTTTATATATTCTAGATATAAGTCCCTCTTCAGATATGATTTGCAAAACTTTTTTTTCTCATTTTGTAGATTGTCTTTTTACTTTCTTAATAGTATCCCTTGAGGCACTGACACTTTAAATTTTTATGCAGTTTATTTTCTCCTTTGTTGTTTGTGCTTTTGATGTCATGTTTAAGAATCTGTTGCCAAATTCAAGGTCATGAAGATTTATCCCTATGTTTTCTTATGAGTTTTATCTCTTAAATTTAGGCCTTTGGTTCATTTCAAGTTAATTTTTGTGTTTGGCATGAGGGAAGGGTCCAATTTAATTCTTAAATATGAAGATACCCAGTTATCCTGGCACAATTTGTTGGAAAGACTTTCTCTAGACTGGAAGGTCATGACACCTATGTCAAATATCAGTCGACTATAGACACATGAATTAATTTCTAGAATCTCAGATCTATTTCACTGATCTATATGTCTGTCCTTATGCCAGCATTAACAATGTTTTGATTATGGTTGCTTTGTAGTAAATTTTGAAATTGAGAAACAGAAGTCCTCCAACTTTTTTTTCTGAGATTGATTTGGCTATTCTGGGTCACTTGCAATTTCATATGAATTTTAGAATAAGCTTGTCAATTTGTACAAAGAAGCAAGTTGAGATTAGAATAAGGATTGTATTGAATCTATAGATCAATTTGAGGACTATTGCTATCTTAGTGGTATTTAGTCTTTCAATCCATCAAAATGGGATATTTTCCCATTTATTTAGATTTCTAATTCCTTTCAATAATACTTTGTAGTTAAGGGTATAAAATTTTCAATTCTGTTGTTAAACTTATTCCTAAATATTTTATTCTTTTTGGTGCTACTATAAAATGGAATAAATACAAAAAATAAACTGATGGTTGCCAGAGGGGGATGGGCAAAATGGGTGAAAGGAAGTGGGAGATACAGGCTTCTAGGTATGGAATAAATAAGTCACAGGGATGAAAGGTACAGAATAGAGAATACAGTCGATAATATTGTAATAGCATTGTATGGTGACAGATGGTTAGCTACTCTTGTGGTAAGTATAACATAACACAGAGACTTGTCAAATCACTACGTTGTATGCCTAAAACTAATGCAACACTATGTGTCAAATATACTTTGAGAAAAAATTAAGTGTTCTTTAAACACTGCCTATAGCTAAAATAAAGTTTAAATTAAATTAAATTTGAATGATAAAATAAAATAACTTGCTTAAAAATGGAATTATTTACTTAATTTCTCTGTGATTGTTCAAGTGTTTAGAAATCCAATTAATTTTTATATATTGATCATGTAACCTGCAGCTTCACTGAACTTGTATTTTTTTTTTCAGTTCCAATAGTATTTTAGTGGATTCCTTAGGATTTTCTATACATAAGTTCATGTCATCTGTGTCTAGAGATAGTTTTACTTCTCCCTTTCCAAAATGGATGCCTTTTATTTCTTTTCCTTGACTAATTGCCTTGAATAAAGCCTCTAATGCAAGGTTGAATAGAAGTGGTGATAGTGGATATCCACGTTTTGTTTCTGATTCTAAGTGAAAAGTATTGATCTTTTACCACTGAGTATGATGTTAGCTCTCTCTCTCTCTCTCTCTTTTTTTATCAGGCTGAGGAAGTTCCCTTCTATTCTTAGTTGAGTGTTTTTATCATGCAAGTCTGTCAGATTTTGTCAAATACTTTTTCTGTGTCGATTGAGATAATCATGTGATTTTCTTTTTTTATTCTAGCAATATGGGGTATCACATTAATTGATGTTTGGATATTGAACCAGCCTTGCATTCCAGACATGGATGGCACTTGTCCATGGTGTCGAATTCTTTTAAAATATTCCTGGATTTAGTTTGCGATTCTTTTGTTGAGGATTTTTACAACCATATTTATAACAGATTGGTAGTTTTTGTTCCTTGTCATGTCTTTGTCTGGTTTTAATATCAAGATAGTGTTGGCCTTATCAAATGAGTTTGGAAGTTATCTTTCCTGTTCTATGTTAGGAAGAATTTATGATGAACTCTTCCAAGTGAAGAGGTAATAACTGCAAAACAGATCCTAATTCTTCTTTAAGTCCTTCGTAGAATTCAGCAGTGAAGCCACCTGGGTCTGAGATTTTGTAAGTAGTTTTTTTAACTACACATTCACTCTCTATTGACCATAAGTATATTCAGATTATCTATTAATTCTTGAGTTAATTTTTATATATTTAATTTTTATAAGCAGTGTTCATTTGATCTAAATTATCTGATTAATTGACATACAATTGTTCATAGTTTTCCTTCATAACCCTTTTTATTTTTGTAAGTAGTGTCCCCTCTTTCTTTATGATTCTCATAAGTTGAGTGTTCTCTTTTTTTAAGTTGTAGATATTGCTAAAGATTTATTAACTTCATTGATCTTTTTCAAAGAGCTAGCTTTTTGTTCAGTGATTTTCTCTATTGTTTTTCATCCTCTATTTCACTGATTTCCATTATAATTTTAATTATTTCTTCCTTTCTTTGAGTTTACTCTTCTTTTCCCAGTGTTTTAAGGTAGGAGATTAGGTTATTGATTGGAATCTTTCTTCTTTTTTAAGATAAGAATTTACAATTATAAATTTCCCCCTAAGCACTGTGTTACCTGCATCCCGTAAGCTTTGGATTGCTGTATCTTTATTTTCCTACTTCTCAAAGTATTTTATAATTTATCTTTTGATTTATGCATTGACTCATAGGTTAAATAAGAATGTGTTGCCTAATTTCCACATATTTGTAAGTTTCCCAGACTCTCTTTTGTTATTGATTTATACTTACGTTTCGTGTGGTTAGAGAACACTCTATCTCTTATTCAATCTTTTAAAATTTATGTGAGGATTGTTTTGTGTCCTAACATATCATCTACCCTGAATAATGGTCTATGTGCATTTGAGAAGAATGTATATTCACCAATTGTTATATAGAATGTTCTGTAGATGTGTTAGGTCTAATTGATTTGTAAAGTTGTTCAGGTATTCAATTTCCTTTTGATCTGCTAGTTGTTCTGCCCATTACTGAAGGTGGGTATTGAAGTTTTCAACTATTACTCTTCAATTATCAATTGTATTACTCCCTCCATTTCTGCAAATTTTTACTTCATGTACCTTGGTGCTCTGTTGTTAGGTACATACATGTTTATAATTGTTATATCTTCCTAGCTGACTGACTCTTATTATTATAAAATATCCTTCTTTATCACTAGTAATAAGTAAAATCCTATTTGTTTAATATTAATATAGCTAAAATTTCAACTTCATTGTGGATTATGTTTGCATGCTATATATTTTATACTTTCACTTTCCATCTGTTTGCATCTTTGAATCTAAACTATGTCTCTTGTAGACAACATATAGTTGGATTTTGTTTCTTCATCCAATTTAGGAATCTCTGACTTTTGACGGGATTGTTTAATCCACACACATTTAATGTTATTTTTAATATAGTTGGATTTACAACTGCCATCTATCTGTTTTCTATATATTTTCTTTTTTGTTACATTATTGCTTTGATGCTTATTTCTTTTACAAACATTTTTAATGTAAAATTTTATTTCTTTTCTTAAGTTTATTTATTTATTTTGAGAGAAAGAATGTGAGTGAGGAATGGGCAGAGAGAGAGGAAGTGAGAGAACCCCAAGAAGGCTCCTTGCTGTCAGCATAGAGTCTGACTTGGGGCTTGATCCCATGAAACTGTGAAATCATGACTGAGCTGAAATAGTCTGATGCTTAACTGACTGAGCCACCAAGTGTCCTTCGAATTTTTATTTCTTTAATGATTTTTTAACTATGTTTTCTTGAGTTATTTCCTTAGTGGTTGCTCTAAGGCTCATATATCTTAACTTATCAGAATCTGTTTCAGATTTATAATAACGTAATTCCAGTGAGATGTAGATATATCTCTATTCCTTTTCCCAATTTTTGTTATACATAATATATCTGTGAATGTTTCATATCACCATAATACACTGTTGCAATTCTTAATTTATATAATTTTATATCTTTTAAGGATGGAGAAGTTTTTATCTTTTTAATATATATCTTTATTTACATAGTTTATATAATTATATATTTTTTAAGGATAGAGAAGAGAGGAAAGCAGGTATATATTTACCACAGTGTTATTTATATTAATGTTCTCATTTCTCATTTCTGGTTGTTCTTATTTCTTCCTGTGGTTTGAGTTACCACCTGAAGTCATTTCCTTAGCTCAACTTAGCTTTACTCTTACCTCCTTTGTAAAAATATATCACCTTTCTATTGTTATAGGCCCAATAATACATTATGCACATATTGTTTATACAGTCCTATACAGTTATTCTTAAAATCAGTTAAGAGGAGAAAGGTGAAGAATATGTATTTATACTGTCTTTTGTAATTATATTATTGCCTTACTGGTACTTTTTGTTTTTTTCTTGTGGGTTCCTGCCTGGGGTCACTTGCTTTCAACTTAAAGAACTTCCATTAGTATTTGTTGTAAGGTGGGTCTGCTACCAGCAAATTCTTTCAGTTTTTGTGTATATGGGAATGTCTTTATTTCATCTTTATTTTTGAAAGGTAACCTTGCTGGATACAGGATTCTTGGTTCACAGTTTTTTTTTTCTTTGAGCATTTCGAATGTGATATCACACTGCCTTCTGGCCTCTACTGTTTCTGTTGAGAAGTGAGTTTTTAATCTTATTGGGGTTTCCTTGTAGGTGCTGAGTTATTTTTCTCTTGCTGCTCTCAAGATTTCCTCCTTCTCTGTAGCTTTTAGCATTTTTACTGTGTCTCTGTTTGTCAATCTCTTTCTGTTTTTCTTACTTGGAATACACTGAACCATTGAACTTTCTGGATGTGTAAATTAATTTCTACAAATTTGAGAAATTTTTGGCCATAATTTCTTTGGATATTTTTCTACTCCTTTCTCTTTCCTGTCTTTCTTTATTCCTATTATGTGTATGTTGGTGTGTTTAATGGTGTCCCACATTTTTCTGAGGTTCTGTTCATTTCTTTTATCCCATTTTTTCCTGTTTTTCAGATTTTGTAATCTTCATTGATCTATCTTCAAGTTTGTTAATTTTTTTCTTAACAGTTTAAATCTATTGTTGAGCCCATCTAATAAACATTTTAATTTTAGTTATTCTACTTTTCAATGAAGAATTTTTATTTGGTTATTTTTAAAAATAACTTCTATCCTTTTTATTGAGAGTCTTAATTTGATGTGACCTTGTCATTATAATCTCCTTTACTTTGTTAAGTCATGGTTCCCTTTAGTTCTGTGAACATATTTATAATGGCTACTTTGAAGTCTTTTGATAAATCTGCTATCTGGTCTCTCTCACTGGCAGTGTCTGTTGCTTGCCTTTTGTCCCAGTCACATTTAACTGTTTATTTGCATATTGTAATTTTTTTTTTTGGAAACTGAACATTTTAGGTATATATTAAAGCCACTGTGGGTTCTCACCTTTGTCTCTTCTAGGGGCCTTATTTTTTGTTCTTTCTTTCTTTCTTTCTCTTTCTTTCTTTCTTTCTTTCTTTCTTTCTTTCTTTTTTCTTTCTTTCTTTCCTTCTTTCTTTTTCTTCCTTCCTTCCTTCCTTCCTTTTGGTTTAGTAACTGGATGGATTATTTTAGTGAAGCCTCTTCCCTCACCAACCCTGGTCTGAAGCTTCTGATGCTGCTTCTCAGGGAGTGCAGCCTTGAATATGACCATGATCACACTGGGAGGACACCAGCTTTGGTAAGGCTCACCTTGTCTCTTTCCCTGGCCACATCAGATTTCAATCTTTGTTAATTGCCATCCAATTGCTCCATTATTTATCTGTTTTTTTAAGTTTATTTATTTATTTTGAGAGAGACAGAGACAGCATGAGTCAGAGGGACAGAGAGAGAGGGAGAGAGAGAATCCCAAGCAGGCTCCACACTGTCAGCACAGAACGCGACATGGGGCTCAAACTCATAAACTGTGAGATCGTGATTTGAGCTGAAACCCAGCTTAACTGATTGAGTCACCCAGGTGCCCCTGTTCCATTATTTAAAAAAAACATCCTGTAGCAAAAACTGATCCATCTACTGATCTGTTCTTGTTTGAGCGTTTTTGGTCAATGTTTGGGATTTATTCTGATCCCAGGTGTCTCTTTCCCTGATTCTCTCTGGCCAACTTGCTGGCCTATAGTTTGGCCTATATCTCCAATGACTCTATAAGTATCTTCCCAATTTCCTTTCACCATAACCTCCATGGTTTGAAAATACCCTTAGGCTTCAAATTTTTAGCACCATGTTACAAATGAACTCTGTTCCTTTAGGAAGAGATTCAGAGCTCTCCACTTGAAGGCCCACTTTTTTCTTGGGGAAAAATCTCTGAGGTATAACTCTGGAGTTGAGAGTGGAAACAATGACACACTTCCCTCTGAGTGACATTCCCAATTTAGGAGCTGCGTGATCAGGGAAGAGAGAGACAATGGCTTCAGGTGTTCTCAGCTTGCCTCTCCTGGCTTTAAGCATCTGATTTATGAGCTACAAATGAACCAGGGAAGGGTTATCTGGATCACAGTATTCCCAGCACCCTCCACCCATGGTAGACCTCCATTCCATGAGTGGGGGCTGGGAAGAAAAAGGAAGCCCCCACCTCTCAGCTATACGTATCTAGAACTTAATCTCAGTTACAGATAGCTAGGGTTGCTGATGTCCTGTTTCTCCTAGGAGAAACTAGGTTTCTGACTAGGAGGTGAGAGGTAAATAAACCTTGTGTTCTTGGCTGCACCAGTCTGGAGTGGGGTTCTCATCTTGCTGAGCTGAAAAGAGGAAGAGAAGGACTGTTGTATTTCAAATACCACTGACTTTGCTATTCTTACTGAGTTCTGGTAGATTTTCATGAGTAAATGTTTCTTCATTTGCCCTCAGGACCATTTCCAGAGACTTCGAAATGTTGGGTTTGTTTTTTTATAATTATTGCCAATTTCATGGGGGAGCAAGCCACATGTTTTCATGGCATAAATGAAACTCAAAGAAGGGTACCCTATTAAACTTATTTACAAAATTCCTACAGTTAACATCATCCTAAATGGTGAAAAACTGAATGTTTTCTTCCTAAGATTAGGAACAATGCAAAGATGTCATCTCTCACTACTTCTGGTCAACCTCACAGTAGAGATCCTATCCAGTGTAATAAGGCATGAAAAATAAATAAAATCCATACAGATTGGAAAAGGAGAAAAAATTTTCTATTTGCATAGCACAGTTATATAGACAATCCCAGCAAATTTACAAAAATAGCACAAATAAGTAATTTTAGCAAGGTTGTAGGATAAAAAATCAATATGCCAAAAGCAATTATATTTCTATATACTAGCAATGTAAATTGAAATTCAAAATTTACAAAAGAGTACATTAACCATAATACAGAAAATGAAATATTTAGGTACAAATCTAATAAGATCTGTACAAGATTTGTATGCTGAACATTATAAGGTACTAAGGAAATGAACAAACACCTAAATAAATGGGGAGATATCCATGATTATGAATTGGAAGAGTCAATATTGTGAAGATATTAATTCTCCCCAAATTGATCTGAAGATAGACCACAATCTTATTTAAAATTTCAGCAGTTTTTTTGAAGATATTGACAAGCTGTTTCTAATTTCTAATTAAAACAATATGAAAAGGCAAAGTAATTAGAAAACCCAAAATCATTTGGAAGAGAAGAACAAAGGTGGAGGACTCACACTACCTGATGTCAAGACTTATATAAAGCTACAGTAATCAAAATAACACGATCTTGGTAGAATAATAGTCATGTACATGAGTAGGATAAAATAGAGTCCAGAAATATAGTTACATAAATGACTTTGTCAAAGTTACAAAAGAAAATCAGAGGACAAAAGATAATCCTTTCGAGAAGTTACGTTCAAACAATTGCATATCCTTTTGCAAAGCAGTGAACCTTGGCCCAGACCATACCTTTTATAAAAAAAAATAATAATAATAACTCAAAGTAATCATAGATCTAAATGTAATACATAAAACTATAAAAATCCTATAAGAAAACATATGAGGATATATTAATGATCTTGAATTAGACAAAGAAATTTTAGATATGACCTTGAAAGCATGACCCAGAGAAGAAAAAAAAGATAAAATGGACTCTATCAAAATTGAAAACTGTTGCTCTAGAAAAGACAATGTTAAGAGAATGAAAAACAAAACACAGGCTGAGAGAAAATATCTTGTAAATCTCATTTGCGACAAAGGGTTTGGTGTCCAGCCTACATAAATAACTTTTAATTCGTTTAACATTTACTTATTTTTGAGAGAGAGAGAGCGAGAGTGCATGAGCAGAAGATGGGCACAGAGAGAGGGAGACAGAATATGAGGCAGGCTCCAGGCTCTGAACTGTCAGCACAGAGCCCAACGTGGGGCTTGAACTCATGAGCCATGCAATCATGACCTGAGCCGAAGTCAGAGGCTTAACTGACTAAGCCACACAGGTACACCATAAGGAACTTTTAAAGTTCAACTGGAAGACAGCTAATAATCAAATTTTAAAAGTAAACAAGAGCTCTAAATAGATAGTTCACCAAGGAAGATCTATAGGTAGCAAATAAGCATATATAAAGATTTCCAACATCATTAGTCATTAGGGAAATGCTAATTCAAATTGTAATGAGATATCACTACAGTCCTACTAGAATGGTTTACAGAAAAAGTCTGACAATACCAGTGTACCCTAATACATTGCTCACAGGACTACCAAATGTTACAACCCTGTGGAAAATAGTTTGGAGGTTTCTTATAAAGTTAACCAGACCCAGTAATTGCACTCCTGGGTAAGTAAAAACTTGTGTTTACATAAAAACCTTTATACAAATGTTTATAGCAGCTTTACTTATAATAGTCCAAACTGGAAACAATATAGATGATCTTCAATTGGTGAATAGATATACTATGTTACTTTCATGCATTGGAACGCTACTCAACAATAAAATGGAATAAACTATTGCAAAACAAACAAACAAACAAACAAACAAACAAACAAGGATGACTCCTAAATGCATTTTTCTCAGTAAAAGAAGCCAGAATCCAAAGGTTTCATGATGTATGCTGCCATTTATACAACATTTTCAAAAGGCAAAATGGTATGAATCAGGTCAGGAATAAGGCTTGGACGAATGGATTGACGACATGGAGACTGAAGAGGGAATTTGAGGGGATGAAACATATCATGTGGTAGTGGCTACCTGACTGGCTGTTTGTCAAAAATCATGAAACTGTATATCAGTGAATGGAAATAAGGAAGGAAGGAAGGAAGGAGGAAGGGAGAAAGAAAAAATACAGATTGTGGTGGAAATAAAAATGGAATATAAACTATAACAAATGAACCCAACAGTATTACAAATGTATGACATAAGTACACGGAAGGGAGAGGGCAAGGAACAAAACTAACCCAAGTGGCTTTGTAAAATATTCAGTATTTTGCCGGATAATGTGAAGATAAGGGCTAAAATAACTGTATACAAATGCAGTTATAATAACTGTATACTCTGGTTAGTAAGTTCGTTTCTTATGGGGGTGTGGGTAGCAATTCTGAAACTACTTCATGAGTATAGAAGAGTTGAACAAGTGACTATATTTTAGATAACAAGGTACAGATTTCCCACTGTTGGAAAAAGAAGTTACAAATAAAAAGAGAAAAAATGGTAGAATGAAGCTTGTGGTGATGGTTTGGAATCATAGGTCGTATACGCACACACAGATGGATAAAGGGAGACATAAATACAATATGTGTTTATGTATATGTCATATATTTTCAAGTTCCGTTTGTTGGGAGGGCCTAGAAGCAATGACACCATAGTAACAATGGGCACACAGAATGCCCCCAGCTTGGTTTCTAAGTACCATTCTTTAATAAAAGGAACCAGGGCTTCTCTTAGAAGTGATTGGTTCCAGTGCAGGGGCAGGGACAAGGCAAACTGAGCCTGAAACAGGGGCACTTGGGTGGCTCAGTCAGTTAAGCCTCTGACCCTTGATCTTGGCTCAGGTCATGATTTCATGGTTCATGAGATCAAGCCCCAGTTCGCACTCTGCACTGACAGTGTGGAGCCTGCTTGGGATTCTTTCTCTCTGCCCCTCCCCACCTGCATGTGTAATCTCTCTCTCTCTCTCTCAATAATAAATAAATAAACTTAAAAAAAAAAGATATGCCTGAAACATCTTATAGTGCCAGAAAGAAATTGCTTAGAAAAAAAAATGAGGTGGGGCACCTGGCTGGATCAGTGTGTAGAGTATGTAACTTGTAATCTCAAGTCATGAGTTCAAACCCCACGTTGGGCAGGGAGCCACTTAAAAAAAAAAAAAAAGAATGAGGCATGTTGAAAAGGCACATGAAAGAATTCTCAATGGTCAAAGTTGGAACAATTTGAGCAACACAATAAAAAGTGATAGCATTGAGTTAGCCAACAAAATGCATATCTTTGGGTCCATATTGGTATAAATAAGCAAATAAATAAATGGGGGAGTATATCTCTTCCTTACAGAAGAATCTCGATCCTTCAACAAAATGTGGAAGGAATGAAGGAAATCAAACGTCATGTTAGAACAACACAGCAGTGGGGCGCCTGGGTGGCTCAGTTGGTTAAGCATCCGACTTCGGCTCAGGTCATGATCTCGCGGTCCGTGAGTTCAAGCCCCCATGTCGGCTCTGTGCTGACATCTCAGAGCCTGGAGCCTGTTTCAGATACTGTGTCTCCCTCTCTCTCTGATACTCCCCCCTTCATGCTCTGTGTCTTTTTGTCTCAAAAATAAATAATAAAACGTTTAAAAAAAAAGAACAACACAGCAGTAATTCTGGCAGGCAAGATCCATTGATGGATGTCAAAATTGGTGTGTAGAAGTTTGAGCAGATACAGAACATGTGCATGATCTTGCTAATGGAGAACCTGGTAGACAGCACTCATGTGAAGTGATACAGATGAACGTCACCAGAAAAGAAAAGACACGTTAACATCACGCAACCTCAGATATGATGCACGGAGAAGCACCTGTTATTCTTGTCGCATTCTTGCCTAAATGTACAACCTAAATCTAATCAGAAGAAACAGCAAACCAACTAAAATTGAGGAACGCTCTAAAGTCAGTAAGTCCTCAAAGCGGCAAGGGCGTGGAAGACAAGGAAAGACTGGGGAACTGTCCCAGATTGGGAGAGACCAAAGAGACATGGTGAGTAAATGCAACATATGCAATTTGGATAATTTTACTACGACGGTACAAGATGTTAACATTAGGGAAACTTCGTGAAAGGTACACGGGAACTTTCTACACTATTTCTGCAACTATTCTATAAATATAAGATTATCTCAAAATAAAAAACATTAAAATACAATAAAAAATAATTGTATTTTTATTACAAAAATAAAATACAACAAGAAAATGAAGAAATGTAGTGGTCTGAAAGGCTTTCGCTCAGTAAGAACCAGGGGCATCATTACTGGCACACAGAATTGAGTAGAAACAAGTAGAGAAGAAGCTACTACATTTTGGGTGAGTCGCCAGCCTGGACTTTTAATACAGACTCTGACTGTTTGAGACTTGAAGTTACCCTTGAGCACCCACCGTCTACAGTGAAAAGTGGATAAATGATTCAGTCCTCCCCAACACACACTTCAAATAGAGCCAAAGAACCCTCTAAGCGACACGGTCAAAGGCCAGAGAGGTACTGCTATCAAACAGAATCAGAGCCTAATTAGAGGAAAAAGTTCCCAGATTTCATGTCTGCTGGGGACTCCGGACAAGCCTGTTAGTTGGGGACACCCCTTCTTCCCCTCCTGAATGGGAGTGTTTGCTGGCATTTTCCAGTCTCTGTTCCAAGGCTGTATGCATGCTGGGGAGGTGTCAAGGACTTTGCCTCTTAGTTATATGTCTCTGGAATAAGAGTTACTGTCCACCTTAAGGGGAAAAGTGTAGTATGTGTGAGAAGGAGAGTGAAACAGAACATTTCATGGCTCAAAGTGCAGTCTTTAGCAGCCCTCTGAACTGCGCATTTACAGGTATCTACTTTTCCCCCCTCTAGACACCCTTCCTTACCCTGGGAGGTGAGGCATGGCCACATGACTTGTTTTGACCAATGAAAGTGAGCAGAAGTGGCATTATTGCTTCTGAGTCAGGTATTCAATTAGCAGTACAAGCCTCTCCAATGCTTTTTTTTTTTTTTTGCTGCCTCGGGGACCACGATGCTCCAGAAGGTGGCAGCTTCCTCAGCCTGGATCCCAGAGTGATGATAACACAGAGCGGAGCCCTTGCTGACCTGAGACTGACATGTAATTGGAGTAAGAAGTAAAACATTGCTTGATTCAAGTCTTTGTGATTGGGGGTGGTTTGTTAACCACAGCATAACCTCTCCTATCCTGACAGAACCCCCTGGACAAAGCGAGAGTGGAGGTCAGGCCTGCGGAAACCTGGACATGTCCTCTGGCTGGGTGCACTAGCCAGGTAGCAAGAGCTCAGGTGCTTTGATGGCTGCCCTCCTCTGCTGGACTGGGAGGGGCTGGGCTTGGCAAAGCCCAGGAGAAGAGGGATGCAGGTCTGGGTCGGGGAAGGGTTGGCCGGGCCTTTTCTTCCACCAACATTTTGCTTTTGAATTCCCCCTTTTGGTGATGCCTGAATGGCCATAACAACTTTCCACTCTGTCCAGACCAAGGGAGCGCTGCGGTGAATCTGAGAAGACTTCTACACCTGTGGCTGGTTCAGGGGCTGGAAGAGGATGTTCAGAGCCCTGGGAGCGCCCTGCCTTCACATATGTGTTACTGAGGAGCCATGGGCTCAGAACGCAGACAGCTGGTTCTGGGGCTTGCTGTCCAGAAACCCAGTAAGAATGGACTGCTGCTGATCTTGAGGCCATGACCCATGTGAATTGAGGAATGGGGGTAGGTGGAAACAAGTAAGGTTGGTGTCTTCTTGGTTTTTTTTGGTGTGTGTGTGTGTGTGTGTGTGTGTGTGTTTGCTTTTTGTCAAGAAGTTCTTTCCCTCCAAATAAAAATATAAAACAGAGTGGCTCTGAATCTGCTTTCCAACTGCTTTCCCTGTCCCATAAAAGAGCGATAGCCTTGTGTTTTCTCCAAGGAGCCCCCAAAGTGCCTTGGAACACAGTTTAAAAAGCCCCGAGGGCTCATCTAGTCTGCATAGGCAGTGGCCTTTCAGGATGACAGGAACACATTCTGCCTGTCAAGTCTCAGATGTCCTGAACTGGCGAAGCGCTGTTCAGCTGGGGCTCTGCTGGCCTCTTGGCCCCGAGCCCACAGCAGCCAGGGCCCCTGCTCCTCAATGGTCAGCTTGCACCAGACAGAAATGCTCTCCTTAAATGGGGCAGAAGGATCAAAAGAATGGGAGAGAGGATGATTTTCCGCAGACAAACTCAGGCTTTCATGCCCCACGTGTCAATATCCAGACTCCCCGTCAATGCCCTTGCACTTTGGGAAAAGCTGGTGCAGCGCTTTCGAGGCAACCTGCCCTGTGTTCAAATTCTTCAGTGAGCTGTGACCTTGGAGGGAACAGCTGTTTAAGTTCTACATGCTTCTGTAAAGTGGGTTCCCATAATAATGGCAACTGGTCCGCAGCAATGTGAGAGCTGAATGGGTGTGTGCGTGTACAGATCTGACACGGGCACCTGGCAGGGGGAGCCCTTCTGTGACCAGCAGCTGTGACCAGCAGCAGCATCTTCACGGACACGATGGCTACACCTGACCAGATGGGGTTATTTGACAGTGCTGCGTGAACATCTTTCTTCCACAAGGCATCTTGGAATAAAGCATTCCTAGCCACACCCCTCTGCCTCCCGCAGCCCTGCGCCTCATGGTTCCCTGCATGGGACCAGCACAGGAGGGGAAGTCAGTGAGCATGCAGGGGACTGAACAGATTTGGCTGAATTGGTGACGTCCACGGTGTTGGGCAAGACCAACAATTGTCAGAAATGGCCTCACCAACTGGTCGGTGGTAGTAGGTGGCAATCCAGTAGCAGTGATCACGAAATTCCCACGAGAGTAGTTCCACAGTGGAAAATGTAAGAGCAACACCACCGAAACCAATGACAGGTGTCCACTTTAATCTTCATGTGGTTTACACATCAATGAATAATCGATTGGTGCGCTCTAGTCCCCACAGGTGATCATTATTTGCATCAGAGTGTAGACGTAATCCAAGACTGTGGTGTTTCAGTGTGGCCCAGAAAGAGTTAAGTGAAATAAAGAATATTATCAATATTGTATCAGTCACAGATGAGAAACTACATACCAGGATCAGTGTAATTCATTCATTGGTTTATGGACACCGAGTCCTCTGGGGACTGTCACAAATCCACTTGATGTTCCTGAGTGTGAGATTTAGCATTTGGATCTTTGATTTAGCTGAAAGATGTGTAAAAACTCATGCAGTCAGACAACTCCCTACAGGCGATTCATCTGTGTTGGCTTTTACGTAACAGTTATTCCAATCAAGTGCCAGCAGTAACTTAAGCTCCGTAACTTGCCTCCGAATTCACATTTCTGAGACGCTGGAACATGCAGGAACAGTAGCAAGGGCAAGAATGTCCCTCTGGGAGAAGGGAGCCTTCCTGCTCTCTTGCTTCTTTGGGAGTGCCAGGCACTGCCTGGGGAGCCCATGTTCTGAGGAAGGGTGCAGATCCTGGTGTCCAAGCCTCCAGTCCTGCATCAGGTCCTGAGTTTCCTGATGCAGGGTGACAGGGGGAGGTGGGAGTGGGAGAGCCGCGAGCCTCTGGGAGCCAGGGACACTCAGGGCTCTCAGAGTCGCACTTGGGGGTCCTGAGGGGGCTCAAGGATACACAGCTGCCTGGCTAGCTCAGCAGAGGAGATGAGGAAGATCTGAAAACCTGAATCTGATCATTAAGTCAGGTGGGAGACATAACTCTGCAGTTAATGACTTGATGGATATTCGTTCTCACTTTTTCTCCTCCAGGATTTCTGCCACATCCCTCACCACACCTGCCTCGGTCCAGCTCGAAGTCTCATTTTGATTTCTCACTACTTGTCCCAAGAGGCTGGGGGAGGGGGCAGAAGGTTGCACCGTCTTTATGCCTCCAGTGAGAATAAAACTGCAGGTGGAATATTCTATGCACAATTTCAGAGAGATAATAAAGGAATGCAGTGGCATAGCTACAGGAATGGGCTTCAAATATCATTGTCATTAATAGATGATGTTTTTGATGGACTCAGTGGACATCAGCAGTGGGTGGAGAAAGCCCTTCCAGAAATGAAGCATTTAGCCTTCGCAGCAAACTCGTGAGAAGGCTCACTTAGATTCCTTATTTTATAGAAGAGGAAACCAAGGCATGGAGGGGTGATTAAGTTGCCTGAGGTCACGGAGCTGGTAAAATGCATAGCTGGGCATCAAAACTGGGTCCACTGATCCTGGAGGCAATGTTCACAGCCACTTTGCCAGCAAACTTTTTTTATGTGGTGTCCAGTGACACCATCTTTCCATTGCCTGCCAGGGATTTTGTGGGTTGGTGGAAGGGACAGCATCGTCCATGGCTTCAGGCATTTCACCAGCCTCCTGAGGAAGTGACTTACAGGCAGGATAGCTCTGCTCACAGGTGCTACAGAGGTGCACACAGATCTCTATTAGGAGGTCTCATATCTCTAGAAGTCTATAATACCTCCAGAAGCGTAAGATAGAGAGTAAGAGAGGGAGGCAATTTCTGGAGAGATAACGGGTAATAATTTTCCAGCATTGATGAAAGACATGAATGCTTAGAGTCAAGAGTCACAAAGAGTCCCAAGCAGGATTAAAAACCTAAATTTACAGTAGGATACACCACAGTCAAGAAATATAAATAAATTAAAAAAAAGAATGAGAGAAAAAAAAAGAATTAGTTTAGGTCAAGGGTAGTTTTGAAGAAACAACAGGGTTTCCTTGGGGTTCTGGAACATTTCCAGGCAGCTGCTGTCACCTCACTGGACCCTGTTCTAGGGGCTGCTTTCTGCCCTGTGAAGAGACTTGAGGACTCACATCACTCAAAGGCCAAAAACCTAGAGGAGGAGGTGGGACTGACAACCAGCAGGAAAGGTTGACCCCTTCATCGCTGATGGCACCGCTGCTGGCATGTGTCCACGCCTTTGAAGCTGCAGGAGGGGAGCGGGAAGGTGCAGGGATTTAGCCACAGTGGCCCGGGGTATACTTCCACTCACGACTTGGCGAGGAGAGTCATGGGGGGGGGGGTTCAGGCAGGAAGCCTCCCCTTCCTATCAAACACCCATGAGGGGAGATGTCCATGTAAGGCTTCTGGCACAAAATGAGTGCTCGGTCAGGCTGAGTGAGTGTTTGTTGAGCACATTCTGTGCACCAGGGCCCCATGTGTCAATCCTCCCTAGGAGCCCGTGAGGCGGGTGTTCTCATCCTCGACTTACGCAGGTCACAGAGCCACCGGAATACAAAGCCCGGTGGCACGGTGCCAGCGGTTCAGGAAACCCATTTTCTCCGGAAGGAAATCCGGAGCTGTCAAAGGTGGGGGAAGGAACAAGTGTGAAGAAATCACATTTTTGGAAACCGAATGAGCACGTTTTAATCCTACATCACGGAATCCAGCTCAGCGATGTTTACGGAGCACCTATTGTGTATACAGCCCCCTGCTTTATGTCTCCAGGGGTGGCTCCGGCCCAGGCTGTGCCAAGGTCAGGACAGAGGAGAGACTGTTGTTTGCGATGTGGGGAGCCCAAAGGTAGTGCCGTGTCCCGGCACGCGTCTGTCCTCTGCTAGCCCGGGAGCCACGGATGCTCAGATACGGTGACTTCCTCAGGCTCTGGTTTTTAAAGAGTCTTGGCTTGAAACTGTTCCATTTGGGAGGGTTTCTCCCTAGCATTTGGTATGGAATTATTACCAAATGCTAGAGGGGAGCCCTGCCAAATGCTGTATATCAGCTAAAACCCAAACTCCTAAACAATGAAATATTTATAATAAAAACAGACCCCAGAGAGGGGCACAGACTGGGGTGCCCAGCTGGTGAGGGGCTGCCGGCTGAGGTGGCCCAGTCTGTCCCGCCTGCTTATGCAGGTATGGCCGTGGAGGCAGCGGGCACCAGGTATAGTGCTGAGGCTGTGTGAGATCCCTCGGGAAGGCAGGAGAAGCGGGGGTGGGGGGTGGTCTTTCAGTCCATGAGCTCATTCAAATGCTCCTCCCAAGCCCCTCAAGACATTGCTCGGCCCTCTCCTCCCTGTATCCCTCACCTCCGTTACCGAGTTTAGTGATCAGCATTCAGCAGGCACTCAATAAATGCTGACTGCCTGCAAACGTGGATATTTCCAGTAACAGCAAAACCTCACCCATCTGGAACCCACAGGGAGTAAGATCAAGACAGCTGAGTTTTCCAGAAAGAGCCATAAATTATTTTCATGTAACATTTTCAGATGGAAATATTTCTAAGATGCGGTGCACATTTCCTTTTTTTCTTACTTGGAGAATGTGGAACACCATTAACCTTTCCATAATGGCTCAGGGTTGCTGCAGTGAACCTCGGATTCTGAGCAGGAGGTGGTGCAGCCCTCGGGGCCTGAGAGGTGTGCTCGGCATTTGCCCTCTGCTAATGGCCTCAGATCCCGGAGCTTTCTCTAGTCCCAGGGCCTCGTTTCTGGAGATTTCTGGGTTCTTCTTACACAGTTTCCAGTTTCCCCTCTCGTTGGTGTGGTCTTGCCGAAAGTCTTCTCTCTTCCTAAATTACTCTTTCCTAATGATGGTGGGCCAGAAACCAAAACTCAAGGCTTATTAAAATTCTGTGTAAAGTAAGTGTTCATCTGCTTTGACTGACCATCCAAAAGGCCTGAGTTAAGTGCAGAAGCTTGAGGCTTTTGTATCACTGTTTAGGCCCCTTGAAGCCATTATTGCATTTCTTCTTGACTCACAGTCTATCTCAGAAGAAGCAAGGGATGCCTGGGTGGCTTAGTCGGTTGAGCATCTGACTTCGGCTCAGGTCATGATCTCGCAGCTCATGAGTTCGAGCCCCACGTCGGGTTCTGTGCTGACAGCTCAGAGCCTGGAGCCTGCTTCGGATTCTGTGTCTCCCTCTCTCTCTGCCCCTAACCCACTCATGCTCTGTCTCTCTCAAAAATAAGTAAACATTTAAAAAAAAAAAAGAAGAGGCAGGTGACAGGTTGGACAGTAGCCACTCTTTATCAGAGATGCTCAGGAAGTCCCCGAGAACACGGAGCACCAATCCTTAAATCTGCTGACACTAGAATTTGTAAACCTTTTCAAAAGAACCATGTTTCCTATGGTCTCCTTAAAAAAATTTTTTTTAAATTTTTTTTAACGTTTTTATTTATTTTTGAGACAGAGAGAGACAGAGCATGAACAGGGGAGGGTCAGAGAGAGGGAGACACAGAATCTGAAACAGGCTCCAGGCTCTGAGCTGTCAGCACAGAGCCCGACGCGGGGCTTGAACTCACGGACCGTGAGATCGTGACCTGAGCTGAAGTCGTCTGCTTAACCGACTGAGCCACCCAGGCGCCCCCCCACCCCAATTTTTTTTTTTTAACGACAAGCAAAGCATGTTGGTTATTACTTCCCCATTTGGAAGATCAGGAAACTGAAGCCCAGAGAGAGATCATGGAGGTCAGACTGGACACACCAGTAGGGAGTGGTTCAGCGGGAGCCTGAATAAGTCCACATCCCAGGAGGAAAAAAAATGCACAGTCAAGGGGAAACTGGAGAGAGTGTAATGGAGAGGGGATTTACAAGGGTGTGCAGAGCTGAGACAACCCACAAAGGATGGGGAAGCACCCAGGGACCAACAACTTGGGAAGCCATTGTGCTCCTCTTGTGTGCTTAGCAGTGAGCACAGGGCTGCCACAGGACAGGGACTCCACAGGGATGAGAACGGAGTCCCTGGAGACAGAGTCCTGGGAACGGGGTGGCCCACTGCAGTGATGGCAGAACTAGAGGGGCCCAGACACTGCTGTACCCTGGCCTGCTGAGGGGTGGTGAGGGAGACGCCCCAATTCTCCTTCCACCCACCTGCCAGTCTCCCACCGTGAACTGATCTCCAAGCCAGAGGACAAAGGAGTTTGGAGAGGGAGACCGCAGAGTTAAGTCTCCCTGTGTGGGGAGTGGGGTGAAGAATGGGAGACAGTAGATTCTGAGTGGCGGATGGAAGAATCCTGCGCAGAGCCCGCTACAGGCAAGGTTGTCCCACGGCCTCGTGGCTTTGAAGATGTCTCCCCGGGGCTCTTCCGTGTCCTCCCCCAACACGCATGTGCCCTACCAGGTGGAAGGACCCACTGCTGGTGAGCCTGCAGGCCGGCTCTTGGGGCCCTTGCCCCCTCTCTACCACCAAGAGGCAAACTGTTGGTAAGTCCTTGGAGCCTTCTAGACCGAGTCAACTGCTCCTCAACCCTGCCTCCCTCCGTCATGGCCTGCTCAGCTAGAGAGGCCGGGCAGGATCAAGGCAGCGCAGAGCAGTGGGGAGTGCAGGAGTCTGAAAAGCAGGCACAGGAGCAACTTGGGGCTTGCCTCTTCCTTGCGCTAATCTTCCCAGATCCTTAGTGTTGGCATCAGTAGAGTGGTGATAATCCATTGTCGTCCCAGCTGTTGGGAGGTGGGAATGACCAAGCAGGTGGGGAGTCCCTTGACAAACCCTGTGATACTGGAGAAGGGAGGGAGGCTTGGGTAAAGGTCCCTCCCATCTGAGGCGGGATCAGAAGCCATCTGGCAGCGAGTAAGTCCCTTCCTCCCTTTGAGGGCAGGCCGTCCAGGCCTGCAAGACTGTTGGGCGCTGGGCTGTACTTGGGGGCGGCAGGTGCTCAGAACCCACGGTGTGGCCAGACCCGGGCCCAGCCAGTGGGAGACCTTCACAGCTTTGCCCAAACACACCTGGTGCAGGTGTCCCTCTATCCCTGTGACCCTCCTTCCCAGCCCTCCCCAAATTCGAATCATGGGTGTTTTGTTCATTTAAACAATTTGTTGACGTGCCCGTTGTATGAAATTGAGAAAACACCGAAATCTGTCAATAAAAGTTAAATCGTCCATAATCCCACCATCTTAGACTCATGATTAATGTGTGGGTGATTTCCCTCCCATACGTTTGTTCTCGGCATAATATATACAATATAGACAGAGCAGAGAGGCTGCAAGGAAATCCCTCACATGTTGACAGTGACCGTCCCCTGGTTAGTGCACGGTGCGTGTCACAGATCATATGCTTGCTTCAAATCAGAGGACATTTATATGTGTGTGTATAAAATCAGGGCTGTCTTGTAAATTAAGTATTGCACCCCACTTTTTTTGGTTTTCCAATATGCTGTCCGATTATTCATACAATTTTGATTAATGCAGATTTCCCCAAACTATAAAACTCTGTTGTTTCACCCAACACTGGCACGTTATGGAATGTGGACATATGCATGCATTCATTCATTCACTCATTCAAGAACCGGGGACTGAGTCTCTGGGAGGTGGCAGTCTGTGCTCACTGCTGAGGACACAGAAGGGACAAACCCACCTTGGTTTTGGAGAACTCCTGATTCAATGCTGACAAGCAAACTGAGGCCATGCACAGTGGATTCCAGCACTAGGGGGGAAATACTCAGGATCTGTGCCCCGATCCCACTGCCCTCCTTTTCCCCATAGGGCCTGGCATGGAGCTGGGCTGTGTATGTGGCCTTTCCCCTCCCCTACCTCTGGGGAACCCTCCTGCAAACTCCACCTTCCCTCTTTCCCCACGTCCAGGTCCTGAGCCCCCACTTCTCCCTCAAATCCTCCCCATGCGTGCACCCATCCACCTCCCAAGCAGCCTCTCATCGGCCGGTGTTCACACTCACAATAGCAAAGACTTGTGTTGTAATTTCATCCTTATGTTCCTCAACTGTGACTTACTTCAAGTCTCATAGTTGCAAAGTTGATCTTCAAGAGATCATCTTTAAAGAGTATTTTTCCTCTATGCTTTAGCTTCCAGAATATCAGGTCTGATGTGTCGCATTTTGTGAAGACACAGCACATTCTGGAAGGTGGTGGGAAATGCAGCCACAGTATCCATCTGGCAAACATTGTGTCCCTTCACGGGTCAGCCTGGCTGCACTGCTCTGTAGCTGCCCCATGCTGCTGGGACACATTCTTCAGGGGCACAGTGGGAAAGTTGTCACCATCTTCTCATGGGGTGCTTCTTTGTGGGCCTGGCACTTCTTAGTGATGGGAATACATGTGTATTATCTAGAAAACTCGCTTTCTCATGGTACTCACCATAAAGGCCAGGCAGGTTGTGACAGAAACAGCTCACGGTGTTGGCCTTCAGCTCCAAGAGCTGGGTCTGATGATGCGTAAGTTCTGGATCTACTGTCCAGCATGGTACTATCCAGCTGTACCGTATTGTATAGTTAAAAGTTTCTATGAGGAGCGCCTGGGTGGCTCAGTCGGTTGAGCGTCTGACTTCGGCTCAGGTCATGATCTTGTGGTTCATGGGTTTGAGCCACGCGTTGGGCTCTGTGCTGGCAGCTCAGAGCCTGGAGCCTGCTTCGGATTCCGTGCCTCCCTCTCTCTGCGCCTCCCCTACTCGTGCTCTGTCTCTTGGGCTCTCAAAAATAAATAAACATTAAAAAAAGTTGCTATGAGAGTGGAGCTTGAATGTTCTCACCCTAACAACCATAACAAAATGGTCATTATATCAGGTGGGGGATGTGCTAAGTCACCTTACCGTGGTAAGCATTTAGCAATGTATACAGGTGTACCAAACTATCACATGGCACACTTTTGACCTGCATAATGTTGAATGTCAATTGCAACTCAATAAAGCTGGAAAAAAAGTTGCATCTGGCTTCAGGGGTGTCTGGGTGGCCTTCACCCCAAATGATTGTTAGTGTGGACATCACAGCCCTAGCGGCAAGGCAGTTGCTTGTTGAGGGCAGTGTTGTGGGGATCAGGGCGTTCAGGGGAACAGAGCGGTAACCTGACTGTTCTGTTACCTTCTCGTGATGTCACCGATTTGAGCTGCTAGGAAACTGGACTTTCGTAGATTTGCAACTGTGTTTCTGCCGGTCAACACCAGGAAGGCCAGCTTCGCTGCTGCACTTGTAAACAGATGAATAAGTAATTCATAAAACCTCCGCCTGTAACCCGTCAAGCATTCCTCAGATACTAGAGAGGACAGGCAAAGGGCAAGCGTGAACCCAGATTAAATGTAGCCACAAAATCAAGTTCCCTGTTTAAAAGTGTGATCTGCAAATCCCACTGTAAGAAGAGAACAAGTAGTGTCCTGTGGGTGTGAGTTCCCAGGGGAGTCTGCTTAGGAAAGGCATTTGTGACCAAAGCTAGGTGGAGTTTCTGGAAGACTGCGGGAAAGCACAGGCTTGGGAGTTTGGAGTGCGGCCATTCTGGACCCACGGACTCAGATCTGACATTCCAGACATCTTACCGAGAGGAAGAGCGCCGGTCATGGTGGCTGGGCTTCTGTCGTCATGTGAAGGGTGAGTGCCCTCTGCAAAAGGGACTGCTCACGAGAGAACTGCAAATGCCGATAGACATTTCAGTCAGCGGGCAAGGGCTTGTGTGGTGCACTGGAAACCAATGCCACCAAAATGTCTCTGCGCCCCGAACCACTAAACAAACTAGTGTGGGATGTCAGGTCCTCTTCTCATTCTTATTTAATGAAAAAGTACACATAAAATATTTAAATATCACTGATGCACATAAGTGAGTGCTAAGCTTTGCACTAAGTGCTGCCTCACTGAGCTCTCGGAAGGAGCCCACGAGGTAGGGTCTCACTTTTCAGACGTGCGGGTTAAGGCACAGAGGGATTAAGTAACTTGCCTAAAGTCACAGGGCTCTAAAGTGATGGAACTGGCATTTGAATTCAGGTGGCCTGGCCCCAGAGCCTGGTTCTGCCACTCAAGGGGCCACTTCTCCTTTGGAGCAATAAGAAAATCATCACCAGTGGCATGAATAACCCCTGAGGGAGCAAAGGAAGAGGGGTTGTGGGAGCAGAGTTTCCGAGTGGGCAGCTGGCAGGAGGGTTCGACCAGGATCCTATGATGACTACATCTCACTAATGCTGGCTGGATGTGTGCCTTCCCTGGACCCATGCCCGCCAGAGGGCTAGAGCAAAGAGATACAGTGTTTCCTTTGAAGCCAAGAAGGTCTTGTTTGTTCCCTGCTGGGGACTGAGGGACGTATCTGGAGGTCCCTAGAGCTGAGGGGTGAGCCTGGGGGCAAGAGGAACCTGCTGAAAATTACACGCCACGGTGAGAACTAGAAGGCCAACCTATCCGCACCAGTGTGACATGTGTAAGTGTTAACATACTCTTACGAGCCGGAGGGGGGCACATCCTGAAGCCCCCCACCTCACCCCACCCCACCCAAGTGTACATGCGCAGAGGGCAGGAGGAGACAGGAGTGGGGGAAGTACACGTTGGGGCAGTCTTTTTGGAAAGAAAATTGGCAATGCCTGTGAGGAGTCTCCAAACCCTCCGTATCCATCACACACACACACACACACACACACACACACACACACACACACACACCGGCCCCCTCCCCACTCTGACCTGCATCTCTGGCCCAGCCACAGCAAGGTCCCTGATGGTGCTGGGGCCCAGGGCCTCCGTCATCTGCTTGAACTCCTTCACCTCCACCTCTGCCAGCTACATTTAACCATGAAAATGCTCTCTCCAATACTTTTGAGAGAACAAAACGTTAGAAACAATTTAGACGTTCCAAAATAAGAGATTGTTTAAATAAATAAATTATGTTGCATCCATTTGATGGAACACTTTGTAGTCATAAAATCATGTTTTCAAAGAATATTTAATGATGTGGGGAAATACCTTGTGCTACAAGGTGTTAAAACCCAAAATTCAACTGAGTATTGAAGATCTAATTGGCTTTATTTGATGATTCATGAGTCGGGCAGCATCCCATCTAGGAAATAGAAAGGAGCTCTGAAGAGCTGAATAAAAGGAGGGGCTTTTCTAGGCAGAAGGGGCACGAACAAGGAAGGAGTGGATTACCTCTCTGGGGGACAGAAGGAGTCCACCAGGTAGACTACGTCTCCAACGCTGGCCAGGAAATTCCAGGTTGACTGGTTTAAGATTTACTCCTGGGGGAGGTTGAAACTGCAGTTAGGTTAGGTATTAGGTCTTGGTTTGCTGATGTGGGGCTTAGCACAAGTGACTCCATTTTGAGCCTGTTGCCTTTTTAAAGAATCCCCTCCCCCTCTTTTGATCATACTCTCAGTTTAATCGAGAGATGTGATCAAAATGTAAGGCATTAACACCACTCCCAGCCATGGCTCCAAAATTCTCACAGTTTTTTCTGATCCTCTGTGTGGTATTCACAGGTCATGATGAAGTTTGCTGAATCTCTGTGGTATTCAGAAGTCATGACTTCAGGTTTACATTTTAAAATCAGTCATTCTCTTCATTCCGTTTCTGATGTTCCAGACTTAAGGAGATCATGTTTTTTGGTGGTTAGCTGATTGCAAACATGTATTTAAAGCTTTTGGGAGAAGACAGCACACCTTGGGGACTACCATGATTATTATAAATAAGATAATTCCCAATGACTGTAGTATACTTTGGAACCATGGTCCCCAAGACTAAACCGATCATAATCAAATAGTCTAAAGAAAGACTCCACTCAAGGAATCATCTTTTTAAGCCAAGCAGCTTGCTCAGTGATCTTACGTAACTGAGTTTCATCTTCTCCAGAAGTATTAATTCAGGTGCATCAGGTGGTGTTGGCCACAGCACAGATACCTCTTTGCTCAGCTGAAAGATAATTAAGGGCAGTCTTTATCAAGAACAACTTTGGCGGAGAGTCTAAGGATTTTTAAGGATTTTTGTTCGGAAGCTATTGTTTTTTTTCTTTTTAATATTTTTTAATGTTTATTTATTTTTGAGACAGAGACAGAGACAGAAGTTGAGCAGGGGAAGGGCAGAGAGAGAGAGAGAGAGAGAGAGAGAGAGAGAGAGAGAGAAAGAGAGAATTTGAAGCAGGCTCCAGGCTCTGAGCTGTCAGTACAGAGCCCAATGCGGGGCTCCAACTCATGAACCGCGAGATCATGACCTGAGCCGAAGTTGGATGCCCAACCCACTGAGCCACCAAGGCACCCCAGGAAGCTGTTGTTTTAACAGAAGATTTCACAATACTTTCTAGAGTTAAGGAAAAGTTCTTTATCATAGCTTCAGAGGAGAAGTGATATACTAAAGGAAGCTAATTTTAATCATGAATGTCTCTTGGTAATTCCCACTTGAGTGTGTGACCCAGGACTAGAAAGGTGACAGCCATGGAGGCCAGCGAATTTCGAGGTCTGTAGACCACATAGGCAGCTTTATTCTAAAATGTTTGTTTACTTATTTATCTTTTAAGAGAGAAAGAGGTAGAGAGAGAATCCCAAACAGGCTCCAGGCTGTCAGCACAGAGCCCAATGCGGGGCTCCATGAACCATGAGATCATGACCTGAGTCAAAGTCAGATCCTTAACCAACTGAGCCACCCAGATGCCCCAGGCTGTTTTATTCTGATTGCCCTTGCCTTATGTCTCTTTCCTTGTACAGAGCTTGGATGCAAGATTCCCTGGATTTGGAGCTGTTAACCAAAGACAGGGAAATGGACTAGTGTTTCTACCATCAGGGACAGAAATTGGAGTTTTTGATGACAAATTCAGTGGTCCGACAGTCCCCCTTAGTCATGTCCTGGGAAATATAAATGATAGTGTTATCTTTCCAGGCCAATGCCAAAATAAAGGAAAGAAAGAGAAAAAGGGTTTCATGTTTAAAGTATGAAGTCTTGATCAGATGTATGGTGGAGCCTTCTTTAGCTGTGAGATGTATACCAACAGTTCTAGTCCCTGAAGTTTGGCTGCCATATGGGTAGTGAGGAGGACCTTTCTACAATTTAAGGGAAATCTTTGTTCTTAGTGATTTCAAATTGGAGGGTGGGAGGAAATTGGAAATTTCAGTTTGCAGCGTCATAGCCAAATATTTATTTGAGGAAACTAAAAGAATTCAGGACAGAGTCCAGTTGACAGGTGTATAACAGAACATCAAAGACAATTAACAGGATTAGAATCTAACATCTATAAAGGTGGAACATAATTTTTCCCTCTACCATTACCCCAATTTTTTTTTCCCAAAGATAATCACAGTAAAACTAATTTGTATTAAACTTGGCCTGATTATTTGCATAAGTGCAGCAAGAATAGTGACTGATCATATAAGCTCTTTTTAAGACTGCTTTGCTGGAACATTTCATAAGGAGTCTTAGATTGAACTCTTAAAAGTCCCAGAGGCCAGGAAGGCAAGCCAAGGACTCACCATCATATTTTACCTGCAATACCATTCCAGTAAAAGCCCGGGTAATATAGCCAATATTTCCAGTTGTGTCCTATTGCAAGAACAGATCCTTACTGAACTTATGGAAACAACTAACTATATTTCCATGAAGAAATTTAAGGGTTTCTATATTCTAGAGGGATCACGTAGGAAGAAAAACTAAATGTTTCATCTTTCTTTACAAAAATATACTGTAATTGCTGTAATTTATATATAGCTTAAGAGAAAAGTTCTTTAAATCTGGAAAAAGAAAACATTAGGTAACTAGTAATGTTTTCAAACAAAGAGTCATTAAAAATTATAATCATTCTTCTCAGTAGTCTGCTTGAATCCAGTTTTTCCATTAGTTCTGGAAATTTTTACCCAATTCAGTTTTTGTTTTTTTTTTGAGAAGAGAGAGAGAGAAAGAGAGAGAGTGAGTGAGCTGGGAAAGGGTAGAGGGAGACAGAGAGAGAATCTTAAGCAGGCTCCACACCCTGCGTGGAATCTAGGGGCTCAATCTCACAACCCTGAGATCATGACTTGAGCCGAAATCAAGAGTCTGGTGCTTAACCAACTGAGCCACCCGGATGCCCCTAGTTTTATGATCTTAAAGTTGTCAGGAACCTGTACTTGTCAAAGCCCTTCCCATGAACATTACTGAAGATGAAGCACTTTTGCAGGAACGCTTTTGCAAAAGCATCAGAGTAAAACAGTAACTCTATGAATGACAAAAGATAAAACATGCCCATTGTTAAAGATCTGATGATTACAATGGAATTTAGTTATTTCTGTGACACTCAACATTGTGAAATGATAACTGGCATTATGATGATAGCATTATCCCAGGATATATTAGACTTTAGCAATTTCATACTATTTTGGAAACACTTAGAACATGTACCTATACAAATACAACATAGAGAAAGCTTACTATTTTCTTGTTTGACAATGCTGCCCATGTTATTTAGCATATAAAGAAATCTAATTTAACATCTCCCTTTTTATAAGGAGAGAGAACAAATTTTTTGAGATGTTCCAGGGACCCTCTGGAAAGTCCCAAAGTTATTTCAGGGCCAAAAGGCTTTATGTAGAATTTGATATTGGGAATTTTGTCAAAAATATCAAAAGGTTTAAAAACACTTGGTCAAATGGCATCATAGCCCATGGTGAGAACCATAGTGACAATTAAAGACTTCTAGGAAAATACAGAAAGTTAAATAGTTGAAAAATTAAAAAAAAAACACCTTAGCTGTTTTAATAGAGAAAACTGAAGTAATCAAGGACATGATGATAAAGTTAAAATGAAGCACAACACATTATTTTGGTAAGACACAAAAATTTCTGCTTTTTAGGCAGATTACTTAACAGGTAAATAAACTTTCACAATCTATTACCAAAAGGAGACCAAGTGTCCAAGAAGACTTTGCCCTTTTAACAGAGAGGAAATTAATTCTAATTTTTCACCAGTGTACTTTTTATATTAAAACCCATTTTTAAACATAAATTTATTTCATTCTTAACCAGCCTGACCACACATAAGTTTCTTTCCCCAGATGCCTTTTCCATTAAACCTTTTACATTTTTTTTCTTATGTGAAAGAGAAAACTCTTTCCCATTCTGAAATAACCAATCTTACTTTATTTAAAAATTTTTTTAAAATTGTTTATTTATTTTTGAGAGAGACAGACACAGAACATGAGCAGAGGAGGGGCAGAGGGACAAAGAGACACAGAATTCAAAGCAGATTCCAGGCTCTGAGCTGTCAGCAAAGAGCCCAACATGGGCCTTGAACCCACGGACTGGGACATCATTACCTGAGCTGAAGTCAGCTGCTTAACCGACTGAGCCACCCAGGTGCCCCACCAATTTTACTTTAGAACAAAAATCACTTTCTTCCTTTCCTTCTTTTTTTTTTCTTTTTTTCTTTCTTTCTTTCTTTCTTTCTTTCTTTCTTTCTTTCTTTCTTCCTTTTTTTCTTAACAAAAATGCACCTCCATTATTCATAGCTTCTTTTACTGAAAACACACATCCTACTTTTCTTGTATATTAAGATGTTTCCTTTATTATTTCCAGTAGCTCTGATAATATATATTAGAATTTTTAGCCCTAAGAACTTTAATTTTTAGTGAAAATAAAGACGCAAACAATTGGGAACTGTCCTTTACATTAGCATTCTGTGGCTTGATGTTATACATTTTATAAATAAATACTTTTTATAATTTTCAGAAATGTATGCTCTCTCATAGTAATTTTCTCAGCATGGCACAAAACGTGTTTACTAATAGATCCAAAATATCTTTAGTTCCTCTGTAAAGAAAGTCAAATGTGGAGAAGCCCATTGTTAGTAATTATTTTTGTTTGTGTGTTTTATCTTACTTGGAAATGATCTAGATATTTAATGACTATCCATTATTTAAATTAACTTAGCCAAACTTTAAGGTTTCAGGTTACCAAAAATAATTGGGGAACTGTTTTTAAAAATTACCTAAAAACTTTTATCTTTCTTACATCTATTTAATTTACTTGCTCTCAACAATTGCATTGAATTACTCATTAAGTTTCGATTATACCAAGTCCTTTTACTTGCTGAGAAATTTTGTAACAGGGATAAAGTGAACTTATTTGAATATTAAACCCACTAAGAATAAAAGTTGTGTGTCTGCATTATATTAGATGTTGATAACTGTAAACACATGTCTATTTTAATTAAACCAACAAACTTAAGCAACAAACTTAAATTAACTTTAGTACCAAATATTTTCTCAGATTACATGAACCTGAAAAGCATTTGGGTTAGTTTCTGTTACATGTCTGAGAATGCTACAAGTCCTTAATTCATGTAAGTGCTTAATTCTCTTCAAGCCAATTAAATAGGTCTTTTTTACAAACTGATTTTAGCAGTACCATCCAGAGGTAGAAAATACCACACACCCATAACATATATACATATGTATATATACATATATACACACACATAAACATATAGGCAGATACAGAAACCATTTACAGCTTCCATTTTAAAATTCCTGCTATGAATAAAATACAATAATACAAACTAGTATACTCACTAGTGATAAAAACGTTGACTCTAAGTTGTTTCTCTGGTAGATGAAATAAGTTAAGTTTACTTGCTCAGGTGGCTAAAGCTTTTTACTAATATTTGTGGTGAAGACATTTAAAATATTTTTCCTTCCCCTAAGTTTTAAATGACCCTTCCTTTTGGGTACATAGTTTCATTTCAGCTTAGGGGAGAAAGCCTAAAATAATTTCTATCAGGCTCTGAATATCAGCTTTCAATCTGGCCAATTTCTGACAACAGAGCTCCTTAAAACCCCTTTTAAATATCTTTCCAGTTTTTAGCTGGAAACAGTAAGTAGTTCTGGCAGCATTGGAAAACCCATGGACTTAAGTTCCCAAAGAGGATGCAAAGATATTTCACTCTACTTGGGCGCTACAGGCAGAGATCTGGAAGACAGGGCTCCAGTAAGAAATCTCATCCTTCACTGGCTTCTGCCAGTTTTCCCAGGATCCCCTCTGCAGGCTCTGCTATCTGCCAGAATTTGGCAATATTTTTCATCAATTACATTTTAGTTTCTCTTGTCTATTTAAGGGAACTACATGGCAGTCTACCAGAAAATCCCTCAGAGTCCTGTCAACTCTGGGAGAAGCCCTTTGAGGGTAGATATGGGGGTGTCTACACTTGGTGCTAGCTTAAAGCTACACTTGGTGGACCTCCGTTTACTGTCTTGTGGTCCCCTCTAAATGGGAAGATGGTTTAGACACAGGATTAGTAGAATGAGGGCTCAAAGGAGGATGGAGAGGAGCAGTAGGACTTATGTCAATCTTACAGTGTTGTTTTAGGTACTTCTTGTATCTTTAATTTTTTACAACAAGTCTTTCAGTGAAGTTATTTTGGAATTTTTAAAGCCTTTTGGAGGCTTCTGCATGCAATTAAAATAGGTACCCCATTCTGCTTGCTTGATTTGGGAGTCCTTGCTTTCAAGTGCACTTCTTAAATGATCTTATATAATTGGAACGCTCCCCATAATGGCTATTGTAACAACAGGTTGTTCTTAGTAAGATGTTGGCATTTTTGTATAGAGATTTACAGCTTCCAGAACCATAGTTCTTAGATATAAAATAGGCAGGTGTATTGGAAGGTGATATGCTCAGCTCTCTGAAATTTAAGGATTCCATTTTTATTATTACTTTTTTTTTTCCAGCTAAGCCTTTGGGTCTCTTGGAGCCAAACTAACACCCAAAAGCGATGTGCCTCGGTGACTGGGGATTGTGTGGTATTTTACAGTTGTACCTTATTGCATGGAAATTTTCTTGAGTTTGGCAGATGACCTGGTGTCACTCTAACCCATTTTGTGACCAACTCCCGTGGCTAACACGGGAGTCTTTGGGTTAGGTGGAGAGTCACCAATTTTGCAGCTGCAACATCTTTGGTCAACACAAAACAAGACAAATAAACCAGGTGCGTCTTAAGGTATCGGCAGTACCCAATAGATATTACTATGTCCTGGCCAAGAGAAGGCTCTGTGTATACCACCAGCAATTCCTGTGAAGCTTGGGACTAGAGAAAGGGCTGAACCAGGAGACTCCAAAAGTGAGTACTGTGGACTGGGCTGGGTTTCCAAAAGGGGAATTACATACTGGAAAGCCAATTAGATTGGAAACTCAACACAAAGAGAGCAGAGCTCAGAACCCAGAGGAACTGACCCACAGCCCTTAGAAATGGTGAGAAGGACAGAACACTCAAAAGAGTTCACAGGTATCATGCCTGTGTTGTCCCTGAAGCCAATGGAAGTCTCCTTTAGTCCCACTACTGCCGCCAAATCTGCTAAAAAACAAATGCAAATATGCATTGAAAATCTAATTGGCTTTTTTCATGATTCATCAATCCGACTGCATCCCATCTAGGAAAGGCTCTGAAGAGCTGAACAAAGTGAGAGACTTTTATAGGCAGATGGAAGCAGGGACAAGGAAAGAGTGAAACCTCATATTTCTTTGGAGGGTGGAAGGGGTCTATCCAGCAGATTACCTCACTACTGCTGACCAGGAAATTCCACATTGATTGGTTAAGATTTACTCCTGGGGGAGGTTGAAACTGCCGTTAGGTTAGGTATTAGGTCTTGGTTTGCTGATGTGGGGCTCAGCACAAGTGACTCCATTTTGAGCTTGTTGCCTTTTTAAAAACAACGGTTAGAGAATAAAAGCAAGACACAGAATTGCTTATAGAGAATGATTCAAAGTTTGTGAAAAAAATGATATGCAGAGAAGAATTCTTGGAGGAAAATACGCAAAAAGCTAACAGGGTGACATTAAGGGAGATATAATCATTTTCTTTGTGCATTCTTATGTTTCTAATTATTCTTTAATGTGCATCAAGGGTTACTTTCTATCAGAGAAAATAGCCATTAATTTTTAAAAGTAGCAACTGATTTCTAGTGCGGGCAACACATTTTAAGCAGTGATATTCATGTATTCATTCATTCATTCATTCATTCATTCATTCAATTTGTCAATAAAGGTTTAAAAAAAGTACCCAACATATAGTATGAATTATTTAAGTGTTAAAACTAATTTCTTGATTAGTTCCATCAAAATTCCCTCATACCACACTGTGCCAAAGGCTGGGGTAGGCCTGGGGTCTAGCAATGGAGTGGGCTTGGTGTCTGTCTTCTAGAAGCTCCTAGCCCTGAATGGGGAGGGGGTCCCACAAGCAGAGCCTTAGATGGCACTCCTTGAGCAGCCAGCTGTAACCGTGGCAGGTCCACAGATTGGACTCTCAGAGTCAGAGGAGGGCTGGATAAGCTGGGTGGATATAACTATGTCTCAAATGCTGACCCAAATGAATAAATTTGCCCTCAGTCACTAGTGTGGTTTCATATTTGCCTTCTTATACACTTTGGTGCCAGTCCCCAGTCTCCACTCTGCTAGCCGACTTTCCCAGGCACAGACCACAGGATACCCTGGAGGATTCTAGAGCCCTCACGGGACTCTAGAGCCTTCAATAACTGTGGCTGCAAGTGCAGGTACAGACTCCCAGAGATTCTCCAGGGATTCAAGCACAGCATCTCTGAGCTACTCCCGTCTCCCCCTGAATGACACCATCTGATTCAACTTTGTCCCCCACTTTTTTAAAAAATATTTACTTAGTTAAGTCTATTCATTCATTTTGAGGGAGAGAGAGAGAGAGAGAGAGAGAGAGAGAGAGAGAGAGAGAGATTCCTGAGCCTGATGTGGGGCCCGATTTCATGAACCATGAGATCAGGACCTGAGCCAAAATCCAGAGTTGGATGTTTAACTGACTGAGCCACCCAGGTGCCCCAGCTTTGTCCCCCACTTGGAGTCTGGTACCATCAACATACATTTGACACTCAGCACGTTCCCCTCCTCCCATCTTCCTTTCCTGATTTCCCAAGATCCATATGACTCAACTTAGCCTTTCTCTGTAGTGATATTACTTCCCAGGTTGAACCTCTTAGCCCCCCTGGCTCACTGCCCATTCTGACCTTCATGGTTTGTGCCCTGGGCAAATTCAGGGGAGGCTCACTCAGGATTCTGAGTGTTGGCCAGAGTCAAGGGACTTATTTTTTTGTCTTAACTTGGTCATTCTCATTTGATTCCCACTTTCTTCCTTGAAGATGGTGATAGACCTCAGCATTTACCCAGGGAAACACTGGGGATGATTCTTGGTAATTGTGTCTGATGTATGTGGACCAGCTCACATCTGTGAGCCAAAAGCTAGCTATAACATCTTCTGGAAAACTACATTTTCCCAATATTTGGTCCCTTTTGTTTCTAGTGGCAAACAAAACTGATACCTTTTCCCAAGGTAAAATCAGGCCTGAAAAATGGAACTTTGACAAAGCAGGGACCACGTCATGGCTGTGTGCCACATGGTAGACACATTTAAAGCATGGGAGGAGAATAATAAAGATACCAACATCTTAAGAAAATTAGTTCTTGGATTCCCACCGGTAGTTTTATTTCATAACATGATACTTTGTTTTAATTTGCAGTCTTAAAAACCCCCCCGCCCCCAAATTTAGAGATGATGGGCTATTTCATCCATTCCTGTGCAGGTAGACACAGCACAAGCCACATTCTGACCAAAAAGTCCACTAGCTTTATGGTCCCCCACCCCTCCAAACCTAACTCAAAATCAATGATGGCTGTTGCAGGTAAGTGAGGGACCCAAAGTGGATGCCCAGTGTCCATCCAGGATATTCCAGCTCCACAGTCTTGCAAAGGAGCAGGAATGCATTGTTGTAACTCTATCCAGTATAGCTCAGCAGATTTTCTTGGCCTTTGACTAATTTATACAAAGACACCATGAAGACATCCAGGTGAGTGCCACTTTAAAATATATGACCGAGGGGCGCCTGGGTGGCTCAGTTGGTTAAGCGTCCAACTTCAGCTCAGGTCATGATCTCGCCATCTGTGAGTTTGAGCCCTGTGTCCGGCTTTGGGCTGACAGCTCAGAGCCTGGAGCCTGCTTCAGATTCTGTCTCCCTTGCTCTCTGCCCCTCCCCCACTCACGCTCTGTCTCTGAAAAATGAATAAACCTTAAAAAAATTAAAAAAAAATATGACCGAGGTAGGAAAATTACAATTATAAATAAATTACCACTAATTTGTTATTTCAGAACACAACCATTCACTTTATGAAAGACGTCTGTTGAGATGCCTTCCATAACTAGCTGTCCCAATGCAGTAAATCAGATTCAATTTACAAAAATTCAATTTACAAACATCTTTTTTGGAACAGAGCTACTATGCAAAGCAAGGCACACCTGTAGCTCTGAGACTTCTGGCAAGTTTGCTGGCTGCTCTTTTGCCCAGAAGAGCATGAGGAGTCTGGCTTCTCCCTCCCCCACCCTGCCCCACACACCTTGCTTCCGTCTTGTTTGTGCGTTTTCTGACCCCTGGTCCAGGTATTCCTTGTTTTCATCCAATGCGGAGGGTATTATCAGGCCTCCTTGCTTCTGTGGCAAGTGACAGAAAACCCAAAGCAAATGGAATTAAGGTAACAGTGGGTATTTGCCAGCTCACAAAACGGAGAGATGCAGCGATGGTACTGGTTTTGGGTGTGGCTAGATGTAGGGCTTAACACAAGCAGGGCCATTTCTCCATTTCTGTGGGTGCCATTCTCAGACTCCTCCTTGGTGACCTCTGCAAGTTCTCTGCTCTCCTGTCTTGGTGTGGGGATGGGGACCACAGCCCTCCAGCAGCTCAACCCCACCACTGGTGTGTATTTAAAAATAAAATACAAGATTCACTCTGATTGGACCAGCTTAGGCCACATGCCCATTCCTGGACCAATTACAGTGTTCAGAGAGCTATGATGTACTGATGGGCTGGGACCTGAAGCAGGATCCCTGGCCAGATGCCCTTAGGTTAGGAAGGAAAAGCAGGGGCACCTGCCGGGATAAAGGATGTGTTCTGCCAGGACAAATAGATGTTACCATGTTGACTTCTTCCCTTTGTTGGAAAAACCAGAAGCGGTGTACAACTTTGGGGGGGAACTTTTGGGAGAGTGGCATTCCAGGTCTTTATAAGGGTATGCTTAAAAGAGGATGCTGGAGGAGGTAAGGATGGGAATGACTGGCCTCTGCTTGGGGTGGGGGTCCCGTGGCCAAGGACCAATAGTTCATGGCAGAATAGCCACGTAGGTCAGACTCTTCCCAAGTTCTCCTTATTGAGGGATCACCTCTCTCACCTCTGGTGGCACACCTCTGAACCTTGTTCTCTGGGGAGTCTTTGAAGGCTCATTCACCCTGAGCTGAGAAATCTGCTCCCTCACCTCCATGGAGAGAGATGCCTGACCTCAGCAGCAGAGAAAACTGTGTAGGGAGGAGAAGAAAGCCTCAAGGTTGAGCCTCAGGCAGGCTTTCCCCCTAGGAAAGGAGAGCACTTGGTCAGGGAAGCAGGGACTCTCCAGGAGAATCCAGATGGGACCCTGTAGGTGTCTAGACCAATTCCCCACCAAACACATGGGCCTCTACAGATCTCTCAGCATCTTTCTTCTGCTTGAAGAAGGTGGACCTAAAGGAGGCTCCTAGGACCACTGACTTTCTGTGATCCTGAGGGCTTGACAGATCATTGGAGGGTATCTTTATACAGTGGGGAAACTGAGGTCTGGGGTGGGGGAACTTGGTTCTGGTCTCCCCCTCCTCTCCCGAGCCCAAGCAGCACCCAAGCATGCTCTCCCTTGTGTGCTTCACTCTTTTAGTCATAGGTAATGGCCCTTTCTTTTTTTTTTAATTTAAAACAATTTTTAATGTTTATTTTTGCATGAGAGAGAACAGAGCGCAAGCAGGGGAGTGGCAGAGAGAGAGGGAGACACAGAATCTGAAGCAGGGGAGTGGCAGAGAGAGAGGGAGACACAGAATCTGACGCAGGCTCCGGACTCGGAGCTGTCAGCACAGAGCCTGACACGGGGCTCGAACTCACGAACCCAAGATCATGACCTGAGCTGAAGTCGGACGCTCAACCGACTGAGCCACCCAGGCGCCCCAGTGATGGGCCTTTCAATGGCTAGTTTTTAACCTGTTGATACCATGAGAGAAGCAGAGTAAGGAGGAACAGAAGGGGGGGGGGGGGAAGTGGAGCAGTACAGAAACAAAAACAAGATGAGTGCTGTTGTCACAGGAAGTGCAAGTCTAAAGCAGCGGTTGGGTAACATTTTATGAATCACTGCCACTTTTGGTAATCCAAGGGAGGCGGTCAGAACCAATCTATTGTGTGAGAAGTATTACTTTCAGAGGAGGCACCCGTAGAAGCCAAGCACTCATTACAAGATGCTCTTATGTTCCAACATGGTGCAGCTCCCCAGGCCCTTGCTTCTGAGCTGGTACAGGAGTCTTACCACCTCGATTCTTGCCCACGACCACCTATCTTGCCAGCCCAGGCTCCCAATGACTTCCATCAGTTTCAAGAAGTCAGAAGGCTGGTGTCATCTTGAAGAAGACATCGCACGAGTGGAAAGTCCTGGTCAGAGTCCCCGGGGCGAATGGCAGACCTCCACCTCCACTGAAGTCTGGGGTGGGGGAACTTGGTTCTGGTCTCACACCCAGAGGGCTGTGAGGATGGGTGAGTGCAAGGCTCTGGGATGCAGGGATAGAGTGAGGCTCTGGGAGTCTCTGCTGAAACTCCAGCCACAGGGGTCCAGGCCCCGCCAAGCTGCGCAGCAGCGCCGAGAAGTAGTCCAGAGTCTCGGAAGGAGCAAAGGAAGTCAGTGAGGAGAGGCCATTGGGGAAGGGCCAGAGCTAGAGGAAAAGGGTGGAGAGGCCCAGAAATCCTGAACAGGGAGAAGAGGAGGTGGCCACCAAACACATGGGGGTGGGGAGACTCTTCTGTGCTTTAGTGGGATGCAGGTAGGCGTCAAGTTTCGGTCTCTGGAGGACGCCAGGCCTCTGGTCATTGTCCAGTGCTCCTCACCTCTCACCTTGACTCCCACCTCCAAGGAGCTCCGCTGCCCGGGAGGTCTCCCAGTGCAGCCCCAGGGCAGCCAGCGCGAGTCCTCAGGAAACGCAGAGAGCACGGGCGCCGACAGGGGGCGCCAGCGAACTCGCCCTCCACGCCGCACCCCCCACCCCCGCCCCGCTCCGTGCTCGAATCCTCAGCAGGGCTCAGGCGGTGGGGCGCGGCCTCCAGGTGGTGGGCGGTCGCTACCGGGTCGGTCAGGCCAGTTGAGCCGCACAAAACCTCTGCGGCCTCTGAGCGGCTGTGCGCACCAGTCGAGGTCTCCCAGGTCGCCTGGAGCTGGGCCCTCCTGAGGTGCGCGGCCTTCGAAGGCCGCGGCCACCTCGGGCCTGGAAGACGTACCCCGGGTCAGGAGGACACCACTCGGGACCAACCCATATAGGCGCTGCGAAGGGCCCCGGGACAGTGCCAGGGCGCGCGGTCCGGCTCCCTGCTTCCCTTGGTCCAGGCGGGGACCGGCGGCTTGAGGGTTAAAAGGCGACTGCCACCCCCATTCTCTTGGGGAGAAAGTGCCTTTTCTCCAAGTCCATATGGCCACTTCCTTTCGACCTGCTCGGCCCTGCTCGCCTCTTTGTCCGAGCTGTCACTTATAAAGAATCACTTGACTTACAATAACAGGTTCAAAAGACGACAGAGTATAATCAGTTGATCCACGAAGAATTGAAATAAAGAACACCCCACTGCTCCGGCTATCATTCCCATAGAGATAGTGATATCATTGATGTGATTGCGATGCTAATTTCTATACAGGGAAAAAAAAACCTTGTATTTTGGAATTTGTTCAAAGAGAATTTCAGACACATCAGATTGGAAAATGAGAACTGAATTCCTAAACTTTTTTGGGTAGGCGGGGGCTTTAAATTTTTTTTTTTTAACACCACTGCAAAGATTTAAGTGGACTTTAAGAATCTCATAGAACTAGCCTGTTGGGGGAAACACTGTTTTCTCACTCTCGGAAATCCTGGGGAGAGACAGACAGATAGATAAATGATGGACAGATAGAGATTGAGAATGCCCTGGGTATTCAGGAAAGAGTCCGAGGGTGCAGGCATGGGTGACCAGGCCGGGTGCCCACTGGTGGGCCGCGCACAGAGGAGCGGACCATAGGCAGTGAGGTTCCAAGGCCAGGTGCCAGGGACAGTTGGGTTGCGTCTGTACCTGAGCCCCTAGTCCGGCCCGCTGCCCAGCTGCTCCTCTTGGTGCGGAGTTCTTTGTACCTAACCTCACTGTTGCACCGGTCCTTTGCCACTGAGTGCCTCCTTCCACAGGATGGGGTGGGGGGTAGGGAGGTTGTGTCTGCTTCTTCTTTATCTTTGCTGTTTATGTATTGTGGTGCCCTGGTTTAAAACCTGCCAGTCATCTTAGAGGAACTCAGTTCAGGCAGGCCAGAACAAGTCTTACCTGAATCAATGTTTTAAGTGTCCCTGTGGCTTGGCGTTTTGAATAATCAATCTGTCTCCAGCCCTTCTTAATCATGCACAACACAGGCCTCTCTCTCTCTCTCTCTCTCTCTCTCTCTCTCTCTCTGTCTCTCTCTCTCTCTCTCTCTCTCCCCCTCTCACCCTCCCTCCCTCCCTCCCTCCTCCATTATTTGTCAACTCTTTTGGATCCTGTCTTTCTGCTATTAACATGCCCCAATGTCACATGCCAGTCTTTTCTTTAAAACAAGCTCCTCATTGGTGTATCTGGATACTTCTTTTATTATTATTACTGAATCTTTTTTTCCCATAATGACACCAGGATCATTATATAATCCCATAACAAAGAGGCTTTTGAGGCACCAGCTTTTGTCAACTCTAGGACAGAGAATCCATAATTGCATTATTCAGCTTTTTCCCCCCTTCTTTCCCCCTCTCCCTCGCTTCGCAGAAACCCAACCTCCTGCATCACTCACATCTCTACCTTGTTACCTCGCCTTACATTATTTACCAAAGCGTTTGCCTTGAGGACCAGCATTTGCAAAGTTGCCTTAAAAAAGTTATTTTGTTTGATAATTAAGTCCTGGAGCCCACCGCGTGATGATTATTCTGGACCCATAAGGCAGAGAACCTGCGTGACGTTTTTCTCGAAGTTTAATTACCGTATGCTAATTTCCTTGCCTACTACGTGATTAATTAAAATCATATTTTCATAATCATTTGGCACTAGTATTGTTTTAGAATTATCATGATCTCCTAAATAGTGTCTGTAAATAAAGTCGCCTCTAATGGCAGGCGCGGGAGGCGAGGCTGAGGACCTCTTCGTGTTTGTATCGCGGCGATTGGCAACATAACTGCCTTATTTACATTAAATACGCCACAAGGTTACAGCGCGGATCAACGTCATTTGATCGCTGATGACTCCCTTAAACGCCCGGGCTGTGACTGATTCTCCGCGTCCCGCTGTCCACCGAGATTCACCCGGGAGTTTTTTTTTTTTTTTTCCCCCAGAAAAGAAACAGACTTTAAATAGTTTCAGGAGCAGGTAAGAATTAAGCCTTTTCCTCTCCCCCTCTCCGTCTCTCTCTCCTCTCCCTCTGTGGCAATCTCTCTCTCCCTCTCGGCTGGATAAAAAATTCTTTAGTCAAAGGCAGGAATGCAAAGTAGTGACAAGCGAAGGGGCTGATATATGTCTCAGTAACGAGTCTGACAATCAGAATGTAGCTCTTGGAGAATAGATAGATTTTAATAAGTGTGTTTACATGAGCTCAAGGTCAGAAGCAAGCTGCGCTGTGTTAAATGGTTTCTTAGTTGCTAGACAGAGAGAAAAAATGGACGATCACACACCATTCTTTGTAGATTATTATATCAAGGGTTCAGTCTCTGGCTCATCAAAGCTAAATGCCGCAAGACCTATCTAGTTGCTGTGAATTATGCCAGGGCGACAATGGAGAGCGTTTTTAATGGTACAATGCATTTCACCTACCAGATAGGGGGAGGCCAAGCCGGGGATGGGGATGTCTGCTGGGGCTGGGTGATGAGTATCAATGAACGGGGCGATGCTGAAAAGAGGCAGATGAAAATCGAGCCCGCCCTGCCCCGGCTGGGCTGGGAACAGTTCACAGGGCTCTGCCGAGTGGGCGAGCGAGGCGCGCGAGCAGGGCGCCCGTCCCCCCTCAGCCCCGGAAAATGATCAAGTCAATCATGTGGACATGTTTCATTATTCATTGAACACAATCTTTTACAACGCTCCGTTTACGTGCCCGAGTTTGCTCCCGACGCCCGCGTTTCAATGTTTAAGGTAAGGAAAACAAAGGTGGGGGGGATCGCGGGGCGCGGCGCGGTGGGGGTGGGGGCGGTGGGGGGGGGGGCGCGGCGGCGGGGGGGGGCGGCGTCCGGGAGGTGGCAAAGTGAGTTTGGACTCTTGGCGTGGCCCCCCGTCCCCTCCCCCTCCCCATCTCCGCGAGGCCTGCCGCCGGGTTCCTTCTCGCCCCTTCGCGATTAAAAAATACGGTCTAATTAAATATCCGTGGCTGTGACGTTGGCGAGAGAAGCTGTCAGCGGGGGGAAAAAAGAGGAAGAAACCGGGAAAGCGGCGGCGGCCGGGCATCGAATGGCGCTAGAGAACTTCGGCGGCGAGCGGGACCCGCGCCTGGGCCGCCGCCTCCCCCGCCCGCGGTCCCGGGACCGTTACTTTGAAAAGGAGTCGCCGGGCCGCGAGCCGGGCGCGCGGGCCGGACCCCGCGCCCAGCTCTGGGCCCAGCCCGCGCCCCCCACCCGCGCGCGGCCCGCGCGCCGCTCTCAGGCCCCGGGAAACTTTCAAAAGGGTCTGGGGGGTGGGGGGAGTCGTAGGTGCAGGGGGAGGCTGGGGCTGCGGAAACTTCTGCTCAAGTGACTTTCCCCATTTTCTCCTCTGCCTGAGACTCGGGCGCCCCTCGCTCCCTTTCTCCCTTCGCGGCTCGCTGCGGGATTCTGGCCCCGCCGCCGGGGGGGAGAGAGGCTAATTTGTAACCATTTCTTTTTTTTTCTTTTTCTTTCTTTCTTCTTCTTCTTTTTTAAAATCAAAGTTAGCTGATGCTTACAGTGTGTCAAACTTGCGGGCGCCAAGGGCCGCTGAGACCTGCCATTTTGTGTTTTCATTGGCCTCCTGTGGCCCGAGAGCCGGGCGAGGCCGAGGTCGGGGTGCTAGGGTCCGAACCCGCGACCCCAGGAAAGGCCGCGTCGCCCGCAAGCACAGGCGCCGGCCGTAGCACCTGCCCCAGTCCAGGCCAGGCCCGGGGGCCAAAGATACAAATAAAGAAAGAAATAAGTAACAGGTTTATGAAGGGAAGTGAGCCGGCCAGCCCTGGGCTGGAGAAATGAGGCCAAACGGAGTGAGGGGGTCCGGGCGTGGGGGCCTCTGGAAGGCGGAGGAGATAGAGGGTTGGGGGCGTCCGGGAAGAGTGCAGTTTGGGGGAACAGATCCACTAGCCCAGATGTATGACTGGGGGGAGAATGATCTTTGTGATAAACCTTTCTGTTTGCTTCAAGACATTATTTTTTGAAGATCAAGAATTGAGGAAAACAGTCGTAGGCGGGACCAGGATGTATTTTAGGCAAAAAAAAAAAAAAAGGGGGGGGGGGGAGCTTTTCTTTGATGATGAGTAGGAAAGTGTCCAGATCTCGACGCGCCCATCTGTTGCAGTTTTGCAAATAATTTAAAATATAGATATCTCTATATAGATGGATGTACGTGAAGCGGAAGGTGGAAACGCAGGCGCCGAGAAGTTAGAAAAAAGAAAGGGGATGCGGGGCAGAGAGAGATCTGTCCCCACCCCCCTCTCCTCCTAACTCTTCCAAGGAAACTCCAGCGGGGCTTTCTTTGGGGACAGGTGGAAAGTTGTCTGCCCCCTCCCTCCCTTCACTTCTGTATTGTGAGCGTTCCTACTGTCCGCCTTCTTAGCCAACCTGGACACAGCCCCCGATCATTTGGGGGTTGGGTAGGGACGGCGGGGCAGTGGCAAGGAGCTGGGGGCCGAGGAGGGGCAGGGCGGGGTCCCAGCCCCGCGCGCCTGTCTCCGCCGCGGCTGGGTTTTGTTTGCCGGATATTGTTATGTCTAACGAGTGCCTCACAGGAGACGTGATTTGTCAGCCGCCTTCGTTTTCACTTTAGCAGAAAATACGGCGGCTGCGCGGCGTCCTGGCCTGCGGGTCCGGGCGCCGGGTGCGTGCCGGGGCGCGGGTGGGGGCGCCGGTGCGCGCGCGGGTGGGAGCGGGCGGCCGGCCGGGCACCGGCCAGGGGCAGTGGGCCGGGAGGGGCGAGTGCGCGCGCGGTGCCGGCCTCCCGCTCCTCCTGCGCCTTCTCCCGGCAGCCGCCGCCGTCGCCGCTGTGCAGTATAGCAGAAATCCGACAGGGGCCGCGTTTGCTGAGCGCATCCGGCCGCCGGGCAGCCCGAGCGGGCCGCCGGGCCCGGCTGGCCGGTGTAGACGTGCGGAGGGGGTCCGGGAGGGGGGGTGGGCAGGCGGGGAGGGGCGCGGGAAGCGAGCTCGGCCTGAGAGCTAGCCACCCCCCCTCCCCCCAGTCTCTCATGTCCCGGGTGTCTCCGGCGAGTTGGGGAGCCCCTGGAGCCCTGGCCTTGGCGCCCCCGCCCCCTGCCAGGGCTTAGGTGAACTTGGGGTGGGGTGAGCGTGCGTGCGTGCGTGTGTGGGTATGGTGGGGGCAGACTGGGAACGCACTGTTTTCTTTCCCAGTTTGATATTCGCAACTGGGTTTTTACTTTAAGACCGGCTTTGCTCACTGCTGGGGTTGGGAGGGGGCGATCTTTTCCCATCACTCACATCTTTGTTCATTGTTCACTGAGTGGAAGGCAGGCGACTTAAAGAGACGAAAGAGAGGAAAAACGGGGGGGGGGGGAGAGAAAGAGGAAAAAGAGGGGGAGCAAGAAGAGGGAAGGACGAGAGGCGTGGGGAAAAGCGCCCCCGCCCTCGCCCGGGTCGGGCTGGACCGTGAAACAGTAAACCCGCGCACGGAGGGTCGCCGGGAAAGTGGACATTACCGCTTTAATTAACTTCGAGATGCTCCGGCGGCGGGACCTGGCGTAGCCGTGACGCGCCCGCATAAATCTGCCCGGCCCGGGGCTGCTCCGAGAACTCGTACAGTAGCCGCGTCAGATCCAGAGCGCGCCTCCCAGTCCGGAGCCAATTTGCATAATTGGATTTTTTTTTTTTTTTTTTTGCCTCCTTCTTCCTCCCTGAAACTTGTTTGAAAACCCAAGTGAACACCACGACGACCTGCACGCACCAAAGCGAGTGCCAAGTAAGTGCCCTGCCTTGGCCTCGGCGCGCCCAGAGGTTAGCGCGCAAAGCCGGCCAGCGAGGAGCCGGGAGCCGCGCGCTGCCGGCGGGCCTCGGCTGCGGGCTGCTCGCTGGCAGAAGGACTGCGGCCGCGGGCTCCGGGGCTCCCGGCTGGCAGCTCGCAGAACTTTTTCTTCTCTGTCTCCCGACTTCTCGGGCCAGGTGAGGTGTTTGGGCCACGCGTGTACCTGTAGCGAGACTCGGGAGGCGACCTTTGGGGCGCGGTGGAGTTGGGCATCTCGGGTCCCGGGCGAGTAGTGGGTCCGGCGTGGAGGGCAGAGCTGCGAGCGAGAGCGAGCGGGGCCGGCTGCTCGTCGCGCCGCGCCGCGGATGCAGCTAGCTAAATGCTTCCCCCATTATTCTAAGGTTTGTGTCTCTGGCTCTGTGTGTGTGTGTGTGTGTGTGTGTGTGTGTGTGTGTGTGTATGTGTGTGTGCGCGCCCGCGCGTGTGTGTGTGTGTGTGTGTGTGTGCGTGCGTGTGAGTGATCGGCTTTAAAAAGAAAAGCAGCCAAAACAAGAGCAGGAAGGGCTTCTTCCTTAGCTCCCAAACCGCGCCCCCCCCCCCCCCGCCCCGTTTCCCCAGCATCATTTATTTCTGTTGCTCAAAGGAGAGAGTAAAGAGCTTCTTTGCTAGATGGGGTCAGCGAGAAATTGACGATTCTGTTGGAAATGCCATAAATGCTATAGCCAAAATGTAGCTGCATTAATAAAATACCAACCCTTGCCTGGCGAGGAAAGTGGTTTTTATAGGATCTTAAATTTTATTAAAAATACATAATATATTATTAGTATTATTTACAGTGTTCAGAACCTGGGGGAAAGTCGATTGGCTTGGGAGAGAACTGTAGCCCTGGTTCCTGTTTGCCTAGGAACTTGCTAGGGGCTGGGCCCACCACCCCTCCTGGAAGGGGTAAGGACTCAGCTTCCCGCCTGGGGAGTCACAGGGGGGCGCCCCCAGCAGCCCTCTGGCCTCTGCTTGTAGAGAGCCTAGAGCTTCTGGCTGAAGGCTGCTTTAGTTATGATGTCATTCTGATACCAGAGTGCAAATGTCTCCTGATTCCACCATTAACCGCCTGGCTGATTTGCTTGGTAATGATAGCACTGACGTCCAGCGCCTTGACAAATGCAGGCCTGCAGAGTCCTAGGAATTAACTTCTCCCCCCACTGAGGAGGGAGCAAGCTGCCAGAAGTCTCACCACTGGGCCCCTGCCTTGGAACTTTGTCCTGTCTCAGTCCAGACACTGACATGGGTGACAGGCCCCTGGACTGAGAGACCTCTGTTGTCCTATAGTTTGGAAAACTTTTAGAAGGCTTCTGTTTCTAGAGCGCCTCTAATCTGGCCAAACTTGAATCCGGTGGTGACCAGGCAGAGACATTTAGAACTGATGGAGGGCCAGGACCCCAGGTATCTCTGGGGCCATTGCATGGAAGAAGGGATTGTGACATCTGCTTTCTACCTTCAGTCCCTTAACTGTGACTTTATGTTAATATCACTGCAAGTAAACCGGATTTAGTGTGGATTTTTAAATAGTGTACAATGATTTAAGATTTCTTTTGATTTACTGTTCAAATGAAATTTGCATAAATGTGATGAAAATGAACTTAACATCTGGGCATATGAAAAAAGGTTAGTACCTCATATGTCATCTGCAGAGAAAGTCTCTAAAATGCTTTCACCCTAAACTGGGTTCGGGGAGACAGTTCCTGGAGACATAAATGCTAATTATGGAAAACCTGGAGAAAGCGCTTTCGATAAATTTGCATTCTCTTGGACCACTGCTCTGAAAACCCATCTTGTTCTGTGCCTGGAGTGCTTAACTTCTGAGCAGGCTTGAGATCCTCACAACTCAGCAAGTTAACTGCTGGCTGGGGCTATCTTCACGGACGACTTAGGGCAGGCAGGGAGCAATAGTCACGCTGCTCTGGTCCGAGCCGGAGGCCGGTAACCCCTATAATGGGAGAGGACAGGGAGGTGGCCAGTATGCGCAGCCCTACTAACCACAGCCGCCCAGTGGGTCCTGAAGGATCACTGCCTGCTAAGCCTCAAAAAGCCGAGCGATTAGGCTGTCTGCTCTGCCTTAGGTAACCAAAGAAATTTCCATCAGCTCAGACCTATAAAATCCACAAGCCCATTCAAATGAACTCTGAACTCCATCTTACTTTTTTGAGCAAGACAAGCTTATCTCTGGCATGAGGAAATCGGAGTTAAACAGCCTTCCCCAGACATGGTTGCCTTTTGCTCAAAAGTTGGCTATGAATGGCACAGGTGTTTTTAAGGTGCCTTGAATGGAGGGAAAGAAAGGCAGCAGTGATGCTCGTGAGAATACAGATGAACTTATTTTTTTAGAAGAGGATCATAAAAGAAGAAAGCAAATAGATTTATTTTTCCAGTTTGAATGAGGACAATTATAGCTTTTTAACATCTTTGGATTTAGTGTTTTTAATAAGCCTTTTAAGTAAGCTGAAATATCAGCTTGCATTTTGTTCTCAGCATTATTTAAAGTGAGACTTGATGCACGTTTAACAACAGAAGTGAGCTTTCTCCAGGTCAGTTTTTGTCCATGCTGAGGACAGCAGTCCCCAAATGTCTCTTCCAGAACCTAGAGTAGGTGAGTGCTCAGCCCTGCTTTATCCTGTCTCCAAGGCAGGCCTCAGATTTGAGCTGGAAGGACACTTGTGGTCAGGTGGCCTTCTCAGGCTGCGAAGCCCGGCTTGTGAGGTCTAAAAGCAAGGCACGAGTTCATTGGCGTTGGAGAGACTCCTCTCTGCTAATAGGGGCTTTCTCTGTGAAACCATACCTGCCCTGCATACCGGCATGCTCCCTCCAGGACACGCCATGGCAGGGCTTCGGGAGGATAGAAGGAAAGAAGCATTCCCAGGGCAAGTTGGGGGTGGAAGGCTCTGCCTGGCTGGTGAGGCTCACTGTGTGTTTTACCTGGTTGAGTGGTACCCCGTTGGGAGTTGTTGGGACAGAGGCATTTTGTCAAGGAGAGGGATTGGTTGCTCAGGTCTAGACTGTCTGGGCCACCCTTGGTAGCACTGAGTGCCCTTAGAGGGGTCAGCAGCTGAGCTAAACTAGGGAGTCATTTGTGCGGTCATATGTGCAGACTGAGGTCTTAGTTGTGGTGACACTGGTGTGTGTACGTGTGTGTGCATGCGTGTGTGTACTCGTGCGTGTGTTGGGGAGGGTGTTGCCTGCTTGAAGCACCTTTCCCAAGATGATTTCCTTTTTGCTCACAACTGTACTACTCAGGGCAGAGTAGGGAGTTTGTGAGTGTATGTGTGCAGTGGAGGGGAACATATATCCTGAGAATATGGAGCCCGAGGAGTGCAGGCGATCTGCTCTAGATTCCCTGTGCCACCCCAGGGTTCCTTTCCTCCCCAAATGAAGGCAGACATGGATGGAGGCCACCTCAGGAAGGTAGGCTACTCAGCCAGCCACCTGGCTTGGGTCCTGGCAGTGCCTGGGGGTGGGGTGGGGGCCTTCCTGCCCAGTTTATGCCATCAACAGGCTTCTGTTGCCTGTCTGCCATGGGGCTTCATTGTGCGGAGATCGGGGTGGGTTTTAGCTGGCTCTGATGGCTGCGTGAGGGTCCTGATCACCCCCAACTTTCACTTTAAGAAATCATTGTAGATCTTTGGTCTTTCTCTTCTCCTGGGGTTTTTGCGACTACAAAGGACATGGGGTACTTGGCTTTTCACAGCTTCCGAGCCAGTTAGAGGTCAGGTTTATCTGCCTGAAGAGCTAAGATTCAGGGTGAGGCCTTTGGTGGGATTTGTTTGACTAACCTGGACATTGTGTTCCTGGACAGGGCTTCTCAACAGTGGCCCTGTGGCCATTACCTACTTGTGGAGGTCTGTCCTGTGCATTGTGGGATGTTTCGCAGCATCCCTGACCTCTTACCTAAATGCCAGTAGCACCTCCCAGTTGTGACAATGAGACAGGTCTCCAGACATTTCCATGTGTCCCCTGGGGGGAAATCAGGCTCATTTCCCATGCTTTCCATGTGCCAGGCCTTGTGCTGGCCATCTTAGAGAGCACACAGAGATTTCACCCACTGGGAGAGCACAGGCTGTTGGGAGAAAGGCATGTCCAGTGCTGTGAGGCAGCAGGGAGTTGGGCCCTGCACCAAACGGACACAGACCTATGGTGTCTGGGAAGAGGGAAGACTCCCACAGTGGAAGAATAGTGGGCAGAGGGTGTCCGGAGTGAAGGTGTGGTTCTCAGCTCTGACTGTGTTTATATCAGCTACACCCTGAAAATGGCCCTGTGGGTGGGAGTTGGGTTCTGGGTCCCCTGACAGTGATGTACGAACCAAGAACTGGGAAGTAACCGTTCTTGGTCTCAGAGTTGAGGCCGGGCACCCTGCTGGCAGGAGGAGGGTGCTGGGATTCTTTTTGAGCACTTGCCGTGTGGTAGGCATGGGTTCTAAATGCTTTACTTGTTTAATCCTTACAACCTGTCTATGTCAGTAGGTATTATATTTGTCTGAAATTTCAGGAAGGGAACCTCGAGCACTGAGAGGGATGGGTAGTGGCCCTAGGATTAAAGCCTACGCAGTCTGCCTCCAGAATTGTCATGCTTAACCCCTCCGCTGCTGCAGTGCGACTCCCCTGGCTGCTGTGAGCTGTCCTGGGGCATACTCACTGCAAGACCCCTGTGATTTCATTACGGACCCAAGAAGCCAGCCACAGCCTTCTGGACACCAGGCTTGGAGGCTTCATGGGCAGGTGGAGAAGGTTCTGGACAGCCAAAGCAAGCCCTCTTTGAGGGGCAGGGGCCTCGAAGGAAAGTCACGCAGATGCCTCCAGGGCATTAAGAGATGCAGGAAGGAAAATCCGTTTGTAGGGTTATCCCCCCTCCTTTACCTACCTATTCTTACTCTGTAGCTTTACAATGAGAAAATTAAGTGCCATTTTGACACAGGAAAAATGATCACCGTAGGCTTGAGCTGACATTAACCTGCAAGTTTTCGATCAGTGCATTACAGCTTTGATTACCTGAGCCGTGTTGGGCTGGGTCTCTCATTACCGAGGTGGGCTTGTCTCTTGCCTCTCCCTCTCCCTCTCCCTGCTGATTCTTCAGACCGAATGCTGGTCTGCCCACTCCCCGTGCTTCACTCCACCTTTTCCATCCATCTGGGACCATCAGCCTCCTTCATGTTTTTTAGCTTTTTGCTGTTTTGTGACCAAATTACACATGCACGCGTACTGTCCCCCAGGATGAAGTAGCTCTATTTAGGTTGTAAAACCCGACCCATACAGTCGTTAAAACCGAGATTAATCACAGCAATGCCCTTAATTATAATGGTGGTCTCACCTGTGCATCTAAGGTTCCCACGTAATTCCCGTAGACTTGGATGGGATTTTGGCTCACGGAAGGGCTAGCTTGTAGGGCCTTCAAGGGTTTTCAGGAATTCAGTTAAGATTTATGCCTGTATTTCTGGGCACCTGGGGAGAGAGGGTCTGGGGCACTTCTGTGTAGGTGTGCGGAGGTGGCCAGAACACTGACTCCTGCATTGGCTGCTGGTGCTTGGGTCTTGTCTCATGCTCGGCCCTGCGTTCTGCACCTCGGGTGCGTTATCTCCCCTAGTTCTTTTAACCACCCAGTGAAGGGCATCCCTCAGCAGTTTTACTAGTGGGCAAACTGAAGCTTGTGACACTTGTTGCAGCCACAAGGCTCCAGCAAGGTCAAGAGAGAATTTGAAGCCAGCAGGATTAGCCTGGGAACTCATGCGTACAATACTCAGCACGGACTATGACAAAACCATCCTTCCCGGTCCCATTAAACTCACCTTTCATGTGCAAGTTGAAAACGTACACTGGAACCTGCCACTTGGAGGGCATACGCGTAGTTGTAAATTTGTTTTCGAGAGGAAGAAAATATTTGGAAACTGTGTCAGCTAAACTGTACCAACTGTAGAGAAGCAAGCAGAACACATGGATATTATAGAAAACTTACATCTCTTTGAATAGCTCGATTATTTAATTTTACTTTTCAAAATGTCTAAAAGCATTGATTCCTTATTGGATAGAGAAAAAAAAGTGGCACAGGCATTTTTTGGTTCTTTAAAAAAATTTCATTCTCTTTTAAAATCTATTAAAGTCAAGTCAGGCAAAGCCTTCCAAATTATTACAGAAGGGCTGTCGTTTCTCTGAAGCCTATTGAAGGGGGTGGGAAATCTTACTGAAATTACAGCTAAAGTGCTTTAATTATTGTGCTTCCGCGGCCAGGGCTCCCAGTTTGGGGTTGTAATCTGTTGATGCCAAGTGGCTATTTCAGCAGCCTTAAATCTGCACGGAGCAAAGAGCATCTCACTGATGAAACATGGCTGGATGTGCTAATTAAACTCAGTGCAGGATTCTTGCAGTATCTGAGAAACTTTACGCACAGACGTTTCCACCCGAAAGAGGGTCAGCGCTGGTGGGTGACAACCCAGCTCCCATAGCCCAAGAAGAGTTCAAAAGGTGGAAAAGTGTAGTGTGGGAACGCAGGGAGGGAGCAAAGCCGCCACATGCCGACATGAAAAGGATTTAATCTGCTCAGCCAAACCGCCTCTGATGGTGGAGGGCCGCCTCGGGGCTGGTCCTTGAGGCCCCTCCTCTCGCTCAGCCCTGTGCACCGCCACTCCGGATGGACGGACGTGGACTTGGAGCTCGGAGGAGCCCTCTGAAGCTGCAGGCCAGCCTGGAGCTCTCACGGACTTCTTCGGATGCTCCGTTTCTAAAGCAAAACGCCAGACACTCTCTGCAATTCTTTTCTGAGATCATTGACTTGACAACTTAATATCTGTTTTCTGTGTGTTTTTTTTTGTTTTGTTTTGTTTTGTTTCAGCAGCACCCCCCCCCCCCCCGTCCCCCATTTCTTTTCAGCTGTGTCACCCTTTGCACACACATTCTGGAAGTATGTTGAAAAAGCTTTTGTTAAAGTTTGCTGGGGGGGGGGGTGCAGGAGGAATTTAGTTCCATTTAAAATTCTCATCTAGCATGTTTTGGAGGCAGAAGAAATACAGACAAGATGATCCAAACATTCGCACGATCTGAAAATGTGTTGATTAAGGCTGTAAGGTAGCAATGTCCTCTTTAATAACGGCTGCCACCCCAAGGAAGACACGGTGGCTTTCTAAGTGTGTGACAAATGATGGGCTCATCCGGGGTCTGGTCATCTGATAGGCATTTCCCATGACAGTGCTTCTGTGACGTAGCAAGTGGTGATACGGCCTGTCTTTTGGGGGATGTGTGTATGCTGTGCCTGCTGGTGTGTTTATTCTTTAGTGATGGCTGTCTGGTGAGGGCCAGTAATATATTCCAGATATTAGAGTATGTACGGTTTTCAAAGCCTTCCCAGAAGAACCGGCCGCGTTTTGACATAATGCCCTTTTATCTCAACGATACCAGCCACTTGAACCTGATGCCTTTGCCTCACGTCTCAAAAGGTTGACAGGATCTAGACCTGTGTGAGATGGTGTTTTCAGGCACCGCTTGCTTTTGCGTGCATTAGGATCTGGCTACTCAGGTGAAAAATACAAGGCTCGTGTGTGGATCTTAGGGACGATGGGGGGTTTGCTGTTGAGAAAACTTTTTCTCCCTTTGCATGATAATATTGCCGAGATAGAAATCATATAATTCTTGTGTGTGATCTCCAAATACCACCTTCAATAAAATAATTTGTTCATTGATCTAAAGAGTGAGTGGTTTCCAGCTGCTTCATTCCTCAGGACAGACTTTCGAGTTGGAATCTGTCTCTGTGACTCATTTCTGGTGGAGGTTGGCCTCCTGCGGAGGTCATTGTGAAGGGGCCAGGTGGCCTGGGGAGGCTGGGGGTTCGGTGCTTACTTCTCTAGCAATTGAGGGCCGAGCAGAATCCAATGCAAAATTCTAATATGATAATTTGTGCTTGCCTGCCTTCATCTTGAAGGCAGGAAAATTGAATTGTTGCTGGACTGGGGAGCCAAGGGCACCCTCTTTTTTATTAATCTCTATCATCAACCAACTGTTAACCCTTTGATTAACTCAGGGAAACTGCATTTTCCCACTTACTCCATCATTGCTTCTGAAGAAGAGGAGTCTAAAGAGGGAAATTCTTTGTGTGCATTTTATTTGCTAATTAAATGTTTTTGCAAGAGTTCATAGTGCATGCATTGCTTCATGTATCAGTATCTATAGGGTAGTTTTTTGCATAATTTAGTTTTTAGAGATGCTGCCACCCTCATTCCATGATCAAGATGTTTATTTTATTGAGCTAGAAACATCAGGTTTGTAAATGAGGAAGAGCTGGAAGGCTTTTTTTCAGTAGTGTGACACAGTGATGGCAGTGGCCAGAGTCAGTCAGATGGGGCCAGGTTCGACACCCACTCCAGCACTTACAAGCTCTCTGGGAGCGGGACATTCCTATCTTTAAACCTCGGTTTTCTCATCAGTAGAATTGGAATAATCCTCCCTAATTGAGTCATCAGGATTAAAAGAGACGGTGATTAATTAATGAGTCCAGAGACCAGCTCTTCAACAAATGGCCAGCTACTGCTAGTACTTGTTTTACACATTTTGTTAAATATTTTAGAAACGGAAACCCCACTAGAAACTGTGGGCATCAGTCATTTGCACAGCCTAGTGGAGATTCTCCCTTTGTTTCCCTGGCTGGCCTTTGGAGTTATTTACCCGGAATCAATAAGTATCAGCTGATTGATTTCCTATATGTTTCAGAAGATGCATTTTAAAGGGTCAGCTGAGTTCATGGAAAGGTACGGGGTGGGGGTGGGGTTTATGTCTTCACTAAACAAACATTCTCACTCTAATCCATGAAACGTTAGCACCCTGTTTCCCGGCCACACACACACGCACACGCACACGCACACACACACACCCCTACTGGTTGCTGGGATCTTGGTGGGAATGTGGTGGCCCTTGTTTTCATCTTTTCCCTGGACTAAAGCCAAAGATGCCAAGGAAGTGCTGTCATTCATTCATTCATTCATTCATTCACTCATTTAAAAAGTATCTGTCAAGTGCATTCTGTGTCCTGGGCAAGATAGGTGCTGTGAACGAGAGCAGAATCACTTTGGAGCTATTATATCAAGAGAAAAGTGAAAGGAAAGGCAGTGATAATGATTTCTTATGTTCCAGGTTCCAGATTTTTATATATATATATATATATATATATATATATATATATATATATATACATACATATACACACACACACACACACACACACACACACATATATATATATATGTATATATACACACAGGGATGTGCTTAATTTGCATATAGGCCTGCAATCACCTGCTGCTTTCAAGGGAGCCTAGTGCTTAAGCATGAAATGTAAAATGGAGTTGAACTTGCGACCATTGCATTCAAGATGAGTCACCTACATGAGAGGTGGCGGGTTGAACATAACTACTTTTCTTTTTCCCTCAGGGGAAAAGGTGGAATTTGGGCTGACTTTCCCTCACTGGGAAGGACCCCAAATCTATGACAAAAGGAAAATGCCAGCCATCCTTAGAAAATGAGGAATACCCTGGTGATGTTATAGTAAGAAGCAAGATCCCATCTTCCTGGGAGAAATATGAAACCAAGATCAAGTCCTATAAATAAACTGCTAGCATTTATTGAGTGCTTATTACATAGTTGGCCTTGGCTTTAAAATACAAGGCATTATTTAATTTAATCCTTCCAACACTCCCTGCCTTGGGATGGAGACAGGGAGGCTTATCTATAGGGGGTTGACTTGCTCAAGGTCTTGCGGTTGGTTGATGGCGATGTTGGGTCCTCTGAATGGAACTTGAACCTGCATGTACCCTTTGGCCTGGGGCTCTTGGCCCCTGGCCTGGACCTCCTCTGGAAATGGACCTTTCAGGAATACATACAGCAGTTGGAAAATCAAGCCTCAAGAGACAGGCAGACTTGTTTTAGTTGCAAAGATTCTATCATACTCATGTCTTGGCCCCTGAAGGGTTAGACTCCTTCGGAGTTTTTCTGAGTATGGGAGTCGTGTTTGCTTGAGGTGGAGAAGTAGGTGGTGGGGGCAGAGCCCGTGGGGGGCTGGTTTGCTGTGGCCCTTACTTCTTCACGTTGTTCGGCAGTGTCACCAAGCCCTGCAGTTTGTTTTCGCAGACTCACTCATCCTGCAGATATTCACTGTGCTGGGTGCTGGGGACCTGGCGACCATAGTTCCCGACTTGAGAGAGATGCACGTGTATTTTCCATTTCAAACCATGACCATTAAGACTATCCAGGAAGAGAGTGAGGAGGGGGGCTCCTTTGCAACTAGGTGGCCAGTGGTGTTCTTGTAGGACTAAGGGTGAGAAGGGGTCAGCAAAGCAAAGAGTGAGGAAAATGTCCAGGCAGAGGGAGCAGCAGGTGCAATATCCCTAAGTTTAGAAAGATCTGGTGGCTTGAGGAGAATGAAGAAGGCCAGGGTGGCTGGAGCTGGCTGTGCATTGCTCCCCAGAGAGTAGTGCGGTCTTCCTTCTTTGTACGAGGAAGGCAAAGTCTTCCCGTTGGGCTGATCTCCCGGTCTGCTGTGAGCACAGCCTGCGGACGGGCACTGGCTGCTGTGGCCTTAGAACTGCCATCCTGAGTCAATAATCTTCCTTCCAAGTGGTCCTTCTCTGTGGCCCTCCATCCATTCTTCTTCCTATACAGATCATTCATTCATTCTACAAGTATCCACTGAGCTGCTACTCTGTGCCAGGCACACTGAACAGCTAGAAAGTAAAATTAGCTGCAAAGATAAAGAATTCTACCACGCTCTTACCTTCTAGTTTCTGTTGCGATCCGTGAGTGGTTCCTTGGTGCCTGGTTCCCCTCTGCCCCTTCTCCCCCACCCCGGCTGTAAGGGTGTCCCCCCGACTACACAGTTCTCTTGTACTTCATTTGGTTATACTTGTCCATACTTCATGCACTCAGAAGAGAGAGGGCACATCGTGAGGTTTGCACCAGCAGCTCACGGTTGCTGCTTCTTTCCTTGCATGGCTGCAGTAGCATCACGTATTTCCTTCCATCCCTTTCCATCCTGTGTACTGAGCTCTGCGCCTCTGTCAGGTGGTGTGTGGAGTGCTGAGCGCTGGGGTGATGAGGACACACCCCACAGACAGGGCTCCTGCCCGCATGGGGACACCTTGAGCTTGGTTCAGGTGTCTTGGCTGCTTCAGGAGGTTCTTACCACTCAGCTCTTTCTGGAGGTCCTGAGCATCGTTCCCTTTCAGGAAGGGAACTGGTTGGCAGGGAAACTAGATACTTGTTTCTGTCACCTGTAGGTCCAAAGAGGACTTTTGATGTTGAACGTGAAAGTACACATTTACACCTCACGCCTGGCCTTTGTCATTCCTTACTTACGTGATTACGATGGTGATTTTTAAATTTACCTAATTTAAAATTTTGGTGGAAAATGAAGTGTGTCCTGACTCTTCGGATACTAAATTTTTTTTCCCTTTATCATTTGGTTTTAAATGATTAAGTAAATTTCATTAAGTAACAGTAAACATTCCAAATAGTCTTGCATACATATCGTATTTCACATCATTGTAACTTCGATGTAAAATATTAAAATGTAAATGAGTTGATAGAAAAATTATGGAAACAAATGCATGCCTTTTATTATACTTTCAGAAAAGTTGCTTAAATATTTTCCCTTCCTTAACCAAAATCTATCATGAATTAAGAGAACAAATGGTTATGGGCACTACAAAAAATGAATCCTTCAGAATAAAGGACCAGAACTTGGTAAACAGTATTTCCCCTAATTTCACCTGTGTAGTTCTAAATATATGTTGGCTGTTGTCCACTCATCAATTTGATTATTATTAAGTAAGCCAAATAAGAATGAATATAATTATTTTAATTTCTAAGCTTTAGTTCGAATGCTATTTTTACCCAAGTATATAAATATAGATCTAAATTTATATATTTTATGAAATTTGAGCCAACAATTTTTTCTTTTCCTCTTAAGAAATATTTCAGTCTATAGTAAAAATTGTCTGGGAAGCATTTGGTATTTTATTTTAGTCTCTATCACGACTTTCCATGTGATTGTTCTATATTAATCTCGAAAAGTGACATGAGATTCCTTTTCCATAATAAATAGCAAATAATGTGATAATAACAAATGATAACTCTAATGGGAAAAATTCTATTTTTCACCAACTAAGAGAAGAGTGCCAACAATAGGTAGGATAAAATAAAATCAATATTTTGACAGTGCTCTATTATGTCTGGCTCATTAATTTGGAGAAAACTTCTCTCTTCAATCCTAAATCACAAAGTATCAACAAATAGTAGTTTCAACGTCTACTCTCATCCCAGTGCAGTTAATGCTTTGCAAGTTATTTTTGGAGGAAAATGATTTTTGATTCTGCAGATGTATAGAGATTGCATTGTGTAGGTTTTTGTTTTAGGGAACAATGAAAAAGTTTTGCCATGCGATTTGTATTCAAGAGATAGCTCGTTGCAAATTCCAGTTGAGCACAATACTATATGGTTTTTCATATAAATGAATATATATGTATGCCTATCTATATATGATTCTATATGTATATGTGTATATGTGTGTTTGTGTGTGTGAAGATGATTGTCGTGTTTTAATTTCATGCACACACACACACACACACACACACACACACTTAATGGTTATGTTCATTCACGTTCATTAATTTCACCGAAAGTTTTACTTCGCTTCCTCTTCTTTTAGAAGAATTTAGAGTTTCTGATGTCGGAGTACCGATTGTCAGTTGATTAAGGTCAATGCTGGCACTTATTCAGGCTCCTACTGACTGGGGTCACGTGATACAAGTGATTGATCTGCCTTAGACACAGGATTGCTAATTTCCCATCGTAACAGCCCTTTCTACCTGTCCCGTCCTTCATTACCCGGCGTTCTTCATACGGTGTGTAAGAAGGCTCCGTGCCCTGCCCCCCCCAAGGCCTGTGCCGTTACGGGAGTGCCGAATCACATCTCTCACTTGTGCAAAAAGTATTTGTATCACCGCTGCTTGTGCTGCTTTGTTTTCCAGAGATCACAAAAGCCTGGGATTTAGAATAGCAGATAATAACATACAGTGCATATTATTGATGCTGCTTTAATTGTCTTATTGACAACTCACTTGAACTTGGAGAAGCATGCTAATATTTATCATCCTGTGAACTCATGTGCATTTTCTTGACTAAAGCCATAATTACTGAAGAATTTCAAAACTCTGGTGTCTGCCTGCTGCTGCCTCACCTTTCCTCTGCTTGGACAAAGGCTTCTAGACTGCTGCATCATGGGGGAGCCTTAGCCAGTTCGCTTTGCCTGTTGCCCCTTAAGCTTGTATTGTCCTCTGGACACTTCTCCCTCTAGGGGGTGACCTGGCTAATTAACATCTTGACCAGCACGTGGCCAGGGAATGAGGCAGAGATTATGACCCACCTGAGCAGAGGGGGCAGTGCCATCCAGCCTTGGGTTGCCCAGAGGATTTGTTTCTTTGAAGAGACAGGTGTTGCTTTCCTCTTGGGAAATGCCATGTGGAGAATATTACAAAGATTTAGAATAGGCTGCAGCTAGGGTTGGGGCCACTGTGCATCCCAGGAGGCAAAAACCCATTCAAGGAGGGTTTTGATAAGCTCAGGCTGCTGGATGGAGCCATTCTGGTTGAACTATGTCCACTCTGCTGTCCCCAGGTCCCATTCTGCTACCCCTGTCCTCCAGGCTTCTGCCATGCCACCTGCCTCTCCACCCCCCAAACCTTCTCTCCATTCCTTGGACAAAGCTGCTTCTTCTGCCTGGAACCCTTTGGTCCGCACTGCTCACTGGCCTCTACTGCTCATTCCTCAAGTCTCACTCAGATACCACCTCTTCACAGAGACCTTTGCTGGCCTCCCCCCTCCTCTGCCCTACCCCGGTCATCTCTCTTCTCCTTGTCCTGCTTCATTTCCTTCCTGGGGTTTGTCTTTACTGGTTCCATCGATTGCGAACATGCATCCCTATCCGTCCCCCTCCACTAGAACTGCACTCCCTAAGGCCTGGACCCTTGTAGTCTCCTCGATGACTCTATTGCCAGCACCAAAACAGGAACTCACAATGGAGGCAAATGAATAAATATATTTTTTTTGAAAGCATGCTACTTTTCTAAAGAAAAATAAGGATTTGGGAGTTTGTCCTTGACCCTTTGAGAAAAACGTCGTGTCATGCAATGAACTATCCCATGACACATCCTTTGTTCCTTGCTGGAGATGGAAGTGTGAAGCTGTGGCTTTCTCTGGACTACCAAAAGGTTGCCGTGATATATCAGAGTTCGGAAGATAGTCGTCTCTGTATAGAAAATATACTCGTGTCATTGCCAAGTTTTTCTCCTCTTATGGGGGTACTGCTCCGTCAAAGGTATTTCTTGTGGATTGTGTTGGGGCCACAGATGCCTTCTCTCTCAAGCCATGTCCCTCCCTGTGCCACCTCATCGAAGGTTGGCCATGCAGTCTCTGTGACGGGCCTCTCCCTTGACATCAGTACCTTGGGCACGCAGAATTCTCGCTGGGTTCTTTGTCGGTGCCGAGAGCCAGCTGTGTGGGGCCCTGATTAACACAGATAGAGTTGTTAGTCGCTCTGCATTGTCATCTTTGGCAGCTCTTGATGGGGGTCCCTGGGCAGAGGAGTCGTGGAGCCTGGAGAAGATGCCGTCTTGACTCCCTGATTGGTGAGGCGCTCATCTGGCTGATGAGTGAGGTGGAGTAACCCCACTGGCTTCAACGAGACACTCGAATCACAGAGGATGATTGCAGAAGGGAAGAAAGGACTTTAACTTATGTCACATCCTGTTGCCCAAGTGACTGCCATCTTGGGGCGCTTGACAATGCGGGTGCAATTTGAAGAATCTCTTTTCCAAAAGTGCTGGAGATGCACATCTTCCTCTTCCTCCCCACAAGTCGACCGTGAAGTCCTACAGAAAGATAAAATACGGGAATGAATATACCACTGGTCTTGATTTTCACCTGTTCTAGAAGATTCTTTCACTATATAAAATTTCTCCCTTTGATCCATACTATTTGTTTACTTGGTGAACAAATTACAAATATACTTTTCTCCATGGGCATCTTTTCTCCTCTACTAGATCGCAAGCTCTCTGAGGACGGAATCTTCCTTTTTCTTCCCTTAGCCTGTCAGTGCCTGCCAGACACTACTCTCCCCCACCCCTACTCTCCAGGGTGTCTGGCACCTTCCGGATGGGTTTGGGATGGGAGAGGGATGCAGTAAAACCTTGATAAATGATTGAAGAGAGTTATGAACATGCATCTTCTGTAAAGATACAGAGTAATTCCCCAGTGAATTGTTCATGACTTACAGACCTCTTGGACTAAAAACTATTTGCTAGCTAGCTGGTTGCTTTTTTCTTTTCATTTCACTGAGTAAACATTTCTGCTAATTATATTTTAAAATAAAGACCTTGAGACTCTACCAAGGGGGCTTGAAACCACTATTACTCAAAGCCAAAACTTTTGGGGAGCAAAGCCCTCATCCTGAATGAGTACATTGATCATGTAAAATAAGAAATCTTGTGGTGTTCTGCTTCTTGGTGACGACCTACTGTTATCTGCCTCTAAGTAAGGAGGGGATTCCCACCTCCCAATAGAAGCTGGGTGGAACCTGGCTCTTCCAATTTCCCATCAGGGTTTTGGCATTGGCTTACTCATGTGCCTCACAGCCTTCTTCTCCTAGCTTCCTGTTCACCTGCTGTGTTCCAGCTATTTGACTGTGTGAATGCAAATAAAACATGTATGCAGGGGTGCCCACTGTGGGCCTCCATGGCAGGCAAGTGTATAATTAGAGTATACACTTGTCATGTAGGATGGAGGCACAAATCTGTGTCCTGGCCCTTGCTTGTTTAGTCAACTTGGGCTGAATCTGTTTTCCTGTCCATCGAATGAGGACAGATGCATGACCCAGCAATTGCACTACTAGGTATTTATCCAAGGGATACAGGTGCGCTGTTTCGAAGGGGCACATGCACCCCCATGTTTATGGCAGCACTATCAACAATAGCCAAAGTATGGAAAGGGCCCAAATGTCCATCGATGGATGAATGGATAAAGAAGATGTGGTATAGATACACAATGGAGTATTACTCAGCAATCGAAAAGAATGAAATCTTGCTGGTTGCAACTACGTGGATGGAGCTGGAGGGTCTTATGCTAAGCGAAGTGAGTCAGTCAGAGAAAGACAAATATCGTATGACTTCACTCATATGAGGACTTTAAGATACAAAACAGATGAACACAAGGGAAGGGAAACAAAAATAATATAAAAACAGGGAGGGGCAAAACATAAGAGACTCTTAAATATGGAGAACAAAAGAGGGTTGCTGGAGGGGTTGTGGGAAGGGGGATAGGCTAAATGGGTAAAGGGCATTAAGGAATCTACTCCTGAAATCATTTTTGCACTATATGCTAATTAACTTGGGTGTAAATTAAAAAGTAAATTAAAAAAAAAAAACGAGGGTGCGCTTGACTGATGGCTCTCAAACTTTGGTAGACAAAGGAATAGTTTGGGAGGCTTTATAAACATTCCGATTTTGGGGCCCCATGCTGAGAGTCCAGTCTTACAGATGGTGCTACAGTCTAGGGATCCCAAGCTGGCCCAGGTGGTCCTTTCCAATCCTGCTGTGACAGTTTATGAAACAAAGCTGGAGAAGCGGATAAACGTTAGCACACCTTATTTCTTGCCTACATGGTTTTCTCCAGGTTGTCCTAATTTGGCAACATTTCCGCAACATCAAGAGTATTCCTGGCTACAATCACAGAGATAAGTCCAGATACTTGTCCTCCTGAGAACCTGTCACTTTGCAGGGCAGTGACAGCATCAGAGAACCCCCCTCTGGACAATGGAAGTTCTACAGATCATTTTTCTGACTTCAATCCACTGAGACTTTGTTTCTGGTGCCCCACACATCAAAACTGGGCAGAACGGACCTGGCCCTGTTCATGCAAGAACTACATGTAGCATGATGGCAGAATCTTTGTGTTTGGATTTAAACTAAGTAGAAAGTAGTAGAAGATGGAATTAACCACAGTTTATCAACAGCCTCATCTGTGATTTTAAGAACGTGAAGCTTCAAACAAAACTAAACGAAAAGAAAACAACACAAAATATAAACCTGCAGAGCTTGGGTGGCTAATAAGTCTATATGGGGAGCAGGGGGAAATGTTGTCCAAAGGCCTAGCTGCAGTGGGCACGTATGATTGGAAAGAGGCTTCTAACCTTTCATCTTATACACCGCCCGTTCTGCGTGAGTTAGAAATACTCTTGGTAACTCTCTAACTGAGCAAGTGGAGTGAGACGGTGGTAATACTGCTCCAGGTGTACATGAATTTGACCTCGGCCAGCAGTGGTCCCGAGAAGCCATAACTTGTGATGTCTGTTAGATTTCATCCCACAACAGGGAAGGCTCTTGAGTAAATGGATGTCTTGTCCTTTTGCTTTCTACTAGCGCCCCCTCCCCCAGAAGTTTGGTGACATTAAGCAGGAAGGACAAATCATCACTAGGCACAGATTTCATCTCAAATAAAAGAACTCAATTTGCTGCCAAATGTGGGTTTAACCTCTCCCAGATCTTTGGTTGTGCATAATTAATGTATCGTTCAGCATTTGACTTTTGTGCTTTTCATACAGATTTAATCTTAAAGGATGCTCTGGGTCCTGTGCTCACAAAAGCGCATTCAACTTACTTTGTGGGTTTTGCCTCTGGGTTTTGGGGATGCTCTTGCCTGAGTTTTCCTGGAGAAGATGAGCTGTGTCGATCAAATAGCCTTCTCCCTTCAAGTCCTGAGCAAACACTGCTTCAGTGCCCAGCACTGTGCTTCCACGGGCTTGGAGGTGAATGTCACGCTACAGCTGCGATGCTGAGAGCAGTACTAATCCCTGATGGTAATGCTGATGGTACTCGTGATAATAATACCAGAAATGAGGAGGAGAGGCTGTTCCGCTGGGACACACTTTCAGGGTAATGTCACATGAATTTTCTCACTGAATCTTCAAGAGTCCTGGCAGGTAGCATCACCATCTGAGTTTCCAAGCAAGGAACCTGGAGTTCAGAGTACCAGGTGATTTACCAAAACTGACTCTCCTCGCAAGTGGCTGCGTCTGGGTAGAAATCCCCCACCCCGGCCCATAGAACCTCTCCCTCTCTCTGTTTATTTCATGGCTACGATTGCGCAGATTCGGTCAGAGGAACAGAGGGGGGCTGCTGGCTGCTCTGGAGAACAGTGCTGGCTTTCCTGTGCCTTCTTGGGGAGTGAAGGGTGAAGGCCAGGTGTAGACCAGGTGGACAGTTCACGAAGCCACCAGTCTTCAGTGCCCTTACCCCAGGGAAGCATCTAGGGGAGGGAATCACCAAAAACTCAGTTCCTGTTCCTGCCCCCTGCTAGGAATGTTTTGGGGGACATCCTTGACACGATTCCTTCTCTGGGCAACGACAAGCACTTTCTGAATCTGCACTCTTGCTAAGTAGACAAGATGTAAGAACATGTTTTCTATTGATTTTTAAAAGCAATTCAGGACCCAACTGGTAATAATAGGTGTGACCTGTGCCGTTTTCCAGGCAGTCACAAGCCGCTCGGAGCCTTGTTGTGCGACTCTGATGTTTGGGATGTGCATTCTTTGAAGATTACTTCTAAAGCAAGGCGTCCAAATCCTTAATTCACGATTCTGTCCCTTCCTGTGGTGTTTACATTCCAGCATGGCAGAAGATCACTGTAAAAGAGAAAGACGAAAAGGCACTTTTAAAAAGGGCTTTCTTGCGCAGGCTTCCTTCAAAGACTGTCCCCCTTCCCCTCTTGTGATGCTGAGGTCTGTGCTTCCTCTGCAGGGAACATATACATTAATGGGTGATTTAAAGGTTTGTCACATTGTTGTGACACATTCAGGCTGAGCTCTTGGGGCGCTGAGCGGCGAGTAGCAAGCGCTGGTGTGATTTCAGGGTGTTCGGGCATGTCTCTCTGGCATCTGTCCCTGAAGTGCTTTCATATATTTTGTTAAGGAGCGCGTTTCTGCCCTTTGCTGGAAGTCGGTTCTCAAAGGGTCTTGGGTAAAGTGGCTGATGGAGCTGATTGCTTTGGCCAATGAACAGAGCAGGGCTTTGCTATGGCTGGGCACTAAGACAGGAAAGATTCTTCTACTTAGAGCTGGAGTAGCCGGGACACAGGGCCAGGTAAGGCCTCTCCATTCGATGCCCTGGGCACCGAGATGTCTATGGTTTGTCCCCTCTCCACAGTCTCCCTCTACATGATTCAGAGGTACTAAAGTACACAGTAAATGTAAGGACAGAAGTTGTTTTGATTTTTCCAGCCATAACTGTCTTGCTGCCTTATTTTGGGGGTGGGGGGGCAGGGGGAAGCAGCAGGTGTCAAGTGTCAAATACTTTAAAATACACTTTTATTTTTTGTTGTCCCTGCAGTCTGAGGGAGTCTTCCAGGTACAGGTGATCTGCCCATCATGCTGCGTAGGGCTTTGGTTCACGGCCCCTCTAATGACTGTTGGGGGACGCGTCTACTCCTCGCCAGCGCACAAGTCAGCAACAGCTTGTCAGTGGGGAACGTGGGATGCTTGATCACAGAGCCTTGTCCGGGTAACCTGGGTGTCAGGGGGCAGGATGGGCCTCGTTCTGTATGGGGCCCCAGATCTCCACTGCTGGGGGCCAGCCGGAAACCACTTATGACACAGCGCTAGGCACCCACGACATTTTCTTCCCTTCATGAACTGGGCAATTCTGAAAAGATGATAGAAGGCAAGATGGACTCCCAAATCCCATATGGTGACGGTGGATGCAAACGTCTTAGGTGAAGGTTTGGGTTTTTGCGTTTGTCGATGCGCTGACTTTTTCTATAATATGTTGAGGAAGCAGAGTGTGAGCAGGGACACACAGATGTCTGACATACAGGCCTCATGACCTCAACGTTTTGCTGACTCTTCAAGGCATAGTTTGGCCTTGAAATTAAAAAAAGGAAATCATTGGGGTGCCTGGGTGGCTCCGTTGGTGGAGCGTCCGACTCCCGCTCGGGTCATGATCTCGCCGTCTGTGAGTTTGAGCCCCGCGTCGGGCTCTGTGCTGACAGCTCAGAGCCTGGAGCCTGTTTTGGATTCTGTCTCCCTCTCTCTCTGCCCCTAACCCATTCACCTTCCGTCTCTGTCTCTCTCAAAAATAAATAAACATTAAAAAAAAAGAGATCAGTAAATTCTCCCCCTTTAAAAACAATTTATATTCCCTTCAGGGAATGCTCGCTGACATTTTTGTCTGTCTGACTTTGGCTATGGACCACACCACCGGTCTCCTATGGGCCTTGGGTGTCTCAGAGGAAAGTGGAGAAGGACTCCAGGGTATGGAAGAGGCAGGTACACATGCTGAAGGCTGGAGCCGTGAGGCTTTTGCCCCTACCATCTCCTTCATGCCAACAGCATGAATTAAAGTTCGTGAAAATGGACTTTGAATGTGTTTTCTGTCTGCCTGTATGAAATAAGCTTGAGAGACGAGTGTCCCTCTTTTCTTTGGGAAGAAACAACTGTACACAACCCATGAAGTCTGGGACATCTGTCCCTGGGGCATCAACAGTCAAGCATAAAGGTGCCTCTTTCCTGCGTAATGGTGTGACCGAGGTGTCGAGGTGGTCTTGAGACTGAGACAGGTCCGTGTTTGCCTAGATCCCAGATGAATCAGCTTGGTAGTTTCCAAAGTATTTTATTGTGCCTACATAGGCAGGGTAGAAGAGAAGGATTCTCTACAGTGGAAATATTTAGAGCATATTTAATTATTTTAAAAAACTGCCGTGATCTCCTAAAAGTAATTTAATTTAAACTCCATTTATTTTGTAGTACTTTAAAGAAGGTAGAGAGTATTTTGAGATGATGGTGATGACGATGGGCAGCAGAGAGCTGGAAAGACTGGGCATCAGTTACTGAATCACGCGCCCAGTGCTCGTTCCAGTTGGGACTTTTGCCCTGTAGGCAAACCTTCACCCCTTGGGATCCCTCATTTGATCAGCCTCATAACCGCAGGGAGACCCTCCTCGTCAAATGTGGAGAGGGATCCTAGCTGGTGTTTCCAGAGGGCAGTATGAATGATAAATACTGTTAATATTCAGAAGCAAGAATTGATTTAAAAAATGTGCCTTTGATTCACTAATCTCTGACATTGAGACATTTTTTGAAGTCTGTTGCTATAATTAGAATTCTATAAGCCATTTTATGTCTCTATCAAAATTTTAAGAGACATAGAAAATTTAAGGTTTTTTTGGGCTTATAATTCATCATATCAGTGCGAGTCATTTCGCAGTTGGGGCTTCAGTGCGGAGCAGTATTTCGGGGCCGCGGACTCGATCTGTCATCAGGGCTATATTGATAGCAGCCAGTCCCCTGCCCTCATGCTACACTGCAGAGCTTAGATTTTAATAATTGCTCATGAATTGTGTTTCTGCCTTGTTTTGATTTGTTCTTGCAGCTGAAATGTGGGGCCAGATGACCAAGAAAAGGCGAAGGACCATATCATTCAGAAGCTGTGACTTTCCCACCAGTTGGCTGTGCTTGTGTGTGTCCTGTCTGGGTGGGGGTGGAAGGGAGAAGCGGAGAAGCTTGGTTTCTGGGGACAGGAGGGGTGGTGCGACAGCTTCAGCTGGGCTCAGGTGAGTCATGGCTGCGCTTCGAACTGGGTAATTGGTGGCCCATGAGCCATGAGCCATGTATGTGAGCCCTTCCTTAGTCATAGAGAAGGGGAACACGCACTGCAAATAAAAGCCTCATCAGATTAGTGAGTCAGAAACGACACTAATCCCAACCCGATGTTTAATTTCTACAGCAGAAGCTGTTCCTGTTCTTTAAAAAAAAAAAAAATCAGTTTGCAAAAGAACTGATTTAACCACAATTGAAGGGGGGGGGGGGCGTGTGTCACCATTGCTCTATGACGATTAGCAGGAAGATGGGTTGCACTTTAGCGGGGCTGAAACTTGTTCCTAACAGAATGTTAAATACTTAGTGAAAAGAAAGATTATGTCTATCTAGTTACACCATTCCTTGATATATGCTCCATGTCAGAGTGCCATTGTCTCCTGGGTAAAGACGGAGAGTTCAAATACCCACTATCTCTCCCCTGGTGCCGCAAATGCTCCGCTTTGAAGTTTTTATAATCCATCTGTCATCTTCTAGCAAGGAGGGCACATGTTCTGTACCACTCAATTACAGAATTCTCCTTTGCCAGCTCCAATGAGACAGGAAAGAATGTTATGGGTGGTTGAGAGAAACTGTCAGATACACTAAATTCCTAGGATTCATATGGACGGTGTTATTCCAGGGTAGGAACACAGCCCGCCTATTGTTCAAGTGCATTAGGGATACATTTGGCGTTGGGGTAGAGATCCTTTGATTTTTTTTTTTTTTTTTTTTTTTTGCCTCTTCCGGAACGTTGTCTTAAATTTGATTGTTCTTGTTTGGGAAAAAAAAAAAAAAAAAAAAAAAGGAAAGAAAGAAAGAAATCGCTAAAACCTCCTCTGGAATGTGGACCTTCAAATGTGGACTGAAAATGTGACATTTGTTTTAGCTAACAAGGAGTCGGTAACCCAACTGTGCAGAGATTGCGAAGGACCAGAATGCTTTTGTTTCTCTGGTTTCACTTTATTGAAACAGGATTTTACTTAGTCTTGATAGAAGATGGTGACTAGATACAGCCTGATCCCCACAGAAATCATTTTCATCATCGTACAAACCGAAAGCCTGAGCATGAAATGTTCTGCCATCTGGTGGGATCTGGGAAAGTTAGCCCCGGACGGAAAAGTCTTTAAAATGGGTTATTTTATTTAAAGACAATTTACCTTGGAGTGGTTAGTGTTGCTGGATAGCGTGTTAACTTCTTACTCATTGAGTCACGGGTGGTTAAATTCGTTGTCTTATGTGAAATGAGTTTGATGATCTCGGCTTAGCCTCTAGTGGGTATTAATTCACATTATGAAATATCCCAGAATAATTTAGCACCGTGTGGCATAATTTGCATTTTTACTCAAGATAGGGGCAATGATAGTGTCTGTGGATATAATCTCTCTCTCTCTCTCTCTTTTCATTCAAAAGAGGATAGCTCTCCTTCATGGCTTTCAGGGTGATTGTGGGGTTACTGTTGTTATTAATTTTGGGGGGCCATACAGCTTAAGAGCTGGGGGGTAGTGAGAAAAAGACCTTCTAGCTTGGCACTAAAATCTAACAAGAAATCTTTGTGGGGACATAATTACGGCCGTGATGGTCTAGGATTTCATGACCCTGCCCAGAGTTGGCGTGTCCTACACGCATGTGCAGTTTTGCACAGAAGCACATACGTGCACCTACGGAACATATGTTAGGGTGCATGCATTCAGTTCGGGGGACTCCTCGTCGCCCACAGTTCATAAGAGGGATCCTTTCCCCTTACAAAACAGGAAGGTTTTCCAGAAATGCAAGATACTATTACAGTAATTAATTTAGTGAAACTTCTTAAATCTGATCTTCTGTTCAAACTAATAATGGGAGGACGGGGGAGCTCGATGTCGTTAATTGAAATCTGGAGACAATAAAAAAATGTCTTTCTGCACCTTCAGTACAGCAGTCTGGAACTGTCGGGTCAGGCTGTGAACCAATTTTCTTCTCATTACTTTTGATTTTGGAGTCAATACAAATTTCATCAGTGATTGTAGGGTGCAGATCCTCGTCTGCATGGACCCTGTCACGGGAGAATATGTGCGCTCGGCTTAAAGATTTACGGAAAAGCAGGGCTGGTGAGTCAGGGAAGGGGAGAAGGAAAATGCTGCCAGCGGCAGCCTCCCTGGCCGTGGCCTCCTCGCTGGGGGCGGGCGGGGGGGCGGTGTGAGATTGGGATCAAGAGGAGACACTGGCCCCAGGGAGAGGGCGGGAGCCTCCCCGGGCCGGCCAGCTGGTCGTGGCCTCCGCTGCCCTGCTTCCTTCTGGGGCAGCCGCCTCTGAGCTCCCCCTTCCAGCCCCGTGTCTCCAGCCCATGCCTGTTTCTCTTCTCCTTCCTTCTTCGCTCCCCAGCTTACACATGTGGCGAGAGTGTTCCCGCAGCACACGGAATTTCAGGCCCCCAGAAAGTTGATTGTAGGGAAAGGGAAAGAGAGGAGTCTCAACTTTGGAGGAGTTAGTGAGATTTTTGAAAGCATCCCAGGCAAAGAAGTCTTTTGTGCGGGAATGGAGATCCCGGATGCCTCACACGAGTCCTCATTTTTCCTGCATCCGATTTGCATCTTCGCAAGTTATAGGACCAGCCCATCTATCATTAGGTATTGGCTTAATTGGACATTTTTTACGAGCCCAGTTTGCTATTTATGTTAAAAGCAATTCGCAGAAATGCCCTTTCTTCATGATTCGGTATTGGCAATAGCGACGTATGTTTAATCACATTTTCCATGAGTAATTATCTAATTCACATGATTACCAATATAAAACAGGAAAATAGAATAGGGGCTTAACTCAGTCCGGCTTGGGCGGTGACACAGACATACAGAGAGACCTGGGTGAGGGCGAATGTTTACTGGCTCTGTTTTTCCTCTGTGATACTGTGGGGATTTTTATTAGCAACAGGAGCTCTCTGAAGCTGGGCATGTGTGAGAGAGAGGCGATTTGGAGTTCTGTTATAATGCAGTTTGAGGTTCACTCTGTCTGCTTGGGTTCTTCACGTTTGGGGCCGTCCTTTTTGAAGATTTCCGGGAGACGGAGGTCACATTTTTTATTCATGTTGAAAAATATTCATTTATCAGTATTGGTGCCACTGTAAACAAGTGATAAAGTGACAACATTTACAACAGTAAAACTGACAGCATTTACTTTAATTTTCTGTCATTTTGGTAATTATATCAATCAAGACCCAAAACTAAAATGATATTTTAGCATGCAGTAAGAAATGAGGAATTCAGATCTTAAAAGACCATTACAATTAGCTTTGAAATGTTCGCCATTTTACCATAATTGTTTCATATAGCTTATATGTCTTCATTTACAGCCGAATATTCTGTTGATCTTTTATAAACAAAGTAGCACCCATCTGCTCCTTGAGACACTCCTGGCGCCTATTCATTGCAAAAATAATACATGTCCTAATGACTTCCACATATTTTGAAATCTCCCTTTTGAAATTGGTCTTGGCAGATTATTTGCAGGTACTTGAGTTGCATCTGTTTGCAATTTTGCAAATGCGGAAGACTTTAATGTTGAGCACTGCAAGAGGGCTATTTTAATCCTCAGATAACATTGGCTGTCATCAAAAGCCACATTTATCTTTTCGAAGGTGGGGCAAATGTTTAATGTTAAAAGACAGTAAAAGGTCAAGGCCAAGGCTGAGGTCTGAATATTTTCCTTTCATACGCCATGCCTTTTGCGGACTCTTCTCCTTGCGTTTCTCTTCATCTTAGGTTTGAGCCGAATACCCGTGGCCAAGAGGATGTTTTGCTGATAAAATGAAAGATCAGGAAGAGAGTAAATCTGAAATAATTGTGAACTCCGGGCTCTTGGGCTCATTACCACCATGTGGCCAGCAGCTGACCGGCTTTAGGTTGACTGTGTTTACAGCCGAGAACTAAACAGCATGGTGCTGGAGAATACCCTGGGCCCTGATGCAGTTGCTGGCCTGTCTCCCAGGAGGGGCTAAGATTCGTGGGGAGGGAAGGTGGTTACTGCGAGGCCAGCGTATGGTCAGCTAGCCGAGGCTGCACTGGGCACACCCATCCGCCATGTGCGTGGAGGGGGTGCTCGCTCCGAGTCAGCGCTGGGCCTGTGTCTTCTTTGTTCAAACTCTGGAGCCCAGAAGACTGAAGTTAGGTGAACGTCATTTCCAGGATGCCGTCTTTGACCTGGATGAGGTCGAGCGTACAGAGTGAGTGTCCCTGGACCCTCTCAGAACCAAGGAGCGGTCACAGTCCCTTTCTGCTGTTGAGTGTGGCTCGTCCTCCTTTAGCTCCGGTCTCCTTCCCCGTCTTCTCTGTAGTCCTCACACATATAGGTGTGGCACGTGTATATGTGTATATATATATAAACACCATGAATATCACGTCAGCGAGTAAGGAGTTTGGCCATTTTGGGGGTTATCTGGAAGTTGTCAGCCATGGGAACGTCACTGGTGGCTGCAAACAGGAGAAACATGACCGTGTCACCCACCCACCTTACAAACCCAACTCACTTTCAAGCCACTTCCAGGGACTCTGTGACAGAAGGCTTTAAAACCAAAACCAGCTCCCTCCTCCTCCTCGTCTCACTGAGGAGCAAGTGTCCCCGATAACCAGATACAGCCCAGGATCCTGACAGTTCCTTTGGGAGGAGGGGTGAGGTGTGTTTCTAGGGGTCTTTCTGGCAAAATACATACACATGCAGTTGAAAGTACGATGGCGGAGTTACCGTCATTCCTCATCAGTCTTCCCAATAGACTGGCACCATCTATATATTTTTCTATTGCTAGCCCTTTTGTACATAGGTCATTATAGTAACTTAAAATGTTTTATTTTTTTACTGTCACCCTGGAATAAGTATACCATTAAAAATATTATAGGTTTCTGGTAATTTGTTTAAAGACAGGCCAATGACCTGAAACCTATGTTATTTCTGGGTGTAACTCTGAAAGAATCTTGTAACTACTCAAGCTCTGCTTTATTTCATTTTATCTTTTGCAGGGTGGTGGTGGTGGTGGTGGTGACTTTGCCTGGAGAAGGAACAGGCATCCGATGTCTTTGCTTTTTCTGCATCATTTATATTCTGATGCTTTCATATATGGGTGATTACACCTTAAAGAGAAAAGACCTCACACTCTTCTGGTGATCAGAAATTTCAGATTTTCAACGTGATGTATTGGGGAGCGGGGCGCGGTCTTTTCCCTACAAAAACAATGCCGCAGCAGGGTCCCGAGATTGCCTAGGGCGGTGATTATCCAAGTGTGGTCTTGGATCAACAGCCTTGGCATCACCTGGGAGCTTGTTAGAAATGCAGATTTCCGGGGCACCTGGGTCGCTCAGTTGGTTAAGTGATCGGCTCTTGGTGTCGGCTTGGGTCATGATCTCATGGTTCATGAATTCGGGCCCTGTATCAGGCTCTGTGCTGATCTCTCTCACTCTCTCTGTCTCTCAAAATAAATAAATAAACTTAAAAAAATATATATATATGTAAATTTTTATATACAAAAAGAAGAAATGCAGATTCTCAGGACCCATCCCAGACCCATGGCATCAGCAACTTTGTGGGTGGGGCCCCGCAGTCTGAGTTTTGAGGTCTTCCAAGAGATTCGGATGCAGCTCAAGTGTGAGCACCACTGCTTTAGGACATGTAGTATGGGAATGGCTTTTCCAAGAGCGGAAGTGTACCCCTGCCATGTGTATACTCTGGAACTTTCCCCAGAGTCTGCACCACAAGCCTTTAGATCCAAGAAGCTGTGTTATTGGCTGAATTGTTTGGTTAAAATATAAAAGGAAAGATGATGGTCATTAGATACTTTCCACATTTGCCTTTTAAAAAAATTATTTTTGTTTTGTTATTTATTTTTAGAGACAGAGAGAACACAAGTGGGGTAGGAGCAGAGAGAGAGGGAGAGAGAATTCCCAGCAGGCTCCACACTGTCAGTGCAGAGCCCGACGTGGGGCTTGAACCCACAAACCATGAGATCGTGACCTGAGCCGAGATCACGAGTCGGACGTGTAACCAACTGAGCCACCCAGGAGCCCTCACCTTTGCCTTTTTTAGAGTTTACTTACTTTACTTTTTTCGGCAGCTTGCCATTTGATCATTAGGGTATTGAACACGTACCAGTGACTCAGTCGTCGTAAATACATTTATTTTGAACAGGAATTCGGAAGAGTTCCATCCATCCTTACTGCCACGAGTCAGTGGCAGTAAAATGTCTGCCTCACCCACGTGGGGCGTTGGGTGTTTTCCTGTCCAGGTTGGGGAGGAGCACGGCCATTGCTCATGCCCAGGAAAGATTCCGTGGAGTCGCTCAAGTCTGTGTTTAGACTTTGCCGGCTGGGGTAATCGTCTGCCGCCTCCTTGCCGCAAAGCCTCCGTTGGCAGGTTTTTTGGACGGAAGAGTCACAGTTGTGTGATCATCGTGAGGTGCTGGGAGGAGGCCGGCCAGTGGTCCAAGCACAAGGCCAGCTGTACTGTTGTGCGGGCTGTTTGCTTTTCTCCAGGAGAGCTTTCTTGGCAGTGAAGATAAACCCCTGGTGGTGAGTTTTGGATAGACTCAGAAGGAAATTCGTTGGACACTCACTGTTGCTCTTGAGGGTCCTTCTCTAGGTTGGAAAGTGACAGGGTGAGGGTTTTTGTTAGGAAATCACGCCCCAACCACCAGCCGGGCCACACTTTACGCAGGGTCTCTAGTGAATCAAGAAGCCCCAGGCTCCCAAGGGAGCGGGGCATGGGAGCTGGGCAGCCATGCCCTCGGTGCCCACAGACGAGCCAGGCTCTGGAGACGGACAAGAGACAGACCCCACGTGGCCCCGTGCCAGCTCAGGCTTCCGCCCCTCTATTTACCCCCCAGTCAGGCTGTGCTTCCTGAAGCCTCTCCAAATGTGGCTTGCACTCCATGAGACTCTTTTAGATGGTACGTACATTTAACGTTTTAACAGTTGGGTATTTTAAGACCTATTAGAAAAATATAACCAGCACATCCTAGCTGTGATTTCACAGATGTTATTGCTTAAGGTGAGGCTAAGTTAAAAAAAAAAAAAAGTCCGTTGATTTAAAGTTAATTTAAAGAGAAGTATTAAGCACATAACTGTCCAGGTGGCACGAGACACGGCAGAAACCGTGAAGGGGGTCTGTCACCGCAGTGTGGGGACAGCTGCCAGGAACAAAGGTGGCGAGTGCTCACTGACCCCCCTGGGCTGCCCCCCACCCAGGGGAGGGCCGGGGCTCAGGGAGGCAGGTGCGTGCCAGGCACATCCTGGGTGCATGCTGTATTGGCACCCACCCACCCACCCCTGGCGTTTCATGCTGCTTGTGGGTGCACTTCTGCGTCTGGTCGGCAATGCAATTACTGGCACGGTGGGAGGTCTGCAGGTTCAAAGCTAGCAACGAGAAATGTAGTTCACCCCTTTCAGAAACGTGGGTTTGGTTTATTTAGGTGGTGACAGGGGTGTTTCACAAAGAAAAACTCTACCAGCCCGCAACACACAAATAAGAACGCTGAGCCCAGCACCCCTCCTCCTTCAGCAGAGAGAGCCCCGGGGACAGGGCTGAGCCTGGCTGCCTGTTTGCCACCGCGGCTGCCCAGGACAGAGGTCCGTGAGGGCCGCTGGGAAAGCAGCAGTCCTCCAGCTGTGCCACCGGGTTTTCCCGAGGGTTCACAATGACAGAGACGCTCGTGCAGGGTCGCTTTGGGCAGACACGGGATCGAAGTATATAGGCCTCCTGTTGACTCAGGGGCCAGCGGGACACCCTTCCGGGTGCCTTGCGATTGGCTGTGTTTTGTGTTTAGTGTTTCAGGGCTGTGGGCCAGGGGCCCCGTGGGAATGAGCAGCAAGGACCCTCGTGCTTCTTTGCCAGACCTGCGCTGCCTGGGGCGGGGGGCTCCGCGGTGGTGGCGGTCTTGGAGATGCAGCTCGGCCAGGGCCTGGATGTGTCTCATTGTGGTGCTCAGAGGGGCCCAGGGTGGCTGGGGTGCCACTTCCCTGCACTGGTGGGCACGTGGTGGGAGCCTCGGGGAGGTGACTGCCCTACTCTGCCCCGACTGCCGTGCGCACACTCTGCCCCCTTTCCTGTGTCCAGATGGCTGGCTGGGGTTGGTTGATTCTCTATTCGAGACTTTATGGGGGGACTCCAGGGAGGATGGGTCGTGGTTTCCATCCTCGAGGGGCTGACCGGCCCTGTGGGAATGATCCGCAAAGGGAGGTGGGCCGGGCCACCCTGTCAGATGAGGGCGCTCAGAGGGAGGCCGGTGGGGAGGACCCCGCAAGGTGGACAGGTACGTGGGAGAACATCCCCGTGGCCTGTAGATGGGCAGAGCAGGGTGGAGGAAGGAGGAGATGGGGAGGAGGGTGGTGTGTGCGGAGCATGTGGCATTTCCTTTGTGAAACCCAGGACGTAGCACTGTGAGTGGCACACAGGACATGCTCAATAAACGTACGTCACACTGAACTGAATGGAACCAGAGCCGGCGGGTTATAGGGGTGCCAGAGGTGGTCCGCAGCTTTACCGTTCCAGAAGGCATTTACTGCGTGCGTTTCCTGTCTGAGAGCCTGGCCCCGGGACAGAAGCCCAGCCGGTGCCTGCCCCTGGCCGTCACCCACACTCTGGTACCACCTCCCGTGGAGTCGGCCGTGGGCCCCCCGCCCCCCACCCCGGGAACTCCCCGAGGCTCCCCACTCCTTTTATTAACTCGGTGTTGAAGGAGTTGCCCATGCTGAGGAAGGAGGGGAATTAAAAATAATGGGGTGTGTGCGTATCTGTGAAAGTGAAGATATAAAGGTAAACGCTACCATGAATGAGGGTATTATTCTCAACTCAGTGATTCCAGTTTTCTGTACGTTTAGGTCTTTTCTGAATCACTGCGCCACTCAGCCCCATGTCAGAAATTTATTTGTGCTAATCAAATTTTCAGCTACTCACTCTGTTGCAAGAAGTCTCCTATAGCCAAATTTGTGTGTGTGCGTGTGTTTATTTTCATATAATTATGGATTAAAATCAGACTTTGACTTTCCATTGTTGTCTGTCTCTAACTAAGTTAAAAGCTTTCCCCTGAATCCTTACTGAGGCATCTTTTTAGAAAGAAACTCTGCAGAGTGGGCTAGGCAGAAATTTATACACACACACATGCACATACACGCACACGATTCAGACTCACTGGGAAACTGCAGGAGAAAATAAGAATAGCCAACAATCCAGAAACACAGGACAGAAACTTTCAGTTTTTACTTCCAAGTTTGGCAGCCTGGTGAACTTGAAAGGTTAGCTATGAATAAGCATAATCAGATCTTTCTTTTTGTCCGTATTTAATTCAAACGAGACAGCTTCATGTTGACTTCTAATACAGAAAGGCCACCCACCATGGTGGCGCTCCCAGCCAATGAAGCCGGCTGGCGAAAGCTTTCTTAAATGGTGCTAATCAGCCCAGAGAGGCCTGCCCTCTATCCCCATCAGTATTCTATAATTCAGATGTGCTGATAACCTGAAATTGAATGTGTCAGGATGCAGGCATGTGAAGGGAAGAGGAAACTCCAGGCTACAGGAGCCGGGGGCTGGAAGACAATGCCTGGGGGAGGGGGTTTCACACCCTCCCTTACCCTCCCCTGCACCCCCCTCCCCCCGCACGTACGTGTGTGTGCGCGCGTGTGTGTGTGTGTCTGTGTGTGCGCGTGTTATTGTTCAGGGCCAGGGACAAAATGGGAGGTTTCAAGTTCTGAAATATTTATAGGGAAGCTTTGGATTTTGTATATGTTAAATGAATCAGCAGACATTTTGGCTGCTAAGGGGTGAATGGTAATTTGCGATTAATTTTTTTTAAGCCGTGGCTATTTTAAAACCTTTCTCCCACTCCCTCATATATGAGACAGACAGACACACACACCCACCCCCGTCTGGTGAGCACGTCTCACAGGAAAGTTTAACAAAAGAGTCGCTATTGTCACTGTCCCAGCCGGCAGCAGTGCAGCTGAGGGTCAGTTGCTATTTCTATTTTAAACCTTGATTTTTGCAAAGTTTGTCTTTTGACTGTTCTCATTCTAATCAGGCTTAGTTAGGGGATCCGCTCCAAGCTCCACACCAGGCTGCGAGGACAGAGAAAGATAAACCAGAGGGATTAAACAAAAAGTTCTGCTCTGTCAATAGGCGTGTGTGTGTGTGTGTGTGTGTGTGAGAGAGAGAGAGAGAGAGAGAGAGAGGGAGACACACACACACACACACACACACACACACACAGACAAAGACACAGAGAGAGACAGAAAGAGGCAGATTCATTGACCAACAGTCATTAAACAGCCATTCCCTTAATTTCAAAGAAAGTACAATTTATCGTAAGGCTGTGTGTTCTTGGTGCTGTTGTGTTTGGCTTTCTTTGCACGTGACTTGTTGTCTGCACCTTCAGACTGCTACCTCTGCAGCCTCCCCCTTGTGCCCGTGCCTGTGTCTCTATCCCTCGGAGGTGGGACCGGCCACTGCAGCCTTGCATCACTTAGGCCCTCAGCCCAGTGCGAACATTCCCCAGGCGCCCCGGTGTTGCCCTGCCACCAGCCCGTGCGTCTGCCGCGGCCAGGATCCTATTCCCCTTCGACTTTCTTATTGACGTCTTGATCCGCTCGGGTGCCACTTTGTGTCTGCAGCCTCCCCCGGGTATTCTTCCAGCCCCCACCTGTGGCCGGTCAGGATGAAGTTTCCCTGTGCGGTTCTCCCTTGTCACGGCGCCCGTCACTGTCCTGGTTTCGAGACATCTGCACGCGTCTTGTCTCTCCTGCCATGTGGCGAGCAACTCTGGGGCCGATCCAGTGTCGAGGCACCTTCGTACACCCCCCAGTCTTCCCTGGCACGGAGTTGGGCAGGTGCTGGGGGATGCATGCAGGGGGGGAGCAGGACGACTTGGGAATGTGTTTCTCCAGGACTGGGGAGTCGCTAGTGAGGGCTCCCATATTCAGAGGAGGTGCAGCGAGGGGGCAGAAAGAGTGAAGGAATACAGGTCGTCTTTGTTTACCTTGGGCCTCCCTGGTATCACCTCCTCCGCTCCCGACTCAGCCCGGGCTGGCTGCAGGGAGGCAGGGCTGCTCTGCCATTCAAGTGCACAGTCTTTTCTTGGAAGCCCACAGATTTTCTTCCTACCAGGCTGCTCTGTCAAAGGGTAAAGACAAGGTCCCGATGTGTAGCTATTCATCTCTGCCCTCATCACCGTCAGACTGATTGGCACCACATGGCATGCCATCCAGGAGGACCAAGAAGCTTCCCTGCGGTTTGGACCCAGTGGTGGCTTCCCCAAGGGAATGCCTGGCATGTGTTTAATTATTCATTGGTGTTCTCGTCTGTATCTCCCTGCTCCTTGATTGTTTTGTCTTTCTCTAAAAGTATTTATTTGAAATTCTGTGATCAAAGACTGAAAAACAAAATAAAGCAGGATATTAAAATGAAATTTTTTTTAAAGGAGGTTGGAATGTCAAGATCATTTTTATTAGAAAAGTTTATAAGATGAAACCACACATTATTTACGTAAACTTTATATATCAAGCACAGTACTCCCAACCGTGCTCCTGGTGAGCGATCTTGGCTGGCATATACCTGGATTTAAAATACCTTCTACTTAAGGAAGGACAAGTTCATTTTAATTAAAATTAACGGATTTTTCTTGATCGTATTTTCACACACACATACACACTCGCACACGTCTGTGTTCAGAATTGATAAAGAAAGAACTCTGGTTAAATAATCCACTTTTGTCTGACAACGGAATCCGTTATAGAGGTGCAAATATGCAGAAAGCTATTTGGAAATGCATCCTAGTAGTTGTCAGGTTTTATTATGCAGGAAGGTGTCATGTTTGTTACGAAGCTGAGTGCAGATGGCAGAGTGGAAGAAATGGATCACTAATTTTAACAATGATTAATGAACAGAGATAGAAAATGAATTACATTGGACTATCGGAGGCAAGAAATATTTTTGTGAAAATTTTGACTCATCTGCTCTGCTGTTCTCTGCAAATTATTTTCAGAAATTCTATATGTTGTCAACAGTTCACTGCATTTTCCATTACTGTCTATTTCTGTTCTTAAGTACTTTTGTGTTATTGTGTTATTAGAGATACATAATTTCAAAATACCAATACATTCCTGATTACTTAGAGAAAATATATGTAACAGTGTGACTGTTCCATAGACGCTAGCCATAAAAGTCCTGTTTTATAATAATCTTTCATCTTCCTCATTTTATCACTACATTAGGAATGTTTGATAAAAAGAAGGGGGGGGTGGGGACTCTTCTAGCACATGCAGAATAAAGAAAAAAAAATAGAAGCGAAGGTAGCAATAAAAATGTGGCCTGGTGGCCGATTGTGGTCTTTAGCTGCCACGAGACCTGCCGTTTTGGTTTGTTCTCTGCCTGGCAGTGTGGCGGCAGGGACCCCCTCCCCCCACACCTCCTTGGTATGGCCCCAAATATGCCATGACGTTCCTTCTGTCTTCATTCAGACTCAGGAAGTAATCACCATATCTTGAAGCTGTCCCAGGATTTTTTCCCTCCAGTAGACCCCTACTCTAGTCCTATCTGCTCCAATGGCCCCGGTATTGACAGTGAGTTTTTTATGGTGCTTCATGCGTGAGTCTTGTTTTCTTCATCAGTCTCATCAGTAATTGTGTGTGTGTGTGTGTGTGTGTGTGTGTGTGTGTGTGTGTGTGTGAGATCTACAAGTGAACACAATTTATGTGTTTATGGTCTATGCTCCTCATGGTAGGTGCACCTATGTGATGTCTCATATGGAAAAATGGATAGTAGTTTTTTCCCCCTTCCTCCCTCTCTTCCTCCCTCCCTCTTCCTTCTTTCTCCTTCCTCCCTTCTTCCCTCTCTCCCTCTTCCTTCTTCCCTCCCTCCCCCCCTTCCTTCCTTCCTACCTCCCTTCCTTCCATAAAGATATAAACCATCTTAGATATGTGGCTTCAAGGCATCTCATTTTCCTGAGATTCTCTGCAATTGAGAAATGATCTACTAGGGTTTGGGTCCTGTATTGCAATTGATAGGCACTCAATTTCATTCATCGGGAGCCCCTTTAGTGGTGACATGAGTACATTTCATGGCCAGCACTTCAGGATACTTACATTTCAGGCGACCCAGGCACAGCTTAGACATGCATCTGCGGCCCCTGGTATCGGTCCACCGCTCAGCCTACCGTGATTTAATCCTTGGCTTGGAGGTTAACCTGTGTTAGAACCTTATAGTATCGACCCTGCACAGTTCTGGCAACCTCTCAGTTTTTCTGCAAGATGAATTCCCCCTAGATAAGAGGACAGGGTGCCTCTCAACCCTCCCAGAAAGGGCTGGCCATCGAGGGGTCTGGCTTTCACCAACACGGCTAAGCTGCCTCCTGAGAGCTGCCTGGTGGTCTGAGCAAATGGACGATCTATAACGACTTCCTTCTCCTGCAAACGAGCTTTCCAAGTTTCCAACTTGACTGTTTTATTTATGCTCTTGACCTGTGAAAACAAGCAGGCTGTTTAAAAAGCAAAAAGTACTTCCCATGATTAGAGTACTTAGAGTTGAAATAAATTGCAGAATGAAAAGGACATTCCTCGTCACTCCAGGAGAAAATGTCGCGGAGGTTTTGCTTCTTGAGGATAGTCTGTGGTTCAGTGCATTAGGGCTCCCCCGTCTCACTGGCCTTGGGGTCTCCAAGGAAGGGTTCATGTGACTCCCCCTTTTTCCTCCTTTCAGGTGGCAGAATAATCCTAGCGAACACTTAGAACATGTTTGCGAATGGTTCTGAGTAGTTTGCATATAATTTATGGTCCTGATGGGAAAACACTTTGGAGAACAACTAGTGGTGCACTGTGAGTCCTGCTCAGGTTACATCGCATATGCTAAACACTGAGGAAACACACACAGTCTTTAGTGAACAAGGTAGGGAATGCTCCAGGGAGCCAATTTAGAATGTGACTCAAGGGGAGCGTGGCTTTTCCCGTCTCTTTCTTTGGCAAGTGTATGGAGTAGCGGTGGTCTTTGGAATTCTCCTGAAGCCTGGGGTGGCCGCCTTGCACAGGCCTGTACAAGGTGGGTGTCGGGAGAGGGGGCGCGTTGAGCACCACGACGCAGTGAGAGGCTCCACGTGTGCAAGGCCCGGTGGGCACAGAGGCCATGGGCCTGGTGCTCAGCCAGAGGCGACGCTGGGGATAGTTAATGGCGTCAGACAAGGAGCGGGTTAGCACAGGCAGGGAGGGAGAGAGAATCCTGCAACTCATGGTTACAGAGATCAGGAGGAATAAAAAAGAAATTGTAGATGATCCACTTAGGAGACAAGAGACTCCTAAATATAGAACTGTCTTTATGATTCATGTTGGGTTGCTTTTGAGGCAGAAAGTCAGGTGGATGATGACCTATAGGAATAATTCGAGGGTACTTGAGACGTAGACATTTGGATCTGAACACCAGGAAACAAGTTGGCACTCAGGTTATGCTCTTCCTTCCAACAGGGACGTCTTCTGGTTGTTTAACCTGAGTCCGTTCATGGCTTCTCACTTACACTCATGGGAAGTCGGTCCCCGGCCTCTCCTCGTACACATTTAGATGCCATAGACCGCTGGCGAGTCCGCTGGCTTGGCCTTCACAGGGCCGTCCGTGGAGGCAGCTGGCTCTGTGTTGCTCTAGAGGGGAAGTCCAAGGCAATCCTGGTCCTAGAAGGTTCTGGCCTTCACAGACAGTTCCGTTATGTTTCCATAGTTGTTCTCAGTTGTTGTTGTTGTTGTTGTTTGTTTCCATTTGTAACTACCTTCATACTGATCTGAACTAATTCATCAGATCAGACCTGAAGAGTCAGATGATTTGAGATTGTTTTAAAATATCTATTTTAATGGGAGAAATGCATTCAAGACAGTAGATAGATACACCCAGCCACCCACCCCACTCGTTTGGCACACTTGTTTGCATTTCTAGGGACTGCATATTTGATTTGGTGATACCCGTGCATGTAAACACAAGACCCAACTGCCTACCATTTTGCACGGACACCAGTCTCGCGACATGCGCTCTGCGTGTGCTTTTCTAGCCTCCGCACCCCCAGAACTATATATTTAAGTTACACTGAGTTGAGTAATTATCATGAAATTGCCTATAGCATGAGCTGGAGAATATTCAAGATGTCTGTCATCCTTCTATTACCTCAGGTAAATAACTGATTGACCTTTTTGGGGCTCTGATACTTTACTAATCAGAACCTGAAATCTGTATAACAACACTTCATTTACTTGATAGACAAAAGAACAATTGCACTTGAAGTAATGTGATTTCTAAATAGACACTGCCTGTCAAAAATAAATGCATTAGAAGTAAAATGTAGCTCAAGGAGACAATTAGCAAACAGAGGTGACACCGTAAACAGGTGCACCCATTATTCCCAAAGCTTGTGGCAATATATTCGCGTCTTTTGGACTGATGGAAGATCATGTGACGGTTTGGTGAATTATCTATCGGTATCATCTGACTGATGCAGCCGCTGCTGTTGCAGAACATTTAAAAAATGCATCTCACAAATTACATGGTAGCTGGGAAAATGCAGGTTTTTTATTTTTTTTAAGAACAATGCTTTTCTAAAGCAATGCGCTAGAATACGTAATTTTTTATTTGAAAGGAAGGAGACCATTTCATTATGCTGGGTATACAGTCGGTTAAGGTTGTGCAAATTCATTACAATGTTTGTTAATGTATAAAACATTTTCCATTCTGGTTTTAGTGACATTGGATTTTTTTTTTTTATAATGTGCTGTTTCTGAAACATCTGCCATCCCTTGTTACCTGTGGGCAGAGGAGGGGAGAATATACTCTTTCTAAGAATGTTTACAAAATCTTTACCAAAATGGAAAATCTTAGAAGATGAGAGGGAAGGGACTTTTTTTTTTCTTTTCTGTCAATTGTTAGGTTTGAATTTTCTGGAGTTGGATCTTACCATGAGACACGCAGCAGGGGACCCGCCACTGGCTGCTGAATAGGCCGGGCTAGGAAAAGATCAGGCCTTTCGGGGGGCGTCTCTCTCCCCCTGTGTTTATATGTCCTGCAGTGGGTTCTGCCCTCAGAGTGCATGTTCCTGAAGGATTTCCCTATTATTTTTCATCTGTCATCTGTGCTTTTTTTTTTTTTTTTTTCTGTAGAATGAGGGATACTTGAGGGCCCATGGCTTTTGGCAGTTACTGTTTCTTCTTGTTACTGTAGGAATCGCAGGAAAACAGTGTGAACTATTTTTACTTGACCCCTGAATCAGACCGCCCTTGACTCTCCCCTTCCCGGCCTCCTCCTCCGGCATTAACCAGTAGCTGGAGCAAACTTAGTATGGATTTAGAGGTGGCTGTTCAAGAGGGACAGCAGCATTTTGATGGCATCTTATGCCCAGAGTGAGGAATGAAGAAAAAGCCACATCCTCCTGTAACATTCCCAACACTGTCCCCGTTCCTGCTGGGCTCCAGCTGGAGAGGTGGCCGGTGTCACTTTGAGCCCTGTCTGGTGTCCCATCCGTACCAGTACTCTCTGAGGCATTGGAGTTTCTGTGTTGGAGAAGCAAGAAACAAGGGACGGGGCTTTGGGGGGATATCCCACCTGAAGAGTGGGCATAGTTTGGGGAGATCCTTTCCCTTGCTCTGAGATGTGTCCTGAGAAGCAGGTGGAGACCTGGCCTAGACTCTGCCCTGGAGCCACATGCCAGTTCATTTTGCAAAATTCGTCAACAAGAACAACAATAAAAACCTGCATGGGGCACCTGGGTGGCTCAGTCCGGTTCAGCGTCTGACTTCAGCTCAAGTCATGGTGTCGCGGTTTGTGGGTTCTCGGGCTCTGTGCTGACAGCGTGGAGCCTGCTTGGGATTCTGTCTCCCTCGCTCTCTGCCCCTCCCCCCACGTGTGCGTTCTGTCTCCCTCTCTGTCAAAAATTAAGCATTAAAAAATTTAAAAATTACAAGTCAAACCTGCATAGAAGTAAGGAACGGGCTGAGTGAGGTTGTCCTGCCATGGGGATCTGTGACAAGTTCTAAGCGTACTTGTTGAATAACAGCCTTGCGCAGACTCTCCGGGAGGTGTTTGGACATCAACTCATCAGAGAAGTGGTGGCCAGAGGGCTTCTGAAGGAGTCTAAGTCTCTAGACCCTGGAGAGATTTCTGGGTCTGCAGAAGTGGAAATACTGCAGCTCGGAGAGAGGAGTTTGCCAGGCTTCCTCAAAGCTGCTCCTTCCCTGTTACCTGTATTCTTTTTAAATTAATAGGCTTTGTGTTTTAGAGTAGTGCTAGGTATATGGAAAACTTGAGTGGATAGTACAGTTCCCACATCCCCCTCTCCTACGTTTTCCCTGTTACTAACATTTATGTTAGTGCACTACGTTTGTTATAATCGATGGGTCAACATTAACTAAAGTCCGTTGTTTACATTAAAAGATCACTTTTTGTGTCGTACAATCTGTGGGGCTGGGCGAAGGCATCATGACAGGTACCTACCATTAGGGTTTCGTACAGAATCGTATCCTCTGCCCTGAACATCCCCTGGGCTCTACCTATTTTTCTCTCCCTCCCCCCTCGCCTCTTGGCAACCACAGAGCTTTTTACTGTCTCCTCTTGCCTTTTCTAGAATGTCACAGAGTTGGAATCACATGGTATATTGTCTTTTAATATTGGCTTCTCTCACTTAGTGATATCTATGTATGGTTCTGTCCTATCATGTCGTGGCTCGATAGCTCATCGCTTTCTATCGTTGAGCACTATTTCATTGTTTGGATGTGCCGCCGTTTGTCCATTCTGTTATTGAGAGGCATCCTGGTTGCTTCCAAGTTTTGGCCATCATGGGGAAAGCTGCTGTAAACATCTGTGTGCAGGTTTTTGTGTGGGCGTAGGTTTTCAGGTCTTCTGGCAAATACCAAGGAGTGTGATTGGTGGGTTGTTGTGCGGGAAGAGTGTGTTTAGTTTTGTAAGGAACTGCCAAGCCGTCTTCCAAAGTGGTTGTGCCACTTTGCATCCCTGCCACTGGTGGGGTGAGGGTTCCTGTTGTTCCGTGCCTTTGCCAGCATTTGGTGGTGTCGGTGTTCTGGATTTCAGTCGTTTTAATAGGTGTGTAGTGCATTGCTTGAATTTGCATTCCCCTCAATGACCCACGACGTCGAGCATCCTCTCCTGTGCTTACTTGCATGTGTACATCTCCATGGGTGAGGCATCTAGATTTTTTTGCCCCTTTTTTATTTTTATTTATTTTTGTTTTTTATTTAAAACTAGTTTTTTTTACATTTATTTATTTTTGAGAGAGAGAGAGAGAGAGAGAGAGAGAGCAAGCAGGGGGAGGAGCAGAGAGAGAGGGAGACACAGAATCCAAGCAGGCTCCAGGCTCTGAGCCATCAGCACAGAGCCTGACGCAGGCTGGAACCCACGAACTGTGAGATCATGACCTGAAGTCAGACGCTCAACTGACGGAGCCACTCAGGCACCCCCTAGATTTTTTGCCCATTTTTAACTGGGCTGCTTTGTTACTTGTTGTTGAGTTTTAAGAGTTTCTTGTGTATTTTGGACACCAGTCTTCAGCTAAGATTTTTCTTCCCAGCATGTGGCTTATTCTTTTCCCTCTCTTAATGCTTTCCCTTCGTAATACCTGTGTAATACTCAGCCACCTCGGCCAGTGACCTGTGTTCTCATATGGCCAAATGGTGTCTTCTTACACTTGAGACCTGAAGTTTTAGGACATGTGAAGTCAGGGATGCACATGCAATGTGTTCTCAGCTGTGTTTATAAACTTACACATGTGTGCACGCACCACCACCGTGCACGCACACACACACACACACACACACACACACACACACACACACAACACAGCAAAGAATAGGAAGAAATGTACCAAAATATCAAAGCAATCACACCAGCTGATAGAACTATGGATTATTCTTGTTTTCTTCTTTGTAATTTCGTGCATGTTCCAGATTTTCTAGAAGCGAGCATATTATTACTTGAATAACCAATTTTGCACAGATAAAAGTAAATGAACTGAAAAAAGCAACATCTGTTGAGGAGATCCCATAGTGGTTCAGTTAAAACTTGTACAACTTTTGGGGCACCTGAGTGGCTCAGTCAGTTAAGCGTCTGACTTCAGCTCAGGCCCCGCATCGAGCTCTCTGTCAAACAGCTCCGAGCCTGGAGCCTGCTTCAGATTCTGTGCCTTCCTCTCTCTCTGCCCCTCTCCTGCGCTCTCTCTCTCTCTCTCTCTATCTCTATCTCTCAGAAATAAATTAAAAAAAACTTGTAGTCTGCCCCTCTCCTGCTCTCTCTCTCTCTCTCTATCTCTATCTCTCAGAAATAAATTAAAAAAAACTTGTAGAACTTTCATTTTGACTTCAGAGATTATCCCTGGAACCCACATTTCGAGTGGTATTGATGATGATACATTTTCTCCTTAACAACCTGCTTCAGAAAATAAGTTACAAATGCAAACCATCCGTACAGTTTTAAATTTCTAGTAGCCACATTAAAAAGGGTTGAAAGGAACAGGTGAAGTTGATTTTAAGACTGTATTTTTAATGTATCTAGAATATTCATTTCAGCAGGTAAAAGTATCAAGAAAGTAAAGGAAACATTTTACATTCTTCCCAACATGACGTCTCCGGTTACACTTAGGGCTCATCCAGTGTGGACTGGCACTTGGCAGGTGTTCAGTGGCCACATGTGGTCAGTGGGTATCAGACTGGACAGTGCAGCTTTGTGTGATGGCTGAATATTCCAGCAATGTTCACCAAGCAGAGTACCTGAACAGAACATTACCTGCAGTGAGTGTAGATAAAGAGGCAACAGGGACTCTGTGATTTCTAGGTATTTCCCATTTCTTCTTCAAGATAAGCTACTTCATAGACACCTTGTGATTTGGTGATAATATGAAGTCTCTTCTGTAGGGGGATAAATATATTGATTCATGTGGTAATAAATTAGAAAGCATTTGTAGTTTGGGGGATTTTTTTTCCCTTCTTTGTGTTATTTGCTCTCTGGGGGCCAGAGTGGTCTCAGATTTGCCGAATCGTGAAGTCTTGGGCTGATACGGGATCTGCATTCTCCTGGATGGGGGGAGACCCCGGGGCCAGGTTGGGCAAAGACATCGGGAGAGCCTGCCAGGACCTGGCTGCCAGAGAAAACAGCCCGTGGGCAGAGCTGGGTGCCCCCTTCCTGGACTTGTGTACAAGAGCTTGTGGAGGCATGTGCATCTGGTCTGAGCTTCCTGCCCTCAGAATACTGGCCTACAGTGTGTGGGCCTTCCTTCTCTGCCTCGCCCTGGGTCAGAATTTCCCATTTGGGGATGAGGGATAGGACCCCATGTGCAGAGACTGATGCCAAGGTCTGTGTGTGCTCCTGAGGACACAGATGTGGGGGCTGTTGGGTGTCTCTGCTCAGTGGACACTGGACAAGCATGGCTGCCTCAGAGACCGGAACCCTGCAAGGCTGTGTGGTGGGAGGGGGCTGCCTGCCTGGCGCTGGGGACACTCTGCACGGGCCACGGGATCAGCCCCCCACACCCCCCGGATTCAGGCCTGGATCTCTCACTCACCACCCCACCGGCTCTTAACCTTGGGCAAGTTACTGCACAGCTGGTGCCTCAGTTTCCCATCACGAACGAACATCAAAGCAGTAGTCACCTCCCTGGGTGCTGTGAGGAGGGAGTGAGACGGTGCAGGTCAGTATGTGGGACTCTGGTTGGCACGCGGTAAGTGCTCAGTACACGTTAGCTGTCACTCTTAGTGAGTTCAGGAGTGGTTAGGTCACTGAACAGCAGATCCCTTAAGAGTGTGTGTGTGTGTGTGTGTGTGTGTGAATTCCGGCTGCTCCTTCCCATCTCCATCCTGTATCCTCGGCCTGGACCCAAACACCAGCAAGAATAGTTCCCTCTGCCTTCACTTTCCCTTCCCTTCTTTTCTCCTTCTCAGGGCTGTTTTGACTATGAATTAATTGCAGGTTGGGGGACTCGCAAGCAAAAATCAAAGCCAATAAACTTCAAAAGGACATGGGGACCAGGGCCACCGGGGGAGAGCTGGGGCCGACCGGGGGCCGACGGGGGCTCTGGTGGCTGTGGGGTAGGGTGCTGGGGGCTTTCCGTGTGTCTTCAAAGGGGACACCAAGTGTTTTCAGATTGTCACTTAAAAGCTCATTGTCACTTAAAAGCTCAGATGCAAAACTTCGGAAATCTGGGTGAGAGGCAACGGGTTCCAAAACAGCTATTTTTATCTCTTGCCTGCAAGCAGGAGCCCAGTGGAACGTAGAGTTAAACTCGGAATTTCTTGGCAAGGGTTAATAATCAATGTAGATCTCCTAACAAAGGAGATGCTGCCTTATTATACTGGGAAAGTTTTTTTTCTTAACTGTCAGTGAAGCAGTACTAATTATTACTCCAGTGTAAATGAGGTCATTTCCTATTAAGAGAACAAAATGCTTAGCCTCGCCTTGCCAATTCATACCAACTATTTTTCACACATACTCAGCTTTTTAGTTTTTTTTTTAAATTTTGATAAAATCCATTCATTTGTATTAGAAAAGTGTAAACCATCGCAATAATAGTCGCCCATGATTACCCAAATGAGCTTTTGTAATGTGTGGGTTGTTTGAATACCATGTGTTAGCTATGGAACAATTAGGCAGCTGAATGGATCTTTAAAACAATCAGATACTTTTATCTCACTGAAAAAATACATTCCTTGGATGTGTACTGTTAAACCGTAAATTCCGGGGAACATTAAACTCCCGTCACGAGAAGAACTTTCGGATATATGTTGATCAAGGACAAAAAGACATCCAAATATCTTGTCTTCATGTTTTCATTTTTTTTATGCAAGCAAAAAGATTTAAGGAATATTGTAGCAAACAAAGGGTAATTGTTTTAGCCCAGATGTTGCTTTTGCACAACAAGCAGGTTACAATGTTCCCACAGAGCTGATGAGCCCAATCAGGGAAATGATTAAAAATTGATTTTGTCCCTGTAATTACAGTATGTAAACTACTTAGCTTGGATTGCAAAGGAAGTGATTTTCTAATTACGTATATACTCTGGTGTCTAATGATTGGTTTTTTGAAGTAATGAAGAGAGAGCACTAACGACTCCTTGGTGTTCTGTTGTTTAAGAAAGACCATCTTTAGAGTAAGCAGCAACAGACAAAGAGTTTAAATTGAATTTTCAACACTGTTAATGTGCACATGGATTTGTTTATTAAAGAGACAGGGAAGTAATTTGATTGGCTCTGAGCATCTTGGCTTTTTTTTTTCATGCTAAAGCATGTAAAAATACATGCACCGGGTCGCAAGCTGACGGGAAGAAGCCTCCTCGCTCCCCTTTTATCATCCCAGCGCCTGGGCTGATACCGCGGGGTCTCGGGTTCCTGCGAGTGTCTGATGCCTGTGTATCCTGAAAGCATTTAGATCGAACAGGTATCAGATAGCTTCTGCATCAAAGTTACATTTGTTTTAAAGTGAAAGGAGAGGCTTCCCTTGGAAGCATGTCCGGGCAGCCCAGCGCCCTCCATGTGACAGCGTTTCAGCCGCATCCTGCGACGCTGGGCTCCGTCACAGGGTGGCAGTTGCCACCCCCCCACACGCGTGTGCCGTGCACGCACACACTCACGAGAGCGCGAGCCCTGTGTGTGCAGGCCTGGCGGGGGAGGGTCAGCGGTGGGAGCCCGGGGCCAGGCTGACGGGGATGTAGGAAACAAGTGGCTGGGTCGCGAGTGCTCCTTCTCTGCTCTGAGACACTTGGTGGCCGATGAGTGATAGCTCCTCACGCACCTGTTCTGGCAGAACTTAGGAGGGGGACACCGGTTCTCAGCGGGCATGACGCGCCCCCCAGGAAGAAGGCAGTGGCTCCAAGGTGACCCCGAGAGTGTGGTGAGGCCAGTGGATCAGGAAGCACCTGCTGTTGTTCACGGTTCCTAGCGGGAGGGTGCACACCGCGCCACGCGGGGCCTCTTGGGGAAGCACCGGGGCCTTGGGGAGGCGGGAAGCCAGGGGAGATCGCGGGCCAGAGCCTCGATCGGGCTGAGGGCAAGGCCGGCGAGGCAGAATGCGCAGATTTAGGATTGGCTAGTTGGATCATTACAGCAGGCCCTGGGGTATAGGGGCTGTCTCTAGTTGTCTGGTGTCTGACTCTGGGGTCATTAGGGCAGGGGGACAGTGGCCCAGAGTGGGAGAGCCTGGCAGAGGAGGAGGGGGTCGGGCGTGGACTCTGGATTGGTGAAAGACGTGCTCCCGAAGGAGTCACTTGCTCTCTTTAGGAATCGGCTGGTCCTGGGAGGGGCAGCCCCCCCAGGGCCAGTAGGGCCCCAGATGTCAGAGCATCAGAGACACATGGTTACTGCATCCCAGCCCTCGGCTACGGCTGGTGCGGGAGTTGGTGCCGTGCACTGCCAGGGTCCCTGGTGAAGGGGACTCAGGGTCCCCTTATTCCTGGGGTCTACTCAGCAAGTCTCACTGGCTGTCTGTGGCAGGCATCCTGGGTCTACTTGCTTCCCTTATCGCCGTGGCTCCCACCCCGCGTCCAGCCACACGGTCTCTCACCTGGGCAACTGCAGCAGCCTCCCCACCCACTGGTCTCCCTGACTCCACTCTCAGCCCCTCCGGTCTGTTCTCTCCACGGCAGCCAGCCCGGTCCCTATACAGTGTAAATCACATCATGTTATTCCCTTGCTCGAAACCCGCCAATGGCTCAGGATAAAGTCCAAATTTCTTTTTATGTTTTTCTTTTCTTAATTTTTATTTATTTATTTATTTTGAGAGAGAAAGGGAAAGGCAGTGCGAGTGGGGCAGGGGCAGAGAACGAGAGGGAGAGAGAGGGAATCCCAAGCAGGCTCCATGCTGTCAGCGCAGAGCCTGGCGTGGGGCTCGAACTCACACACAGTGAGGTCATGACGTGAGCTGAAACCAAGAGTCAGATGCTTACCCAGCCGAGCCACCCAGGCGCCCCCAACATCCAAATTTCTTACCATGCCTGACAAAGTACGCCCATCCTGTCCCATTTCCCTGCTCACCATCCATGTCCTGGCCACAGGGAATGTGCTGCTGCTCCTTGAATGCACCATCTCCTTTCTACCCCAGGGCCTTTGCACTCACTATTTTCACCCATTGTTTGTTTTGCTTGTAGAGTTCTTCCCCAGATTTTCGCAGTGCTTGCTCTCTGACTTTATTCAGGTGTTTTTTTTGTTTGTTTGTTTGTTTGTTTTTGTCAGATGTCACTGTTTAGAGAGGTCACTGGTCACCTTATCAAAAATCATCCATCATTTTGTCCATCGTTTCCCCCTGCTTTATTTTCTTTTTAGAGCTTATTATTCACTGACATTATATTTTACTTCTACTTGTCTTTCATTTGAAGGTGCTCACTAATACGTAAGTTCCACACAGACAGAGACATTGCTTATCACAGGGTCCCCGGAGCCTGGACATGAGCCTGGCACACAGAGGGCACTCGACAGGGGACAGCTACATGAGACAGCTTCCCTGTGGCTCTTCCCCAGGCGGCTCTTGTCACCTGGACTCCTCTCCTGTTGGGAGCTTGGAGGGGCAATGGCTGTGTCACTTGGGGCCGTGTTCGTCCCTCAGAGTTCTCAGAGAAAGAGTGACGGTCACTCAGTGCTAGGGAATGCAAGGTCCGAGTGCATTTTGAGGAGCCGTAGGTTTGTGGAAGGGTCCCTGTCCCCTAGTGGCCTGGAGATGATTGAGCACTGGGCCAGGAAGGGCGCCTGGAACCTCGGAGGTGGGGGGTGCACGCTGGAGGAGAGGCCGGAGCCCCTCGCCTGGGCATCCCTCCAGGACAACAGTGCCCGGAGCCACCGTCCCGGGAGGGATGGGGTGTCATCTCCAGATAGCTCCAGATGCGTGTCCTGTTGGCCACACGCTTCCCCGGCAGAGTGCTGAGGGAGCCCAGCTGGCTCTCTCACTGCCGACTCCTTCCTTCCCGACACTTTCCTGGAAGGAGAGCGGTTTGTCTGGCTCCCATCTGCCCCAGGCTGCCCAGACCCCTCAGGGGACACCCCAACTCCTGCTGTTGGGCCTCCGAGTGAGCCCTGGGAGGGGCAGCCAGTCTCCCTGGGAGCTCGCGGCTCTGCAGTGGTAGCATCTCGGGAGCAGGGCACCAGCCAAGGGAGGGAGGACTGAACCAAGTCTTCCTTCTTTCCTCCATTCTCCATCTCTCCCCCATCCCGCCGTTTGCATCTGCACCTGCCTCCTCCTCTCCTCCCTCCCTGCCACCTTCCCCTTCCTCCCTTCTTCCTTCCTTTCCTGTCTTCCATCAATCTCCATCTCTCCATCTGCCCTACTGTCCTCTCTCCCTTCCCTCCTCCCTCCCTCCCTCCCTCCCTTTTACCTTCCTTCCTTCCTTCCTTCCTTCCTTCCTTCCTTCCTTCCTTCCCTTCCTTCTCTCTCCCTCCCCTTTTCCTTCCTTCCTCCTTCCTTCCTCCCTCCCTCCCTCCCTCTTTCCTCCTTCCTCCCTCCCTTCCCTCCTCCCTCCCTCCCTTCTTCCTTCCTTCCTTCCTTCCTTCCTTCCTTCTATCTTTCCTTCCTTCCTTCCTCCCTTGCTCCTCCCTCCCCTTTTCTTCCTTCCTCCCTTCCTTCCTCCCTTCCTTCCTTCCTCCCTCTTTCCTTCCTTCCTCCTTCCCTCCCTCCCCTTTTCCTTCCTTCCTTCCTCCTTCCCTCCCTTCCTTCTCCCTTCCTCCCTCCATCCCCTCTTCCTTCCTCCTTCCCCTTTTCCTTCCTTCCTCCCTCTCTTCCTTCTTCCATCCTTCCTTCCTTCCTTCTTTCCTTCCTTCCTTCCTCCCTCCTCCTTCCCTTCCTTCCTTCCTTCCTTCCTTCCTTCCTTCCTTCCTTCCTCCTTCCCTCCTCCTTCCCTCCCTCCCTTCCTTCCTTCCTCCCTTTTTCCTTCCCTCCCTTCCATCCTCCCTCCCTTCTTCCTTCCTTCCTTCCTCCCTTCCTTCCTTCCTTCCTTCCTTCCTTCCTTCCTTCCTCCCTCCCTCCTCCTTCCCTCCCTTCCTTCCTTCCTCCCTTTTTCCTTCCCTCCCTACCATCCTCCCTCCCTTCTTCCTTCCTTCCTTCCTTCCTTCCTTCCTCCCTTCCTTCCTTCCTTCCTTCCTTCCTTCCTTCCTTCCTCCCTCCCTCCTCCTTCCCTCCCTTCCTTCCTTCCTCCCTTTTTCCTTCCCTCCCTACCATCCTCCCTCCCTTCTTCCTTCCTTCCTTCCTTCCTTCCTTCCTTCCTTCCTTCCTTCTTTCCTCCTTCTTCCCTTCCTTCTCCCTCCCTCCCCTTTTCCTTCCTTCCTCCTTCCTTCCTCCCTCCCTCCTCCTTCCCTCCCTTCCTTCCTTCCTCCCTTTTTCCTTCCCTCCCTTCCATCCTCCCTCCTTCCTTCCTTCCTTCCTTCCTTCCTTCCTTCCTTCCTTCCTTCCTTCCTCCTTCTTCCCTTCCTTCTCCCTCCCTCCCCTTTTCCTTCCTTCCTCCTTCCTTCCTCCCTCCCTCCTCCTTCCCTCCCTTCCTTCCTTCCTCCCTTTTTCCTTCCCTCCCTTCCATCCTCCCTCCCTCCTTCCTTCCTTCCTTCCTTCCTTCCTTCCTTCCTTCCTTCCTTCTTTCCTCCTTCTTCCCTTCCTTCTCCCTCCCTCCCCTTTTCCTTCCTTCCTCCTTCCTTCCTCCCTCCCTCCCTCTTTCCTCCCTCCCTCCCTTCTTCCCTCCCTTCCTTCCTTCCTTCCCTCCTTCCTTCCTCCTTCTCTCCCTTCCTTCCTTCCTTCCTTCCTTCCTTCCTTCCTTCCTTCCCTCCTTCCTTCCTTCCTTCCCTCCTTCCTTCCTTCCTTCCCTCCTTCCTTCCTTCCTCCTTCTCTCCCTTCCTTCCTCCTTCCCTCCCTTCCTTCCTCCCTTCCTTCCTCGCTCCCTTCCTTCCTTCCTTCCATCCTTCCTCCCTTCCTTCCTTCTTTCCTTCCTTCCTCCCTCTTTCCTTCCTTCCTCCTTCCCTCCCTCCCCTCTTCCTTCCTTCCTTCCTTCCTTCCTTCCTTCCTTCCTTCCTTCCTCCTTCCCTCCCTTCCTTCTCGCTTCCTCCCTCCATCCCCTCTCCTTCCTCCTTCCCCTTTTCCTTCCTTCCTCCTTCCTTCCTCCCTCCCTCCCTCTTTCCTCCTTCCCTCCCTCCCTTCCCTCCTCCCTCCCTTCTTCCTTCCTTCCTTCCTTCCTTCCTTCCTTCCTTCCTTCCTTCCTCCTTTCTCCCTTCCTTCCTCCTTTTCTCCCTTCCTTCCTCCTTCCCTTCCTTCCTTCCTTCCTTCCTTCCTTCCTTCCTTCCTTCCTCCCTTTTTCCTTCCTTCTTCCTTCCTTCCTTCCTTCCTTCCTTCCTTCCTTCCTTCCTTCCTCCCTCCCTCCCTCCCTCTCTCCTCCTTTCCTTCCTTCATTCCTCCATCTTCCTTCCTTCTTTCCTCCCTCTTTCCTTCCTTCCTCCCTTCCTCTTTCCTTCTTTCCTTCCTTCCTCCTTCCCTCCCTCCCTTCCTTCCTCCCTCCCTCCCTCCCCCCCTCTTCCTTCCTTCCTTCCTCCTTCCCTCCCTTCCTTCTCCCTTCTTCCCTCCATCCCCTCTTCCTTCCTCCCTCCCTCCCCTTTTCCTTCCTTCCTTCCTTCCTTCCTTCCTTCCTTCCTTCCTTCCTCCCTCCTCCCTTCCTTCCTTCCTTCCTTCCTTCCTTCCTTCCTTCCTCCTTCCCTCCCTCCTCTTTTCCTTCCTTCCTTCCTTCCTTCCTTCCTTCCTTCCTTCCTCCCTCCCCCTTTCCTTCATTCCTCCCTCCCTCCCTTCTACCTTCCATCCTCCCTTCTTTCATCCTTCCTTCCTTCCTTCGTCCCTTTCTTCCTCCCTCCCTCCTTTCTTCCATCCTTCCTTCTTCCCTTCTTCCCTTCCTTCCTTCCTTCCTTCCCTCCTTCCTTCCTCCTTCTCTCCCTTCCTTCCTCTTTCTCTCCCTTCCTTCCTTCCTTTCTCCCTCCCTCTTTCCTTCCTTCCTCCCTTCCTCCCTCCCTCCCCCTTTCCTTCCTTCCTCTTTCCCTCCCTCCCCTCTTCCTTCCTTCCTCCTTCCCTCCCTTCCTTCTCCCTTCCTCCCTCCATCCCCTCTTCCTTCCTCCCTCCCCTTTTTCTTCCTTCCTCCCTCCTTCCCTCCTTCCTTCCTTCCTTCCTTCCTTCCTTCCTTCCTTCCTCCTTCCCTCCCCCTTCCTTCCTTCCTTCCTTCCTTCCTTCCTTCCTTCCTTCCTCCCCTTCTCCCTCCCTCCTTCCCCTCTTCCTTCCTTCCTTCCTTCCTTCCCTTCTCCTTTCCTCCCTCTTTCCTTCCTCCCTTCCTTTTTTGTCCCTCCCTCCTTATTTCTTTCCTCTCTTCCTTCATTCTTCCCTTTCCCCCGTCCTCCTCCCTTCCTTCTTTCCTTAGTCTTCCCTTCTGTCTCTATACTTTTATCTCTACTTCCTTCTTTCCCTCTCTCCCTCCCTCCCCCAAACATGTACTGAGCTCTGCCTGGAGGTTAGGGCCTGAGAAGTGAATAGGACAAGCCTTTTCCCTGTGAGCTGGGAGGTGACACAGGGACTGCCCTCAGCATGGTGTTGGTGCTTGACAGGCCCTCAGTAAAGGGTAACTTGTTACTAGGATGGCCTTCCAGTTGCCACGGCATTGAGTGTAAAGACCATGGGCTGGCAGCATGCTGGCCTAGAGGGAGGGTCTGATTACCAAGGGCCCTGGCGATGGTGGGGTGCCGCATCTCTGCTCATCTCTTCACTTGCCAGGAACTTCCGTTTCAGCACCTTCGGGCCCAAGTCTGGGGGGCCTGGCTTCTGCCCAGTGAGGGTTTCCCCAGCTCTGCTCAGAGCTTCCGCGTGCCCTCTGGGAGGACCGGGAAGGGAGGGGTGTGCCCTGTCCCCAGTGCCTGCTTTGCCTACGGAATTCACAGCACGGGGGCCACAGCATGGCCCACTGGGTGCCAGGCCAGAGCTGCCCGAGGCCACCTCCCACTTTGTCTTGTTGCCTGTGTCCCCTGTGTCTTCCTGTCCTCCCCACTCTCTTCAGATCTCTCTCTCAGAGCTTTCCACCCCTCCCCTTCCCCTGTGCAGCTCAGAGGGGCCTCGGAAGTGCCTGGGTTGTAAGAGGCCCCTTCCTGCCACCCCCCTCCCCAGCACCCTGCACTCCCTGCCCTCTCTCCCCCTCCTAGAAGTTACGTCCCCATTCCCCTGCACTTCTTCTTCGACCCCACACTCCTCTCATGTCAGGGACTCTGAACCTTCGTCCTTTCTCCCTCCATCTTTGTCTCCACCGAGGCCCTGCTGTACGTGCTTAAGGGCTCAGCTGGTGTGCACCCCCTGCCGGTGCCCCAGCCTCTGGCCTGCCTCCTGGCCCCCTACCTGGCCTGCAGCCTCCTCATACAATGGGTAGACTGGCTGCCCCTGGCGTGCCCTGGGGCCTGGTGCACGGTAGGTTTGAGGTCTAAGCTCACTTGCGGTGTCTGTGGCCGAGGGTCACTATGTGCGTGCCTTACCTGTGTTGCAGGGGTTAGTGATTCATCGTCGGTGGGATTTTAGGCACTGAAGCGTGTCTGTGGAGGTGATGTTTTGGGGGGTGGTTGCTACCCAACTTGGCCTTGGCTCAGGCCCTGCTTTTTGCTGCCTTTGTGATCTGACCCCTCCCACTCTTCCTCGGATCTGGTGGTAGCTGCACCCCCCACTCCACGGTCTCAGGGGTGGCCCCCCTCCTCCACCCCCTCAGCACGGGGTCCACGTGGGAGGCAGGGGCGAGGGGAGGCCTCATTTCAGGGACCTGTTTCTGGTTATGTCACCGCAGTTTCTCCAAATGCAAGTTACTACTTGCATCAAGGCAGCTGTTTCCTTTGTTGAGGAAGAGAGAATTCCTGGGCGGGGATTTTCCTCCCTGTCCGCCCCAGATCGAGAACATCAGTGGTCTCATGGGGTCACCTTTGCCCAATCTGCAGTGACTGCAATGACATCAGACAGTAGGAGCCCCCTCAAAGTGGTTCAGAAGGGTACAGGTGGCACTAACTTGATTTCCTCTCCTCGGACCCCAGTATGGCATCTGAACACGGGCTCTGCCGCTGTTCCAGCAGGGGTTTGTTGGGCCAACCTTGCCCAGGCAGCCCAGCCACCTTCGGATCCTAGCCATCTAGGAGAGCCCTTACCGGGACACAGCCCCCAGTGCAGCCAGGGGGCTTGTGCTGAGGCCTTGACCGATTTAGGGCAGAGAAGCTCCCATCACTGCCCCAAGGGCAGAGTGCAGGAGCTGGTGATGTTCTGATCAACCGTGTGAAGCCGGTGGGCTGGTGGGTATGGGACTCCCCCAGATGATGTCCCTCCATGTTCTCCCTTTCACTGGGATTCACAAAACTCCTGAGCAGACAGCCCCTAGAGAAGAGTCGTAGAATTTTGCAAGCCATGAGCCTGGGTCTAAAACCTGAGTCTGTACCCCCACCTCCTGCAGCCCCTTCCCTGAAAGTAAGGAGTCTTGTGAGCAAAGCGAGTTAGTCTTTGCAGAGCCAGCCGGGTGCTGGGGTCTTTTCTGCTCACGGCTGGGACAGGCCTGAGGTGGGACAGGCCTGAGGAAGCATAGCATCGAGCATTTGTTTTGCACTCTCTAGATTTCAGTGTTGAATGATACGGGAAAAACAAAATGACAAAGATACTCTGAGGGAGAGACAGACTTGTGATTTCTTTCCTTGTTACAGATGGTTGAGATGTAAACTTTTGCTTTATGTCTCAAGACAGGCAGGTAGACATTAGTTTGCAAATAACAGTGCCCCCGGGCACCTGGGTAGCTCAGTCGGTTGGGCATCTGACTTCGATTCAGGTCATGATCTCACAGTTCACGAGTTCGAGCCCTGCATCGGGCTCTGTGCTGACAGCTCAGAACCTGGAGCCTCCTTCGGATTCTGTGTTTCTGTCTCTCTCTCTGCCCCTCCCCTGCTCACACTTGGTCTCTCTCTCTTTGTCAAACATAAAAAAAAATTTAAAACAATTTTTTAAAGACAAATTGCCGTGTCCCTGTTACACTTTGAGGAAACATTTTCAGCACTCGGTCAGCAAACACTTTTTTTGGTTGCCAGAAAGCAATCTTGGAAGTTAGACGGAACGTTGTAAGCCAGCGGTTTCGTATCCAAATTTTGTCATCATGGACTGGGGCAGCCACCGCGGGCTCTCTGAGTGCATCTTCTGGTTTCCCATTTGTAGACACACCCTCGAACCCCTACTGGAATTTCACTTCTATAATATCAGAATGCGCAACTTCGGGGTCAGTAAAATGTAACTTACCGAGAGGGAACTTTTGCTTGCCCTGTAAAATCCTTCCTGTAAATTGGATTCCGAATTGCACTGGACCAGGTGTGGTTGGACCCAAGGAGTGGACTGCAGATCACATGCTGGGGCTTGGCTTGATCACCCCAGCCCACTGCTCCGGGACCACCGTGGGCTGGCATCTGGGCTTTCTATCTAGGCCCCCGTCTCGTCCGAGGGTGCCGTCGTGGATGGGACTTACTTTAGCAGTGAGACAGGAGAGAGTAAAGTGCCTAACTGGCTCCTGCTTTCCTGGTCTTGGTTCGGGAGAGAGGACCCTGAGGCCACACGACACCCCAGAGCCTGGGCCGGCTGCAGATTCCTGGTTTGGATGCACTGAATGCGGCCCTGGCCACTGAACAGGTGTGGTCAATTGAAATTTGGGTGGAGTTGTGGTCTACTGAAGGGGGGTCCTTAAATCGGAGAGAGAAGGGAACCCCTGAGGACTTCCTCAGTTCCTCAACCTTTAGAATTCTAAAGAGAGAGTGAGGGAAAGAGAGAAAGAGAGAGAGAGACAGAGAGCGGGAGCTCTCTTATTTGCCTATTTCTTCTGTCCCATCTGGAGAAGAAATGGTTAGATGCCCCGCCCCCTTCTCTTTTTGCAGGTGGCAGTTTCCCATTAAAAGGAGCTGAGCAAATTGGGTTTATCGCAGCAAAGGTCACATAGTTCCCATTTTTAAATTGCTCAATGAATTGGGGCAGTGGGGCTATTAAATGTTGTTAGACTCTTGACTAGCCTGGCAAATTGTTACCTTGGATGAATGCTGTTTACCTGTCTTATTGAAGTCGATATGTCCGACCTGCAGGATTGCTAACAGGCCTTATTTTTTCAGTTCCTGCCCACCACGGCTTTAAGAATACCCTTCAGCCAGGAGGGAGCTCCGTTGCTTTAAGACTTGCCTGGTAAGGAACATCATTTTGTAGTTCGTTGAACTGGTGTCTGTCTGTGAGTCTGTGGCTTGTCCAGGCCGCCCTGTCTGGGTTACAGACCCCTGTGCTGGGGAAGTGTTTTCCCAGCTAGTCCCTTTTCCTCCCTGGACTGAGATGGGTTCCAGAGAAGCTTCCGGATTCGAAATTCCCCTGGACTCGAGCGTGGGTCCCAGGTCTCCTAGGTGGGATGAGCGTCTGATGTCAAGACATGCCCAGAAAGTCTCAGGACGGGGCCACCGGCGGGGCAGGGCCCTGCAAGGTTGACTTCTTTCTCTGGGTGACAGCCTTAAGACTCGCCGCCCACACCAGCTGGCGGCTGGGACGGGAGCGGGTGCGGCTGCTGCCCAAAGCCACGTGGCCCCACGCGAGCACCACCTTCGGCCCGTTTCCCCCATCACCCACCGAGTGGGGCCGGGGCCCAGCCCGGTCTTGGAGGACACTTGTCCCAGAGCGGCTTTGTGTTTGTCGTCTCAGACTCAAGATCCCAGACTCAGTAATGGAGTGTTTTCCTGGCATCGAAGCGGATAAAAACTTAAAATGCAAACGAGGGGGCACTGCTGCATTTGATGTCTGCACCCGCCTCGTCGGAGCTGGCCGCGATATCTCTGTAAACTCACCCTCAGATCTCATTAGCCCAGAGCCCACCTCCTCCTGACCATGGGCCTCAGAGGTCACTACACAACCGGGGAAATTGATAGCGGAATTATGCGCTCAGAAATTAATTTTACATTGTACCGAATATATATTTTTTTATTGTGACTTTATCTCGTTGAGAAAGTGCTTACTTCCGATTTTGTGGATATTAGTGACCATGGATTACTTTTATTTTGGTCTTTACACAACAGTTATATTAGAAATTTGCTGTTTTATTCTTACCTTCTTAGTAAAAATCCTTTTATCACACAATGGGTAATTTATATCCATTACCAGGGCTTTCAATCCTTTTCAGTGGGGCTGTCAGCGCCGTTGGCACAGTAATGATTAATGTGATCTAATAATAGTGTGCCATTATATTACCTTAGTAAAACATGTACCAACATCCTATTCGGATCTACCAAATTCATAGCTTCCTATAATATTTTTGTTGAAAGACAGGATTACTATTTTTCAAAGCTGATTTTTTCCCCTTTAACATATTTAATGAAATTCACAATTCTCTGCCTTAGTAATCCGGGCATGTGATTGGGTTCAGCGGGTGCATTTGACATCTGTAGGTAGTGTTGTGATTTGTCAGGGAGCGGTTGGACAGTCTCAGGGCCCTGCCGCCAGCAGATCCTGGGTTGTTTTGCCTTGAAGAAAAAAAAAAATTCTGGGTTTCCAGCCTCTTCTGACTTGTAATAAGGAAGGTGTGTGTTCGCTCAAAAGGCAAAAGAGGAAGTAATTTGGCTCAAAGAGCCCTTTCTTCCTCTCCAGCTTTATCCTTTCCTCTGTCACCTGCCTTGGTCTGCTGGTGAACAGGAGGGTAGCAAAGCCAGTGGAAGCAGCTTCAAACCCTCTATCTCTGGCTCAGCCTCTTTGAATCGAAAGCGGGGGTTCTCAGCCTTGGTGCTTTGACATTTGGGCCGGGTGAGTCTTTGCTGTGGGGACCAGCCTGTGCATCGTAGGGGTTTAGCAGCACCCTGGCCCTCACCCACCAGATGCCAACTGCATACCCAGATCCCCCCACTGTGACAACCAAAAATGTCTCCTGACACTACCAAGTGTCCCCTGGGGGGCACAGCCATCCCTGCTTGAGAGCCACTGGTCTAATGTGATGGGAACACAAGCAGATTGGTTTTGGAGGGTGGGAGAATTCCAGCTGGAGTTACAGAGTTTGGGGGTGCTTCTTTGGGACATCTTTGGCTTTGGGAGGGGAGCTGTGTGGGCGAAGGCGACACACCGTGCGTCCTTTTCCTGGCTGAAACCCAGCCGCCTTACTTCTTTCTCCTCCCGCCTCTGTCACAGAGCCTGGCCCCAGCAAGGGTCTGAATCTTAGCTTCTTCCACTTAAATCCCATTATAATCACGCTCGTGATTGATAACATTCCACCTTTTCAAAAGGCTTTAAAATCTGTGTCAACCAAGGATGACATTATTGTAGCGCGGGCGAGATGTATTCAAACAATTACACACTCAAATCAAAGTGGGAAGGTTTGTCCTTCTATTTTGATGCCTTTGTGACGTGGCTTTCGCCAGCGCCTCGGCCCCACAGCCCCCGAAACCTTCAGCAGGGAAATGCATGGGAAGGAACAGGTTTTGCCCTTGAGATCACTCAGCTCTGAAAACAGTTTGATATTTGGGCTTCTTAGGGCTGGAGGGTAGGGGAGGCAAGAGAGGTTGTTGAGCACAGGAGAGAGAGAGAGCGAGAAAACAAGAGAGAGATATCCTTGCTTTTGATTCAGAACAAAAATTACTGCTGCAACATTGGCTCGAGATATGCAATCAACTGAAATCAGGAAAAGTATTTTGAATACAAAATTTATATTGAAATACTTGAATCTCGATACTTGTGCACCCACATACATGTATATATTTAAATCAAGGAAGAGAAGACGAAAAATAAAGCTTTTGTCATAAAAATATTGCTTGTAGTATTTGCCCTCAAATGATTTCTGCCACATCAGAATACATTTTTGTACTGTTAGCATTTCCATAGAAGACACTCTTGTTTGCTTTCACAACTGATCCTTGATGATAACAACAAGTGAAGAAATGGCTCTGATTTACCTTTGTTTTAGGTGGATTTCAAATGCATTGTGGTGTTTGGTGCAGGAAGCATTTTGGTGACCCACCCCTCCTTTACTGGTTTTGCTCTGTCTCTCCCACTACAGCATAAAGCTGGTAAGAGCAGGGCCTTGAGTGTGATCTTCAGTGTTGCTTTTCTTTTTCCTGAAATGGTGTCCGATGCAGAATAGGTTCTCAATAAAACTGGTGACTGACAGGATGGATGGATAGATGGGTGGTTGAAGAGGTGGATGTATGGATGTATGGATGTATGGATGGATGTATGGATGGGTGGATGGATGGATGGGTGGATAGATGGATGGATGAATAGATAGATGAGTGGATGGATGGATGGATAGATGGGTGGTTGAATAGATGGATGGATGGATGGATGGATAGATGGGTGGATGGATGGATGGATAGATGGGTGGTTGAATATGTGGATGGATGGATGGATGGATAGATGGTGGATGGATGGATGGATAGATAGATGGGTAGATGGATGGATGGGTGGATAGATGGTGGATGGATGGATGGATGGATAGATAGATGGGTGGTTGAATAGGTGGATGGATGGATGGATAGATGGGTGGTTGAATAGGTGGATGGATGGATGGATAGATGGGTGATTGAATAGGTGGATGGATGGATGGATAGATGGGTGGATGGATGGATAGATGGGTGGGTTGATGGATAAATGGATAGGCAGATAGATGGAGTTTTATCTCAAACCTGAATAAGATCTTAGAATAGTAGGCCTAGCAGTCCAAATGAAATCCCACTTTTTACCATCTCTTTACTCCTTGCCCTCTTAAGCATTTTTTTTTACACTAAAGTGGTCAGTTTTACAAAAATACTGTCATTATGTCTTCTTTTCAATCCAGTTTTTAAAATAGAAAAATATGTCTAGGGCCATGCTGGGCCATCTCTGTACATGAGTGCCATGTTGTGTGAACATCTGTAGATATTCCATGAAGGCACATACACAGTAAGACTGAGACTGAATACACAGAGGCAGAGTAGGAAAAGGTGACCTCTTTCAGTGTGGCGCAAGGAGTTTATGAGGCTCAGAAGACTTCCTGTCCAGATGACTAGTTGTGTGTCTCCTGGGCAAGACTCTAATTTATATTGTATTTCATGTTCTTCTAGAGGTTCTCATGTGTCCTCTTCAGGTTTGCCATGCTCGATCTGGGTGGGACTGGCCAGTGCCCGGCCGTGTGGGGTCAGCCATCCTGAGGAGACAGGCTGAGGCTCTGAGCGCCGGGTCTCCCAAGTCCAGATCTCTGAGCGCTGGGGCTCCCAAGTCCAGATACAGCACACACTGTGTATTGGAAAACTTATTCCCGTGGATGAGGGTGAAAAGTCGCCCCATGCTTGGCTTACAAATTATTGCACAATGAACGTCATAGCCGTACCAGGATGGAAGTAATAACAAGGAGAGAGAGAAATGACCCCGAGACCTGGCAACCCATCACAAAGATGTGGACTCTGGAGCCAGGTTTCCTGGGGTAGAACCCTGGCTCCCCCACTCACCGGCTGTGTGACTGTGTCTCGGGGGACTTAGCCTCAGTTTTCTCATCTGTAAATTGGGAATGACAATAATGACAACCTAGTAGATTATACAACTAGTCTATGTAATGTGCTTAAAACAATGCCCAGCTCCAAGTAGGCATTCAACACACGTGTGACTCCTGCTATTGTTTTCATTCTCTCTGCTTCGTCATCTTTTCCCCTCTCTCTCTATTTATTCAAGATTAAGGAAAGTATAGTCCATTTTCAGATAATTAGCCTTTTCCCCTCAGACTCATACCAGAGCTAGGAACCCCCCGGTGCTGCCAGGCGTGCGGTCTCCTCGGCACCCCCTGGGGACCGTAGTGGTTAGCAAGTTCAGAGAGCGTCAGAAAGGTGGTGAGTTTCCGAAGTCAGCTTCCCCTTTGTGAAGGAGCATTGTTGACACACCACTGGGGTTTGGGATTTACTTGGTGTTCGGGGAGCGCATTCCTGGGATGGATGCCACGCGGTCATGGTGGGTGGGAACAGCCAGCTCTTGAAAGGGAGGGGAGCTTTGTGGCTTTTCTGTCCCACCCCCTTGTGAGTGAGGCTGCTTTGCATCATGGCCCAGTTTTGTATTTTAAGCGTCCACTGAAATTTAACGTTTTGCTTTTGGTTTATTATGTATGCAAGTATCTTGCTGATAAATACATGTGTAATTGTACCATCGTAACCACTGCTAGTCAGCGACAACATATAATTAAAGTCACCCTTGTAGTCATTGAACTTTTCCATCCCTGGCAAGATCGCTGACCACTCCAAGCAGAGTGTGCCCCCATGTATGAGCCATGTGCCTGCCTGTGTGGCCTTGCCCCCCTCCTGGCCCCCAGGACACCCCAGCGCACCTTAGGGCATGTCCTCACATATGCACTGGGGACTTCCCTTGGACAGTGGGGTGCAGGACGGAAGAGTAGGGTTGTAGAGCCTGGAGGTGCCTCTGTGTTTGTGTCCGTGCCCAGATGATAATTGCGTCCAGAGTGGGTGCTTGGTAGACTTGAATGAATAATCTTAAAAAGCCCTTCATTTGCCTCTGAGCTCTCTTTTCACATATAACGGGTACCCTTCCCCTCATTTCCCTTTTTTGGGGTGATGCCTTACTCCATTGCTTTTATGCCCTATGCCAGGGCTTGGTAAACTCTGGCCTGTGGGTCATACCCAGCACACTGCCTATTTTGGTTTTTTTTGTAACATTAAAAAAAACTTTTAAAACCTGTAATGGAATACACATATCTTTTGCTATTACAAGTTTAACGTTTTTAGGGCCACCTGGGTGGCTCTGTCGGTTGGGTGTCTGACTTCGGCTCAGGTCCTGATCTCGCGGCTTATGGGTTGGAGTCCCGCGTCGGGCTCTGTGTTGGCAGCTCGGAGCCTGGGGGCCTGCTTTGGGTTCTGTGTCTCCCTCTCTCTGCCTCTTCCCCGGTTCACACACACACACACACACACACACACACTCTCTCTCTCTTTCTCTCTCAAAAATAAATAAACATTAAAGAATAATCTAAAAAGGTTAACATTTTTCAAGTGCACTGAAAGTTCAGTGGCGCTAAGTACACTCACTGTTGTGCAACCATCTACCATCCACCCCAGAACTTTTTCATCGTCCCAAGCAAATTCTGTATCCAATAAACAGTAACTCCCTATAACTTACTCCCTCCAGCCCCTGGAAAGCACCATTCCGCTTTCTGTCTCTCTAAATTTCTGTCTCTCTAAATTTGACTATTCGAGCTATCTCCTATGGGTGGACTCATACTGTACTTGTTCTTTTGTGACTGGCTCTATTTTGTTTAGCGTAATGTCCTCGAGGTTCATCCACGGTGTGGCCTGTGACAGGACTTCTTTTCTTTTTAAGGCTGAATAATATTCCACTGTGTGTGTGTGTGTGTGTGTCTGTCTGTGTATACACACCACATATTGTTTATCCATTCATACGTCAGTGGACACTTGGGTGTCTGTGTCTTGGCTATTGTGAATAATGCTATAAACATGGGCATACAAATATTTCTTCAAGACCCTGCTTTCGATTCTTTTGGATGTATCCCCAGAAGTTGGATTGCTGGATCATACGGTAGCTCTACTTTTAAGTTTTTAGGAACCTCCATACTGTTCTCCATAGCTGCTATACCATTTTACATCCCCGGTGACGGTGCACGAGGATTTCAATTTCTCCGCACCCTTCCCAACACTTGCTGTCTGAATTTTTGATGGTAACCATCCTAATGGGTGTGAGCTGATAGCTCATTGTGGGTTCTGCCTGTTTTTTTTTTTTTTTTTATAGCTTATGAGCTAAGGATGGCTCTTACATTTCTAAACGATTGAGAAAAATCAAAAGAAAAACAATGTCCCGTGACACATGAAAAGTATATGAAATTCAGACTTCGGTGTTCATAAGAAGATTTTCTAGGCATCCAGCCTATTCCCATTCATTTATGGATCACCTGTGGCTGCTTTCACGCTGTAATGGCAGAGTTGGGTGCTTGGGACAGAGGCTGTGTGACCTGCCTATGGTATTTCTCACCTGGCCCTTTACAGGATGCGTTGGCCAGCCCTGCCCTGTGCTAAGACCTTGCTGCCCCTCAACTTGTTTAACCCCCTTAGCGACCCACTATGCAGACCAAGAAACTGAGGCTCAGCAGACATAGCTGACTTGCACAAGTGCCGCATCCGAACATGGCTAAACCAGCAGGCACGTGCCTGTCCCTGTGACCCCACATCTGGTGATTGTCACCATCACCATGAGCACCAACCTTTGGAGATTGCTCTTCATAGGGAACACTTACCAGGGCTTCAGTGAGCCTGAGGTCAGGTCCTAGTTGAAAAAAAAATATTATTAAGATGGGATGTCATTGCGAGAGGGGGCAAATTAAGGGAGAGAATGAAGGTGACAGGTGGTACCAGGTGAGCTGAACTTCCCTTTATTCCTTCTGTTTGATTTCTAAGACCTCCGCCCTGTGCTGCGGGCACAGTGAGCTTTCGGCTCTGCTGAAGAAGGAGGTAGTTTGAGGATGCCTGTGTGTCTACATGCGCAGCATTTCCTTGGGATTAGAAGGAAGGCTAAGCCAATCGATAACTTCTTCTTGCATTAAAAAAGTGAATTATTTTCCTAACCCAGAGGAAAGAAAACCAGGGTATACAGGCGAACATGTTGATTGATTCTTTTCCCTTCATTCTTTTGATCGCATGCTGTTTGGCATGAATCCTAGCGTAGATATCCTCGCTGGCCCCAAATCTTTTCCTCCTAACATGGAGATCTGCTGTCCCGTCTCCCAGGGACCGTCTCGGCCGCCCCTTTTGCACCTCTGGCTCAGATGGTCAGCTGCTGCTACTGAGGCAGCAAGCAGCTGTCTCCCTGCCTCCTTTCCTCCTGGCCTCCCTTGCGGTCCACCGGGATGTGTGGACTTGGTACCAGGAACCTTCTGGCATTTTTCCGTGTGGAGGACAACGTGCGGATAGTTATTCGTTCTTTCTCCAATGGAGAGAAATGTCTTAGTTGATTTTACGTATTTGTGCACATTACGGAAATAAGCCATCAGTCCAAGTTTAGGGAATGTTGGGGGGCTCCGGGGAATGGTTGGTCTTGGGTCTGTCTCAAGCAAAGCGATGTGGTTCCCCTGCTATGTTCGGGAACGTGTGACCTTGCCCCTCCCCCCAGTCACTACTGCACTTCAACAGTAGGCTTCGTGCAGTTGTGGTGTGGTACACAGCGGTGTTTTCCGTGAACTCTTGGCTGTGACTTAAGCCCAGCAGAGCTGAGTTCCTACCCTTATGGTTTTCTGGCACAATTCACTTTGCACAAAGGAAGGTATGAGAATCTGAGCCGTGGGATAATAATGTGGCCGGCATGGTATAGCGCGTTGCAAGAAGGACTGCCGTGACTTTGGATTTTGAGTTTCATGCTTGAAAATCTGCAGTGGTGCCTTAAGCAAGGGGCCTGGGCCTCGTGGGTGCTTGGGAGACGTTCAAGGAATGACCTGGGCTGGAAATTGCGTTGTGCCTGAGAGTAAGTGGGAGAAGAGAGTGATAACGTGCTTTGGAAAAGGGGGTATCTGTGACTTTTATTTTTCCGTTTAAAGATAAAGTTTGGGCCTTGGCCTGGTCTTGGTGGCTGCCTGCCCATAGTCCAGGAGTTGGTAGTACGGTGGCCCACGGATGCCTCTGGCCCTGGATGTTCTGCGTCTTCTGGCCCTGACTGGCCTTTTCTCTTGGTTACTCTGCTGACTGGCAGCTCAGCCTTTATCAGGGGTCCCTGTGCCCAGCCCTGGTGGGTGAGATGTGACCCTCGACACTGAGGGCTTGCAGCCCAGAGGAGAGGAAACTTTGATTGCAGTGGGTGTGTGTGTGTGTGCACACGCATGCGTGTGTGTGGCAACGTGCAGGGATGTATGTGTTGAATTTTCCCTACCCCAAAGACTTTTTTATTTTCTTCCTGGAATACGGCAAGAAGATAATCAAATTCTCCTCATGTTCATGTATGTGGATTATTTCATGTCTAAGACCCTCTTATGAGCGAGCTAGGCTCAACAGTATTGTGTTTTATTAAAAATACAACTTAAGACAGTGTTGACAGTAGAAAGATGAGTTTGGTGCATGCTGGAATCATCCCTCAAACTTGTTTCTCCTTGCTGGGCCCCAGTGTATGTGTGTTTAAATGTGACTTCAGTGTTTCTGGACACGGAACGTCCCCGATATGATCAGGCTTCCAGTAATAAGCCAGTGAGTGGCAAAAGTCTTCATGAATGGCAACCGTGCCCTCGAGAAGGCATTTTGGGAATTTGTAAGATGCCCAGTGGAACCCATGCCACCTCAGACACCTGTTAGCAACAGCTTCCTCCTATAGGCAGCTTCCTCCCCTCTCGTCTGAGGCCTCAGACTGAAGGCTGAGAGAAGGCTCCAAAGGAAGGTTGAGGCAAGCCCCCGTGTTTGGCTGGGGGCTGTGTGGGCAAGGGAAGAAGGACCAGCCTGGGTGTGAGGACACTGTTTAGATTCTCTACCTGCTGCAGTAACCAGGGTGATCTGGGGAGTCTCGGGCTATGCCCAGCCTCAGGTTTGCACCCAGCGGGTAAAGAGTTTGGACCACATGGTGCCCGTGTTTCTTTCCAAATCTTAAGCAGACTCACCTAGAGCAGGTGTCAGTTATAGACACACCGTGCTGGGATTGTGGTTAATGTGGATTCTGACTCTGGGTCTGGGGGCCAGAGAGCCACACACATACCTGACAGGCTCCCAGGCCATGCTGCTGCTCCCGGGAGCTGCCAGGGGCTAGATGGTGATTCTCCGCCTTGGCTACGGATCTGTAGTGCCTGGGGAGCATCTGAGACCCACCAGAGTCTGGACTCCACCCCAGACCAATCAAGTCAGCTGTACAATCAGGTTGAGCCGCTGCCCTAGGGAGCGCAATGGATCTTCAGCTGACTTGAGAGTAGTATCACAGTCGCCCGGAGGGCTGGTGAAAACAGAAATCCACATTTTCTGATTCTGAAGGTCTGAGGTGGGGTCGAAGAACTTGCATTTCCCACAAGCTCGAGGAAAGACTTGCAATCATGGGATGGTGATTGTTTCTTCTCCAACTGAGAGAATAACCAGGCAGGTTTCTCTTGTCCTCTTTGCTGCCAGGTGTGGCCCTGTTTGCTCCTCATCCTGCCCTGTCCTCCAGTGAGTCTTTCAAACACGCTTTTTGGCCCTAAAAGCTCACACCTGTAGGGGGTTCTGGCCTCAGCTTGGGATGAAATCAAACGTGGCAGCTGTGAGTGACTGCTGACTGTTTACCAAGTGCCAGGCACTGTCCTGGTTGTGTATGCATGATCTCATTTAATCCTTGCAAGGATCTCACGCAAAAAGCACTGTCATTATCTCATGCTGTGTCCCGAGTGCCCGATGCTGCCTTCCAGAGAGAGCCTGTGTAGGCCACAGGGACAGTTGTAGAGGCTGAGGGAGGTGAGAATCGCTTGTCGGGAAGTCCAGTGGAGTGTGGCCACCCAGATCAGGCCTATTGTTGTTGTGGGAGGAGAGCAGAGCAGGACCCCGTTCTCTGCAGGGCCAGGTGCCCACTGCCCCGCTGGGCCAGGTGATAACTCAGAGCCCCCGACTGCCCTTCGGAAGAAGTCACCGTGGCGGTTCTTCTTGGTCATGGCCCCAGGTGACCAAGACCTCCCGGGGACACTGGCCAGTGGGCTTCCTCCCGAGGGAGGCCCCCTTCCTTTAGCCCTTAACTGTGCAGAAGTATCTGGGAGGAGAGTCTGGGAACCAGCCACCAGCCAGGAAAAGGGCTGATGGGTGGGAAGGTCTTGCCACGGCGGCTGCTACTTCCCATGGCAGAGTGCTGTCTGGGGCAGCCCCCCGCTTGCTGTCTGCCCTGGCACCCCGGGGTCGGTGAGGCGTCCAGCAAAGCAGGTTGTTGCCGACATGTGGTGTCAGAGCTACTCTGCTCCCCGTTCACCTCGTGTGCTCGAGGCAGAGTTGGCGGGGGAGGGAGGCACACGTGGACACGCGGTCTTCCCTGCGGCATCCGGGCCCGGTGGGGGGCTATGGTGTCCGTTAGCCCCACTGTTGTTCTCACACCTGCGCTGGGGTCCCCTGGTGGGCCTCGGGCCTCGGGCTTTAGAGCTGGAGTTTGGTGGCAGGGAGAAGACAGCACAGCAAAGCGACTGTGGAGGTGTTTGAGAGGCCCCCCGAGGCCCCAGCCAGGGAGAGGCTCCCAGTGGCCAGGACTGGGCTGCTTCCTTTTCGCTCTAGACACTGAGACCCTCCCCACAGCGCTTCCCAAACCGCCATGAAGCCCAGTCCAAAGTCAGGCAGAGTATCTTCCCTTGTCCGCGTTCTGTCTTCAGCATTCAACTAGATGGTTCTTTATTTAAAAAAAAAATTTTTTTTAATGTTTTTTTTTTTTGAGGAAGAGAGAGAAGAGAGAGAGAGAGAGAGACAGAGCATGAGCAGGGGAGGGGCAGAGAGAGAGAGAGGGGCAGAGACACAGAATCTGAAGCAGTCTCAGGCTCTGAGCTGTCACCACAGAGCCCAACGCGGGGCTCGAACCCACAAACTGTGAGATCATGACCTGAGCCAAAGTCAGACACTTAACCGACTGAGCCACCCAGGCACCCCTTTAAAAATTTTTTTTAATGTTTATTTATTTTTGAGGAAGAGTGTTTTTTAAATTAACTTATTTGAGAGAGAGAGAGAGAGAGAGAGAGAGCAGGGAAGGAGCAGAGAGAGAGGGAGAGAGAATCCCAAGCAGACTCCACACTGTCAGCACTGAGCCCAACCCAGGGCTTGAACTCACAAACCGTGAGATCAAGATCTGAGCTGAAACCAAGAGTCGGGACGCTTAACCCACTGAGCCACCCAAGCGTTCCGCGACTAGATGGCTCTAGGGGAAGGCCGGTTTGCAGACCCTCCTGTGATGTTACTAGGCACCTTGTTGCTGGTGTCTTCCACTTATGATTATTTATTTACTCTCCTAGTATATACTCGGCAAAGACATACACGGGAAAGTTTATACCCAGCTTAACGCAATTTCTACGTAAGCGATTTTCTTAATAGAACACGTTTGACCTGAAGCCACTTGCTTTTTGGACCTTTGAGTGTTTTATGACTGAGCTTTAAAAAGGTTGTTGAGTTCAGGCGGCTGACACGTTCTGGAAGGGGGCTGGGAGAGCAGAGAAACCTTTCCCAAGCGGAGACACAGGTGACAGCTACTGGGTGGGTGGGCATTCCTGTGTCCACAGGGTCAGACTGGGAGGTAGCTAAGGGATTCTCCACTCAGATAACATCTTAGAATCTGTGGAGCGGGTGGCCGCTTGGGAGAAGGAGTGGCTGCGTGCCGGGTGAACCTCTCCCCAGAGAGCCCTTTCTCCAGGTCAAAGGAACAGTCGGGTGTGTGCCTTGTTACACTGTGTATACACTGCACGGGGAGCTAGGGTGTCGGCAGTAGGTCTCCTGGCCTTGAGACAGCGCCCTCTGGGACTTGAGTTTTTCACGTGGATCTGCTCACCAGCAATCCTACGACGCCCTCCCAGCACCCCTTCCCGTTTAGGATAGTGGTCAATTCCGGACACCCATTAGGAACCAAGGAAGCATTGGCACATACTCTGAATGAAGCCCAGCGCCCCCCACCCCCACCCCCAGGTGGCCTCTGGACCAGAGGAGGCACGCCCATGGTGTCCCCCTGTGGGTCACACCCCACATCACTAGCTGTGCAGGACAGCACTCTTCCTTTACCGGTCGCTCAGTGCAGAGCACGGGCGTGCCCAGGGAGGGCCTGGCCCAGAATGTGGAGCTGGAGTGTCGTGCCTCCTCCAGGGTTTGTCAGAGGGAGGTCTTATTTGTGCCGGGACCGGGCTGTGCAACCAGCCACCCTCCTGATGGCCGTCTGCTTGAGGGTCTCCAATGCTGGTAGCTCTAGGGTGGGGACCTTGATAACCACGAAAGACCAATTTCCTGACTCCTTCATCTTGTCTCACCCCAAAGACAGTCTTTCAGAATCTGGGAAGCATGGGCCAGGGAACTGCTGGTTTTGGAATTACTGGGAGGACTGTTTCAAGTGCAGGTTACCGGGCCCAGACCTAGTGGTTGTGCTGGTCTGGAAACGGGTCGGGGTGCGGGCGGGGTGTCTCCATTCCTCACAAGCCCCTTTGGCAGTGCAGTGCCCTGGGATCATATTAATGTTGAATCTAAATTTTAGTGGATGAGCGGTGTCCCAGCCTGGACCTTGGATGACTAGATTCTAGTAGCTTCTTTCTTCTCAGCTGAGGGACTTTGGGTCAAACATTTTGAGTTCCTGGACCTCAGTTTTCTCACCATAAAAAAAGAGAAATTAGGTCTCTATAGTTCCTCAGAGACCCTCCGATTCGGAAGTTCTAGCACATTAAAAATAATCTGCATTTTCGGCCTAGCGAGTTACGGTTTCCCCTGAAGGGGGCCTGGAAAAGAAAGTCTCCAGCTTGAGAGTGTGGGCTTTGGGTGTGAGGCCAAGGTTATAAAGGTAGCCTCCGTGAGAGAATCATTTCTATTTTATTGAAATTGCTGATTTTAATCGCCCTGGATGCTCCCTTGGTAAAAAATTATAATTCTCTGTAAATTATGAATACCTTGAAATTCACAAATTCTATCACTTTTGTGATTGGCAACATTAAATGGCAACAGCTCATTTAAATAAGCAACATCTGGACATTATTATTTTTAGGGATTTTTCATCTGTTGATTTAAAAATCTGGGGCCTTTATGAATCTTGCATGAATATTCCTTTATATTCACATCTACCATCAAGACACAAAGAAATAGCCAAAAAATATCGTCCAGTGGTTCTTTGATGCAGTGCATGTGTTTTTTAAACAACAAATCCATTGTGAATGAGAGGAGATACAAAATAGCCTGCCTGGGAGTGTAGGTGAGGGGACAGCTTGATATTCTAAGAGCCAGAATAGCCTGACGATTCAAAGCCACAGTAGGAAGAAGGTTTTGGTTTTATATGTAATAATAAAACATTTTAAAATAACAATATAATTTTGGACTGATGCTATCCGAATATGGTATTCGCTATTTCTCAGAATAATCCAATTTAGAACAATGTATTCTGAGCAGGTTTGGTAAAAATAGGTCTATCATCCCATGGTGTAAGGTAATGCATTAATTTTTATGAGTGACTTATGGAGATGTACAACTCGGTTAAGAGTTAGGATAAACATAATATTCCTTAATTAATCCATTATGCCATGGTACACATGTGCCATTTTTATTACCTTAAAAATGAAAAATGTCAAAAAAGGAAATTGCTGCTTTTTTTATATCAAAAAAGCCTTTTTTGAAAAATCATAAAATGTCTAATCTAATTCACCATATAATACTAATGAGCTTAACAAGCCATCTCAATGCACAGTTTAGGATAAAAGGTCATCAGTTTCTGGCAGTCAAATTCAGAACTTTTGTAGATGAGACAAAAACCTTTCAGCACCAAATATCGGAAATGGCATTTGTGATTAGAAGCGTTATTAATAGCTATTTGTTAATAATGTCGTCGAGTTTTAGAAATTCACATTATATGCCCCCCGCCTGGCCCCGCATTTTCTAAAGCTCATGGCTGTGGATGCCAGGAGCATTTGTGCAGTGCGGGCATATCCCCCCTGAATCTGGTTGACTTGTTGGCCATCCCGGATCTGAGCGACGTTGACCCCGGGGACACACACACACACACACACACACACACACACACACACAGGAGCTGGTGTTGTGAAACAGCCCTCAGTTTCCTCAAATCTCTCTGAATCCCCTACACTTAGTTTTTGGTGTCTCTCTGCCCTCCACGCTGTGTTCCTGTCCTCTGTATGTGTCCCCATCATTGGTCTGCTGTGTCTTTTGTCTCCTCACAGAATGGGCCGTTAGGAGGCACATCCCGGCACCTCGGGCGGTGGGGCACAAGGTGGCTGCAGTCCGCCTCGTTATGGAAAAGAATTGCCTGGTGGGTTGAGGGAATGGCCAACAGCGGACCGGAATCATGAAGCTGAAAGTAATATTGCCGACTGGAGGTCATTTTTCCCAACTGAGGGGCAATAGTTTGCCACTATAAACTGCACATTGCAGTCAGTATATGTTTTATTAAACCATTTAAGGAACTTGGGAGCCATTTCATTTAAACTTCCTGCTTGATGGAGCTCAGGGCCGAGCCCAGAGCAGCTCACGAAAGAGGCCTGGAGTCATTTGCAGAAGAGATATCCCGAGTGCCCAGCAGGATGCACCGTGATGGGGGAGCCTGGCCAGGGCTGTACCCAGCGCTTCTGGAACTCGTCAGCACGTGAGTGCGTGAGCGTGAGCGTGTGTGCGTGAGTTCTAGTCCCGGCTCTGCCACTCCCCAGCTCTGTGACCTTGGTCAGATCTCTGAGTCTCTCCAGGACTGTTTCTGCTGCTGTAAAATGAGGAGACTGGATTCGATGTGAGAGGCAGGGTCCCTTCCAGCTCCTTGATTCTCTGAAATGCAGGGCTGTCAGTGGGTCCCCCCTGGAACTGTGGCACTGGGACCCCCATCAGGCCCCCGGCGTTCACACTGTCCTGCCCGAGGAGGCATTCTTGCCGTGATGTTTTGATGGGCTCTGGGACGGTGCCCCTCTGGTCCAGTGGCAATGTGTGTGTTCTCAGTAGAGAGAGGGAAAGGGACAGTAGCATGTGGATCTCACACGATACAGGAATAACCTGTGCGTGGGGAGATAGGAGCCGTGGTAAGCACCGTGCCTGGGGTCAGAACACAGGGTTCCAGGACCACTCTGACTGTGGCTCGCTGAGCGGCTCACCGCCCTCCTCTGAGCCTCAGTTATTCTGTCTGTGCAATGGGGTGAGAGTGATGCTGCTCACACCCCCTGCCCCCAGCCTGAGAAGGTCCAGTGGTTGGGCCTTGTAAGCTGTAAAGCGTTACAAAAATGTTGGTTTTTATCATTATTGACAACTTCCTGATCATAATTGCATGTGTGTGGATTCTGTATCCACAGTTTGTGCCCGGTGGATAAGGGAGCCCAGAAGTTGGCTGTTTTATTTTTAAAAGTAATTAACAGGATGGAATCTGGCATTTTGGCTTTCTCAGCCCTAACTGGTGGTCTTTAGTAGGTGGCCTTAATTCTACAAAGTTATATAACCAAATCTTTTGTCTAATTGGTGACTATATTTAGGAGGTAGAGAAATATGTGAGCTATTCGTTTCGATTAAATTTTTTATTATGCACTCTGCATTTGGATTGACAACTATTAATATTAAAGAGCTTGGCCAAATTGAAATTTGTATTGCTGGAGAGACTTAAATATAATGTATGATGCTGAAAAAAAAGCCCGGGGAATATGGGAATTACCAGGCTGGGTGCAGACAGGGCCCTGCCAGGTGCCGTGTGCGCTGGGCAAAACCAGCCTCACCCCTGCTGGCTGCGGAGGGAGGCGTGTGGAGGGGCTCCGCAGAGCCACTGACTGAGATACTGTCCTGGAGATGACTCAGTAAAGACGTAGAGCAATTTTGGGCATGGAATACAAATCATTATCTCTAATAACTGTTTGTGTAGAGTATTTTCTCCATCACTAATAAGAAGGCCTGGGGGGAAGGGGGAGAAGGTCTTTCTTAAACAGGTTACAAGTGTCACCAGTGTAATGAGGGGGCCCCAGTTTCTTCAGAAGCCCCCAAACAGGTTATATTGATGTTCTGCAAGTCTGTGGGAGGTCCTGCAGGTGGGAGGACTCAAGGCCACAGCCACGGTTGGGGGGGAGGGATGTGGGACCAGGGGGAACCCAGTTCTGACTCTGCTGCAGGCACCCCTGGGGCTTGGACCCAGGGTTTTCTGTCTTTGGGGCTCGGTCCCCTCTAACAGTGCCTGTGGCCTTCCCCAGTGCACTAGCTTGTCACATGCAGGATTGTAGAAGATTTGCACAAAGGCCAGGAGGGTGTAGAGATGGGGACTCAGATGGGGGAAGTGGGGTGTTTGTACATGCAGCCTCTGAGCACAGACCCGGGGCCAGAACTCCGCTCTAGAACTCAGTTTGTGGGACACTGTCAAGTGGAAGTATCCTCTTTTGGAGTCTACAACTCTACAGAGCTGAGGGTGTGGCTGCAGCCCATGCACCACGGGCTTCTGATTCTGTTAGCCGCTCCTTGCATACTCCAGGCACCTCCACCTTCCACATGTGCCCTCTGTCTGGAAGGTCAACTTGTCCCCATCCTCCAGGCAGACTCCCCAGTGGCCCAGGCTGAAGAGTGTCCCTCTGCAGTGTCTTCGCACTCTCCTGTGAGATTGCTGTGCCCGAGGCTGGTCTTTGCCCACACTGTACCCCCCAAGGGCGGGGCTGTGCTGCCCTCCCCTGTCTGCACCTACACATTGAGGGCACTCAGTACGTCCACATGCCCCAGATACAGCTCGCCAGATCTGGCAAAGGAAGGGCAGGTCATGATCTTACACTTAGTTTATGCCATTTCCCCCCCACTGGACTATAAACTCTATTTCCCCTGTGATTTTTACATAACTTTTCCAGACATTGGGAGCTGAAATATGTAGGGACACTTCCATTAACAGGGCTGCTCAAAGAATCGTGGTTCTGATTCATTGGATTATATGGACGCCTGAGGTTTTTACCAGCACACGGTTTGATTCCAGATGCTTTGGTTATGAGGTCCGGGTCAAGAAATGTTTTCTGAGGACTGGCTGGGGTCCCACGTCTCCTGGAATGGGGAAGGGCCCTGCCCTTCTTCTCTTCTCCGTCTCCATGCGCGCTTTGTCTCCCAGACATGACCCCGGGCTCCTGGAGGGTGGGACCCGGTCCTCGTCATGCCTGTTCCTCGAAGCCAGTTAGCTGGGTGGCTGGTGCCTCTGTGCCCTTGATGGGTTCTGTGTGGGGCTGAGATACATGTGAAGCCACAGGTGGGAGGGCACTGGCGGGCCGGCTGAGGACTTCCCCATCATGGCCTCCAGAGGAGCTAATTTCTCACTAAATTTCCACGATCAGCTGGGTTCACAGTTTCTCTGGAAAGCTGACAACCTAGTGGTTGTCTTTGAAAGGAGAGGCTAGTTCCCGTTTGTTTTTTGACACCCGTGTAGCCGGGAATAGCAGATGCTGTCAGGGCCCCACAGCCACACAGCCGCCCGCCGCTTCTGAAGGCAAGAATATGGACCCTGCCTGGGGCTGCTCTCACCACTGTGTGTGTGTCTGTGTGTGTGTGTGTGTGTGTGTGCGTGCACACGCATGCATGTGCGTGTGTGTACATGGCCAGAAGGGCAGGCAGCGCATGCCTCCGGGGCACCTCTCCATCAGTGCTGGGTCAGGAGCTGGTGGGTGGACACCCAGCCTTTTCCTGCCTTGGTTGGGACAGCTTGGAGTGGGTCTTACTCAGTGTCTCGGAGCATCCCAGTGGGCCCAGTTGCCCTCAGCCCAGTGCCCTCCTTGCTCACGTTGTGTTGGCTTCCTTGCTTTCTCACTTCTCCACTAGCCCTTCCTGGGATCACCTCCCACCCAGACCCCTGCTCTTAGAGCTTTATCTCAGGGCCCTCTTAGGAAACACAGCTCGGCACCCTGGGGATGGCCTGCAGAACTGATGGATGCCATTCAAAACTGGTTCACTTACACTTCCTTCAGTTGAGCCTTCCGGAAGCCCCTGAGAGGAGGAATGGAAGCCTTAACCCATTCTCCAGATGGGAAAGCTGAAGCTCAGAGAATCTTGGAGCTGGGGCCTGATGTATAGAGCCTGCCCCCCCCCCTCATTTGGCTGACTCAACACAGGGGAGACTGGCTCGCTGGGCTCTCGGGGTCTCCCCCTGCCAGCGAGGGAGGAGGGAGGAACAATTTCCCTGAGAAAGTTGGGGCTGAGAGGTTAGGTGACCAGATAAGGTTCCTGAGCAGTGCTTTGCTCTGCTGGGTCTGGAATGAAAGCGGCAGGGGAAGGCTGTGGGGGCCGCTTACAGAAGATGAAAGGCCTGGGCACACGGGACTGCTCCCTCACAGCAGCCAGCCTGGCAGGGTACTTGCCCCAGTGCCTCACGTCTTCGTCCCCAGTTTGGGGAAATCACGAGCAACAGAATAGCCCATGTGTTCCTAATGGGGTGGACAGGACTTGTAGCAGGAAAGGCAGATTTGTATCTGCCCGCCATTGACAGGGATGCCTCCTCCATCAGAGGAGGGGTCCATGGCCTCTGGGGAGCTCCTGGCTGTTCCTTACCTCTGGATTGGGGAGACCGCTTGAGGAAAACAGACATCTCGGTTCCCAACGTTTGTTCTTTTGAAGTTCTGCAGACTTTCAAATTAAGAGCCCAAGAAATTACCCAGAGAGGAGTGGGGAGGCCTGAGGCCTAGGAGGCAGGTGGCCGGGGAACTCATTTCTCATCGGTTCCAGGGCCTGAGACTGCACTTGCTTCTTGCTGGGTCTTGGTTCCCCAAGATGGGGTGGATGGTATGAGGTCCCCGCTCCAGTCAGGGTCATGGAGGAAACCTGAAAGGAGCTTGAGCTGGCGGGGAGCCTGGGGACACCTGCTGGGAGCGGAGGAGACTCTGCCTGGGTCGATATCCCTGCCAGACCCATAGAGGACCCGGCCTGGACATCCCAGCTCCCCCATTTGCATGGGGGAGGGTGGAGAGTCCTCTGTCATTTAGGCAGATGAAGGGCTTGACAAATGGAAGTGTGCGTTGACAGTGAGCATCTGGGTCTTGAAAGGGAGCATGAGCTCTGGCTGTTCAGGGGCCTTAGTCTTGAGCCCCAAGATAAACCCTTGTGCCCCAGCCTCCTCCATCACAGAGAAGCTGTGTTGGTGTTTTCTCTGCTTTTCTCAGAACCCAGATGGGGGCTGGGAACTGAACATCTGCATTGGGTGGGGCCTGCCCCATATTCTTCTGGCCAGGTGGGGTCCATTTGGTGACCCCAGGTCTGGGCCTGGGGGTCAAGGTTCAGGAGCCCACCTCCGGTCACCTGGAGGGCTCTTCCAGGGAGGATTGGGTCTATGACCAAGGCAGGGATCTGGGGGCCATCTGTTCCGGCCCCTCCTTGACGTTGGCCGGACATCAGGCAGGAGTGGCCCATGTGAGCGGGGAGAGGTTTATGCCCTCGAGTGCCCTCCCTTTGCTTTGGAGCCTGGGCCAGACACGGTGGGTCCTCTTAACATATGTATTGATTTGATTTGGCAGAGGGTCATATCAGTTTCTTGCCCTCCAAATTTTAATATCATATTCATTTATAATGCCCACTGCGACAGACACATGTTCACATCATTCACCCATTTATTCATTTGCTCAGGAAATCTGTGTGTTGAGTAATTGTTTTGCCTTATTGGCAGTTTTAATTCTACATTCCTTTTTTCCCCCCCAAAAGGTCAGTGGCTTACTAGCTGACCAGGCCTGCGTGTGCGTTCCCTGGAGAGGCATTTTTGTGAAGAGATGCTCATTTGCATTGGTCAGACTTTAGCCTTGCACTTCCCTCCTCTCTTGTCTTGAATCGACACCTTGGAATTCTTAGGACTCACCGGGGCCCCTTCCTTGTCTTTCTGCCGTCATATTTCTTGGTTTCACACTGGGGCCATCTGACTGCACGGTCTTCTGCTTGTTTGTTTCAGGTTAAGATCTAAAGACTCATGAGATAACATATCAAAATGGAGATGGAGTCTTGGGCTTGTTAGGTTCTTACCTCGAATATGGAAACTCTCGGGGTCTCAGAGTTGGGCATACCCAGTTTGGGACATCTATGGGTTTGTTTTTGGCTTTTGCTTAAAAGTGCACGTGATCCATAGTGAATGCTGAGCCTGTGATTGTGACGGGCAACCTGGAAAAGATGGTTAGGAGTTGTGTTAGGAAGAAGATGGCAGTGTTCTGGAAAGCCTAGTTCCAGTAAAGTTACTTGTGAGCTGAAATGTTCAAAGTGCAGAGATCTATAGTCTAGTGTGTTATTTTATGGTAACTTTTCTATGCAGCTGTGTTTGCTGCAGAAATTCACATTTCTGTGTGGAACACTGAATGAAATATGAATGTGCTTTTTACAATTTAGTACTTTTAATAAAGGATTTGTGAGCAAAGAGCTTAAGTACAAGAACCACAAAACATATAGATAAAAATATAGCCATAATCACACATCAGCCCCCAGAAAATTCATTACGTAGAGAACATCAGTAATTGAGAGAAGTTGAGAGAACTGACAAAAAAATAATATATATGCCCGGAATTCTAAAGGCATGAATCCTTTTAGTTGGGATCAGGCCTTCTGAGTTCTCTGGGGAGGGTGTTTTATTAACAGCGGACGCTTTACTTGGAAGGATGTAATTTATGAGCTTTGAATTCACGCGGCAACATGAATTTGGATTTGGGTTTCTGGGAGAAGTTTACAATTAGTTCCCTCATATATATTTACAGCTTTGAAGAATATTTGAAGTTAAAATAATTTAAATACTTTACCTTTTTTTTTTTTGATTGACCTGTGAAATACTGCCTTTTTTTTTTTTTTTTTTTTTTTTTTTTTTAAACCTAGCCACTGCTGAGTGAGGCATGGCTGTTGTGTTCAGGTGTTACTGTTTCCTTATTAGAAACTTCTGTTTGGGGTCTCAGAGCAGACCCCCGGGTGGGGACTAACAGAAGGTTAGTTAGGAAGGTGTGCTTTCCTCTTTTCCTTTTCTACTCCCCCAGTGCAACCAAGACCTTCCTCCTTCACTCGGGACCCCTTCTCCTTACACATTGCTTTTGCTTTATAACTTTTAGGAATCGTCAGTAGGCTGTAATCTCTCTGGTTTTCCTTTTTCTATTAAAATACAGTAAGAACTTGATTATGTGTTTCAGTATTTCTCAGCCTGACCCACAAGTAGAACCAGCGACAATGATTTAGTTATTGGCTC
>NW_026526743.1:22323336-22493336 GCF_024362965.1 Panthera pardus | reverse complement strand
GCAGCACAGAGCCCTGGGGGCCTCATGGGGGCCTTGTCTTGGAGCGGAGACAGCCTTTGCAGCTGTGTGAAGCTTGAGTGGGGGCCAGGCTAGCCCAGAGAGCAGGGTGTCCTGCTTCCAGGTACCTCACCACCCAGGTGCCTTGTCTAATGAGCTTTCTGGTCCACTCTCCCTTGGCGGAGTGGGCCCACCTGGGCCTCCAGCTGGTGTGAAATAACTTTGAGTTGGAAAGAGGGACCCCGCCCCCCAACGGAAATCCAATATGGCAGCTGGCCTCCTCTCAGGGCTTCTACCCTGTCTCCCTCGATCTGGTTTCTGCCTCAGCCAGTGCAGGCTGGAGCCGTGGTCTGGCCACGCACAGCCCTGTTTCCAGGAGTCAGGGAGAAGCCTGCCCACTCCGCACCCTCTGTGGTGGTGCCTTCTCTCCCTGGAGCTCCGCGCTGTCCTCCCCAGCACCCCTCACTCTCACATCCACGCCATAGCCTTCCCAAGTCTTCTGGTGTCACAGAAAGGAGGGCTTCGTGTCCTATCCGCTCAGGCAGTGGATTCTAGTGTTCCCGGGGACCTCGGCCAAAAATGGCTTCACGAGGGTCCGTGGCTTGGCATGACCGTTGGCCTTTTGGGTCCAGGTTTCAGTAGCCTGAGTATAGGTGGACCCGCTCCCCCCACCCCCCTGTAGCCTTTAAGAAAAGCCAGGAGGTGAAACTGAGTCTCCCAATGAAGAGGTGTAATGGAACCAAGGAACGGTGCTGGTGGCCTCAGTACAGAGAGGAGAGTGCCTTTTCCCTCGCTCCCGGGTGTGCGGCTGAGGGTAAAGACCAGTGCCAGGCCATAACATAGGTGTGAGAAGTTCGGCAAAGGTCTGGGGTTGCCATAGGGATGACCTTGTTGCCCTTTTGGAAATACCAAACGTCCTCGTTTTGGAGTGGCTCTGCCTTGTCCGTGTCCTAAGCATATGCTTCCTTAGTTCTTGAGGGTGACGCTGTCTTCTCAGGCTGCAAGTTGGCAGAGGGTCTTGCCCTCCTGCGGCACAGACACATCAGAGAGAAGGGGTGGCGACCCCGGCCCCCCGTGGGAGGCTGGTGGACTGAGCTCAAGGTGAGCTGAGGGCTCCCTTTGGGGTGGAGTCTCGGGCAGACCTGTGTAGGCTGTGGACTGCGTGGCGGGGGGTCCGATGGTGTAGGCTGTGGCGTTCGCAGGGCTCTCCTGTTCCCGGAGCTCCCGGCCCTGTCGGGATGGCTCTGTTGCGGTCAGCCACAGCTGTGCTGTCAGGCACTTCTGCAGACAGCCTGTTCCTCGAGAAGCCCAGTTTCCAGGAGGCCACCCACTGCGCTGCCTTCTACCTTGTCTGCCTCCCCATTAAGAAAGGGCTGGGCCACGTGTCCAGAGAGGTCTGTGGGCGCAGGCCAGCACAGGGGCTCTGGGACACAGAGCTCACTGTTGGGTTCACATCGTTGGGATCACCTTTCCATTTTGACCTAAGTGGCTTTCACTCGGCCCACGGAAAGGTCTCTGTTGTGGGCCCAGGAGGCCGCCCACCGCAGTCTCTCTCATGCCTGGAGATGAGGTGGGGCCTTGGATAGGTGGTTGGTATGGCCGTTGCTCATTCTGAAAAGAGGACTGTGTCTGGGGGAGGGAGCCAGGGGTAGGCACAAGATGGGCATCCTGGTGTGCCTTGACCGTGCTCAAGCCTTTTTCTTCCTCCGGGTGGAGCCATTACTAGCTGGGATGACCATTTGCTCGTTTGTGCATCCAGACGGATGGTTCCCGATCACCCGCAATGTGGCCAGCTCTGGCCATGGCACCATGGAAGATGCACGGTACCCACCCACCTGCCGTCCCCCCCAACCATCTCCTTCCCCACAGAACCCCCGCCTGGATGGCATCTCTCAAAGAGGCCTTTGTGCTCATGCAGTTCTATTGCTGTTTGCGATTCTGTTTTGTGCTCTTCCCCACCCCCCACCCCACATAATTCTTCTGTATAACTTCTCTATAATAAGGCTTATCTGCGTGTATGTGACCATATACATATGGATGGATGTTCAGGCAGTTTTTATTTTCCCTTCTACATTGTACTTCTAGGGCTGCAGTGAGCAAGTTCAAGTATTTCTGTAGGACGTGTTTCTAGAACTCATATTTCTAGGTATTTAATTTTTAGCTAGATATCACAAATTTCCATTCAAAGTAATACTGCGTATATTCATTATATGCATGTCTACCAATATTGTATTCATAGTACTAATTTCCTGAAACCTCACCAATACTGAGTATTGTTGTTTTTTCAAATGATTCCCAATATGAAGCATAAAAATTGGTATTTTTGAATTAGATTTCCCTCATTAATAGTGCAACTATCTTCTCATGTGTGTATTCGCCACTGCGTTGTTTTCTATAAACTACTTGTTAACAGTTTTTTGATTTTTCTATATTTTTTGTCATTGATTTTTAAGAGCTCTTTACATATGTTGGGCATTAACCTTCTGTTGCATATTTTAAATATTATCTTGGACTTATTTTCTTTTAAACTGCTGGAGGCATTCAGTGTTTTCATGCATGTCACCCAGATGTCTGAATTTTTTTTTAATCTTTATTTTTGAGAGAGAGAGAACAGGGGAGGGGCAGAGAGGGAGGGAGACATAGAATCTGAAGCAGGCTCCAGGCTCTGAGCTGTCAGCACAGAGCCCAATGTGGGGCTCAGACTCATGAGCTGTGAGATCATGACCTGAGCCGAAGTCGGACGCTTAACGGACTGAGCCAGCCAGGCACCCCACATGGACTTCTTTAGAATAAAAGAAGGGTCAGGGAGAACAGGGGCATAGAAACAAGGTATTGTGCAGTAGTCTGGGCATGAGGGAGTGAGCTATGATCATCCTCTTACATTGCAGAGCATGTGTCTTGCTTTTCATTCCATAAAGGCATTCTGGGTATATGTTGAGGTAGTCGGGGAAGTTACAGAGGTAGTTTCTGGGGCCTAGTTCTCATGCGTAATGGCCAAACTGTTTGTCTGTTTAGGCCTGTGTGGGCCTCTGAATCCCGGGCTGACTCCAGCCATGGCTTTTCTTGGTCCAGGTAGGATACCAGCACATTTGCCCTGCTCTGGCATGGAGGAGACAGCCCTGTGGAGCCTGGCTGTGGACCCTGGGGAGTCTGAGGACATAAAGACAGGGATGTAGCTCAGGGAAGCAGAGCGTGGCATTAGGCAAAGCCTGGGCTGGGACGGGCTGGTTCTAAACAAGGCCTCACTTTGCCTCCTTGATTGTGAGGGTTAGTCTCCACTGTCTTTAAGGTGTCCAATGCTCTGATAGTCTGTAGTTCAATAACTTAACTTTGAAGATATGTATATCAAAACAGTCTTGTTAAAAATAACCACAGCCATCCCATAGTGAAGGCAACTATAATACAGTGATCCTTGTTCTCTCCAGGAGCCTAGACTCACCTCTTGTACCAGAAGGCAGGTGTCAGTATTCTGGCTTTACACACCAGGAAACCGAGGGTGGGGGCTTATGGCCTTGCCTGACGTTTGCCGGCCAGCTCCTGTCCCAGCGAGGACTTGACCCCAGTCTCATGGTCTCAAGCCACCTGCAGGTGTTGGGAGAGTCTCTTGCAGGTACCTCTGAGGTCAGAGAAGACACATGGCAGGTGACGCTTCTCTACAGGCCCAGGACCCAGGGTCATGCACCTGTGCCCACATGTCCACATGTGGAGACAGCCCTGCCAGAAGCCCAGCAGCCCAAGAGTGGGTGCCCCTCTGCTTCCCGCCTCATCTCCACCGGGGATCTGTGCTCTGGGAGGCCCGGGGGCATGTGTGTTTGAACCCAGTCTCCTCATGTGCTGGTGGGGTAGGTCTTGGGCACCGGTGTGAGCATCTTGCCTGCTGGAGGGGTGCTGGCATTCTCCTGGGAGGGTGGGGTGAGTTTCCATGACCTTTGACCATTATCTTTGGAGGATTTTTACCTTGTAACTGAGTGTTGAGTCAGCATTCAGAATCGGGAGCAGAAATGCTAAAAAAACAATGTAAGGCTTTTCCTTAATTCTTCTTAGAGGCCCACAACATCTTGTTTTCTCTCTTCACCACTTAGGCAATAATGTCTCTTCTTGCTTCTAACAGCTACCTATAGAAAACACTTGAATGCAGATCATATCTTGATGGTATTTACTAATATAAATATTTGCTTTCTAGAAGCAATGTTACACAAAATGCCAAAGCTGTAGGCTAAGCAGCAGAATGCTTGAGGTAAGCAACGCCCCTTCTGTGGAGCTGAGTTGGTGTCCCCCAGCTGAGAGGCAGGGGAATGGCCACATGTTGGCACATCCGGCCTGCTTTTTTCCAAGGACGTTGTGGTCATTTTTTAAATGAAAAAAAGCATCTCCGCCAGCTTTCCCCAGGATCCCTTGAGCTTACCGGAGGCCCATCCCAACAGCTGTGGGGTTCAGATGCATGCTTATGGTGTGCCCAGAGCCGTGTTGTGGCAACCCTGGAGGAGGTGACCATGCGCGAAGATGGGAGTAATACTATATCAGACATCACTTGCTTTTATTTTGCCTGGTGTCATAGCCAACAAGGAGGAGGGAACTGAGCAAACCAGACCTGAGTCTGAGAAGAGCCAATGAGATGAACAGACCATGGCTAGGGCGGGCAGTTGCCTTTGCAAAGGAATTAGAGTATTTTTAAATGTGGGCTTATGTCAAGTAATTCTAAATATCACAAAACTCCACTAGAGCCGAAGGCTGTGGAGAGGTCTTGGAGCTTGAGAAAATAGGATTTGATGAGCTCGAGCCTTTGCGTTCACCTCTGTCTGTGTCTGTAGGCTGCAGCATGGGGCACTGGGGCTCACAGAAGGAATACTGGATGCATGTGTGCGTGTGCATGTGTATGTATGTGCACACCTGTGTGTTTGCATGTGTGCGTATGGGTGCACATGTATGCATGTGCATGTGTCCACATCTCGCGTCTCAGGGTAATGATCTATAGAACGTTCCCTGGGAATGGACCCGCAGCCCTGCTCCCATGTGTCCTGTTCTCTGTGGCCAAGCCCCCCGCCTCCCACCCCGAGGTCAGCTGTCTTCACCCAGGGCGATTCCGTTATCAGACACGCTGGGTTTGAGGCAACTACCTCTCTTCCTTCACATTTGGTGTTATTACAGTTTTTGTCACCCAGATGGCATTGGTTTTAACAAATAAACCCGTGCTAACTGCCAACTCCTCTGGCTGGACAGCCGTGAATCGGCTGTAGCAAGTGAATAGATGACATATCAAAGAATATGTTGACTAATCCCTTCCCTGTCTGAGAGCGTTTTCCAGATCGTAGACAAATACACTGGAGGCGTTTAAAATAGAAGTCTCGGCATGGCCACAAGTGTATTCTGGGGAGTTTCGGGATCTACGTGCTGTAGGCAGGTGAGTATTTATAGGAGGTGCCTTGAAGCTGGGGACGCCGGCGGGGAGCCCTCTCCATCAGAGGGATGACTGTGGCAGGATCATGCTGCAATGGTAGTCTGCCTTTATTTATTATTTGCTACCAATGTGACTATCTTTTAATTTTTTTAAACAAATAATTTAGTTGTAAAGCCTCAGACTGATGTGGTTTTTTTTTTCTTTTTCTTTTTTTTTTTTTTTTTGCGAAATAGTTCTAGTGAGCTAATTTATTTTTCAACTTTAAAACATCAGCATTTTATAGATCTGAATTTCACAATGTGAGGATGATTGCTACGTACAATTTGCAAAATTGTGATTAGCCAGCCCTTGCTTTGAGTTAGTTCTCCCTAATTCACAAAGGCTTCCAAGAATAGTCTGCACAAAATTCAGTTTGCAAATTGCAGGGCAGATTTTTAGAGGGCAGTTTAAAGAATGAAGTCCTAAGGGTTTTATCTATATTTATATCTCTTGTTAAACCAAACTCTTATGTAAATGTTACAATCTGTAAATAACTAGCAAGGCTGCCTTCTTAAAGGCAAGATTGCATCTCCATTTTTGAGATTTAGCAAAATTATTAAATGGCAGAATTGACTAAGATGCAAGTATATTTGGAACAAGCTAATAAACATTAATCAATATCATCAGCTGTATTTGTGTGGATATTTGAGGGTTTAAACGTATGGAGACCTTTCAGTTTACAGTCAAATTTCTCACAAATTAAAATAAAATGAAATAACATAAAAATAAGGCGCTGCCCTTAGTGATGTTTTGGGAAAAAAACCGGAGATGGCTTTGTATATACTTCCTTTTTATAGCCATTAATGTTTCAGTAAATCTTGCATGACTGTATACAGTCTGGATTATTTTTCATCCTTTTGCCATTGGACAGGGAAGAAATCACTGGCTCCCATCGGTGTTACTAGCGATCCCCATGTTCTGACATCTGTTCCTTTCCAAACATTTTACCAGCCTTGGTGAAATGGAGTTCAGTGGGAGAAGCGGACTTGAAGGGGGAAACATGGATGATGAAAAATCACGTTGATTGAATTCCAGAAGGCCTGTCCCAGAAGTGAGCGGCGTTTTCATGGCCGCCGTAGTGTTTTTTTTGTCTTAAAACCAGATAACTTACAGAAATTTCTCTCATGTCTAATCTTGGCATGAAACTGAATAAGTGGCTTCTCATTTGAAAATAGAAGTCTAGTGGACCCATTCTAGTCAATTGTAATCAAAGTCTTTGGGCTCTGTTCCTACGGAATGTTCTTGGTCTTTCTCAGGGAGAAATCATGGAATGCGCTTCTCCTGAGCAAATTGTACTTTCTCTGGTCATTAAGGTCTTCTTTAGCCCCTGGATGCCAGGCAAGAACACACAGGATCTTGGGAGCGGAAGGCACAGAGACAGTGTCTGGTCTGACGTGCGGAGCCCTGTTGGGGAGGCTTTGAGGATTGGGTAGTGGGAGCATCCACGGTATTGGGAAATTGGGCCCAGGGAAGAATAAAGGCTCCCTTTCCTGACCTGGGTTACCCCAGTGATTTCCAGATTAATTTCCTCCACTAAGGGGCATTCGGATCTCTCCTTGACTTGGCTTACAGTAGAATCCGGGCCTATCATTCCATTTGTATACAGCATTGAAGATTCACTGTGCACTGGACGTATCCTCAAACACAGAGGTGTACTGAATTGATTGAACACAACTGTACCGTATATTAAGTAGTATGTATGAATTGCTAACATGTAATTAATCTGAATGTGTCACATGCCTTGCAGTGCAGCAGTGAGCAAACAGAAATAACCCTGTCCTCCTGGACCATCATTCTGCCCTTGGCATCTGCTCCCCTTGGGTGTGGACCACCCTAGGAGGCTCCCCTCCAGGGCCGCACCCCGTCCTCCTGGTAGTTGTGGTATAAGGAAGCCAGCCTCCGCTGTCGGGGGCCCCACCCTCCACATGCCTTGTTTCTCTGCAGCCCTCACTCATTTCTGCAAATCCACCGTCCTCCAGGCACACCACCTCTTCTGAGCTTGCTCTCCTCTGGACGCTGGGCAAACGTGGGGTTTGCACTGCAGCGCCGCTCCCCACGTTTGTAGTTCAGAATCACAAGGGAAATCTTAATCCTGGTACCACAAATTTGGCACACAGAGGAAGCGGAAAACGGAGCCGCCACAGCACCCCCAAACTCCCCCCCACCCCCATTCCAACACGAACCATGTGCTAACCTTTCGGTAACCTTGCTTTTTATCTTCCCCTCTCATATACGTTTTTTCACTGTACAGTCATCTTGTAATTGTAATAATTGTACCCATAGTTTTAAATGCTTTTCCCTGGCCTCACGTGACTTGTGTTTTGCTGAATTCCCATGTAGTTTATGGCCGCCGTGCTTAATCGCCACTGCTTCCCCTTGAACAGATGTGCCATAATTTACCTCACAATTCCTCTATTATTGGCATTCAAGTTATTTCCAATAGTTCTCTAATATAAAAAACACTGTGATGAGCATCTCTGTACAAGAAGGTATTTTTTTCCTTACTTCAGGTTATTTCCTTAGGCCTGACTCCCAGAGGGGCAATTAGAAGAGACCACTCTGCTTTTCCACCCGTTCTCACAGATTTCTGTTTTCATGGGACTTAGTCCTGCTGCCTCAGGGACTTTTCAGGCTCCTTCTGGGCAGGGCCCGCAGGAATCACACGCTTCCAGGGGCCCCTTGAAACCCTGGCCCTTGGCCAAGCCCACCAGAAGTGACCCCAGTCTTTATAAGGAGCTGCCTTTTTCCTGGAATTCCCTTCTTGTGCCATCTAATCAATGCTTTGTGGCTGAAACGATCAAAGTTCTGGGAGCTTCCACCGCGTTTCTGGAACTTTCTGGTGCCTGACACCAAGAGAGAGCCAGGAACCTCCCACTGGCCCACCATATTTGCCCTCCCTGACCCAAGCTCCTTTTTCTCATTCCCACGTGGGGGCTTCCAGTTGTCTGCAGACTTAACAAGTCAGGGCGGAGGGCTAAAGCCGGTGGGGCGCAGCCTTGTTGAGACCACTCTGGCTCGGCTCTTCCCGCCTCACATGGTTTCGTGGGGGTCCTGCTGGAAAGGCTGGGCACCTAATGGGAGAGATTTACTGAGGTTCAAAGCATTCAGAACATCCTGGTTCCTCTAGGGAAGCAGACATGCCAGGACGGGTGGGGGGGGTCTGAGGTGTCCTCTCGCCCATTGACGGGAACCAGCCATGAGAAGCAGAGCCAGGAGCTGAGGACCCTAGGGTCTCTGGTCCTTTCCTGGGCTCAGGGCCAGAACTCTGTGATATTCCTGATGACCCAGAGCCCACAACTCACCCCACCAGTGCTGGGGATGTTCAGAAGGGGTCTCCTGACCTCCTCACCCAGCCGAGATCTGCTGGCAGAATCCACACCTGTGATGCCTGCCGGAGGTGGGAACGAGTGTGGGTGGGGAGTTCTCTCTGCTCCGCTCCAACGTTGTACAAACGTCGCCTCTTCCCCAAGCCCACCCTGGCGCCTCCCCACTGCCTTTCCACCTCTTCCCAGACTTCCTCATAGACTCCCCCCCTCTCCTCAGGCACTTAACTCCAGTCCAGCAACACCTCCCACCTCCTGTTTGCATCTGGATCTTTCTTGAGTTGCTAATTCACCCACAATCAATAATTTTATTCTTTTAAAGAAATTACAGAATATTTCTAAGTGTATGCAGGGACAGGGGGAAAAGCACAGTGTGTGTCGTTTTAGATTTGATGTGTTCTGGATTTAGAAGTGCTGAATAATTCATTCCTGTTTAAAAAATAAACATACTATCTCTATCAGTACTTGACTGGGGACTTCATAAGGAATCGGTTCCAGGGGTGCAGGGTTCTCAGGTTGGGAGCATGAGAGAGAAGGCAGCACTGTGTGGGGAGAGGCTGTTCTCCCCTCCATGGTTGGGTGGCATGGCGGTCATGGCCATGCTTAGAGGGGACATTGCTGGTTCTTCGAACCTTCACCTTCCCTTTCAGTTTCTCTCCCTCGGCCAGTGTTCAGTCTTTCATTATTCTACCCACTGCCCTCTGTCTTTCCTTCTAGGCCTTCTGCTCTCTGTTCGTCTGCTTCTGTTTGTCCCTCTACCTAATCATCTCTCCTTTCTGCTGTCCCTCTCTCCATCCATCCTTCCACCCTCTTTCCCTTTATCTACTCATCTATTCACTCATCCACTCATTGCCTACCCTCCCTCAGCCATCTGTCCATCTTGCCAGCCATCTGTCCACCCATCCATTGTGTCATGGGCATCTACACAGTGCAAATTTCTGAACTCCACATGCCTGGCCTTATATTCTCGTGAGAGATTAAGGCAAGGAACCCCTGACGATCCCTTGGTTGGCCTCCCCTGACCAAGTTAGAGCTTCCTCCTCCTGGTAAGTTTATGTATACCGTTTCTTCTTCCAAAAAACTCCTTCTCTTCTTCCAGTGCTTCCTGAAGACTGATGGGCCGGGTCACCCTAAAGAGTTCATGGTGAAGAGACTCCATATGATGCCTTCTAGATCTTTCAATGCCCACAGGGAAAGGAAGCCCAGGGAGGGAAACATGTCTGCACCAAGTCTTACAGTGAGCAGGACTCATTATATGAGTGCTCTTGTTCTAAATTCGTGCACATCAGCATCTCAGACTTGGGAAAACTCCTGGAGTTTTTTCCGGTGTCCGGGCTCATGTCGTCCTAACCCACAGGGAATAACAGTTGACATGGCAGCAAGGGTTTTTGTGGGGGCTGGTGTCAGATTGCACGTAAGCCCCTTCTCACCCCCCCCCCCCCACGCTCTACTATCCCTGAAGGACAGAAGATGGCTCTAGTTGGACGTGATTTGTATGTGGCTGTCACCCCCACCCTTGCTTGGACACCTCAGCTGGGTATTGGAGCCTGGGAATAGAGGCAGCTGGTATGTAGCCACAACCCCGAGCTGTGTCAGTCAGTGAATGTCGAGCTGCTGATAACTGTGGGGCTGTGGGGTTTCTTCAAGCGGTTTCTTCATCTAGAAAATGGAAAACAGGATGGCTAACATCTGTTTTGTCAGTGTCCAGTGGCTATGGCAGGGTCCACGAAGGCTGTGCATACAAGCACTGCAGGACGGTGAGGGCTGAGGTACAGCGTCTCACCTTCTGATGTGGGGATCCCCTCAGACTTGAACTCTGGGTCTCCCTTTCTTCTCCTGCCACAGAGCAGCCCAGCAATCTGGAGGGCGAGCGGGCACAGAGTCTTAGACATTGCCCTCAGAGAGTCCAATTCTGTGGACCATGGCCTGGGTGGAATAATGGCCCTGGAAGCAAGTCCTGGAAAAGGCCCGGCCCATTGTCACACGTGAACGGCCCCTGGATGTGCCCAGAGTGGGGATGAGCTTGCCATGGTCACAGGTGCCGGGCTGCCCAGCTGTGCCACCTATTGGCTGTGTGGCTGTTGGGTGGCACCTTCCTAGCCGTGGAGTGGGGTGGCTTCTCTGGGCTGTGATTCCACAGTGCCGCTCAGTGAACCCACTCGCTCGCCTGCCGACGGCACGCTGCACGCCTCGTCTCCCCTCTGCTAAATCACAAACAGAAACTGAACTCGGGGTCACGCATGAAGTCATGAGTGTAAGTTTATTTTTTACATGTGGAGTGTTCTTTATTTACAGCCGAAATCCCCTGAAGATTACACTTTAAAAAGATTTAATAGTGCGGGGGTCAGATGGTGACCTCTTGCCATGCTCCAGGCAGCCAGGCGATGTCGAGACACAGCAACCTCTTTGAAGAGGTTCGGCAAGGAGGGCAGCCGGTGTGGGGCCAGCTGGGGCTCGAGCTGCGCCGCGAGCCCTGTGGCAGAGGCTGGGGCCTTCGGGGTCTGCCCTGTGGACTTGGGTGGGGGGTGCCGGGGGTCAGGAAGCCTGAGGCCAGAGCCCTGCAGGGAGAGCAGGGTGGAGTAAAGAGGATGTCGATTTGGAGATGAAAGTCGAGGCCGGGGCGCTCTGACCAGGGGTATCGCTTTATGCTCACAGCCAAACACGGCTCCCCAAGGCAGCCCGGCATGTCTCTTTGACTTCTTCTAGGGATTCCTCTCCAGTTGGGTCACTAACAACTTTCTGAGAAGAGGGACGAGGGATGCTGTGCGTGAGAGGGCGGCCGGGTGACACAGGTGGGATAAATCTGCACAAATGGCCCTTGGAAGACACACCATCTTTTTTTTTTTTTCCAACTGAGAGATTTGGGGGGACAAAACCCACTTTTTCTCCTTATGCAATTTTAATCTCCTGTTCAATGACAGCTTTTGGTTAGAGGATGTACGATTGCCGCAGTGAACTCAGGAGGCGCATGTGCCCCCTCTGGCTTGGGGCACGGACCTCGCGCGCAGGTTCCTGGGGTCCACACTGGACTGGCGCGACCCCGCCCACTCTCCGCCTGACCCCGCCCCGGCCGACGCGGTCCAGCCGGTCAGGACTGCCTCTGGGAACCCAGGCTCTTCGAGGCATGCGGTTATTTCATGAGGAAAGCGGGGTGTTTTCCAGGCCTGCGTTCGATTTTCACTTATAATTATCTCCACATAAGTCTTCAATTTGGGATTTTGAATTGGAGACACATGAACCCGGCTATTCATGTTACAAGATCAGTGACAAAAATCACATGATATTTGCATGCTGTAATTATTCCTCCAACCTCCTCAGCGGGCTTTGTTTGGAAGTAAGACCTGCACGCAGTGCCCTGCGCCCTTCTTTCCGGGGGGGAGGGGGGCGGGGGGGCGGCTTTCCTGAATTTGGTTTGGGCTTCTTTGTGTCGGTGTCTAAATTCCCCGAAGTGAAGCGAGCTTGTCTTTGGTTGTCCTCAGCCCACCGTCTCATGCCTCCCAGACTCTGGCCTCCGTTCTCCCATGTCTGTGGCATGGCTTTCCTCTGGCCGGTGTTTATCCTCCGATGGGTGGGATTAGGGATCACAGTAACATTTCAGGTTGGAGGACACGTTTGCGTCACCCAGTGAACTTCCCTAGCCCAGAGGGGGCGTGCCTTTGACAACAAACTTGGCGTCTAATGGTCAGGGTGCAGATGGGTGGGGGCGGCCCAGGCTCCTGGGGCCACCATGACTCGTGTGGACAGGTCACACTCCTGCCTGTTTCCTCCCTTCTCAGATGAGCCGATGGAACCCACTTGGCGGGGTTGGTGTGGATGAAATGAAATAATGCATGTGAAGTGTCCGGCAAAGTGCATAATTATGATGATGATCATCACTCAGACATTGACTTAGCAGAGAGCTTATTAGGCGGCTCTGTGTGTGCAGCTCCCTGGAGGGTGTGGGAGGCATCCATTGGGTCCCAGTGACCACGGCACCTGGAGAAATGGGCAGAACAAGCCGAGACTGGTGGAGGCTGTGCTTGGGCTACTGGTGCTGGGGGGCAGTTTTGATTCCTCTGTGCGGCTGTGTCCCTTTCGCAGCAAAATCCCCGTAGCCCCAGCCAGGCACCGAATGAACTCATGTGCTCCTTGGAGGGGTCTTTGTGCAGCCAGATCAGCGGGCCCCGGGCTGCTCTTGGTCTGCACTCAGAGCTCACTGGGAGTTCTCCACAATGGATTACTTGGTTCTCAGTAATCGCTCACTCAATAAATGGTGACGCATTATTCGGGCCGTCCACGCAGCCTCAGCTAATCGCCCAAGTTCCCTTAGAACCGTTTTGTAATGCAAATAGTTATTTGTAACCACATGTGGGCTCCAGCTAAATGTCTAATCTGGTGAGTCCATCCTATAGGAGGGAGATATTTGCTGGACCCAGTATACGCTGAAGGGGACAAGCATGCCTTTCTCTGCACAAATTGCTGCGTGGACATCGATGTGGAGAGGGGCTCCTTTTGGATGTTCCTGTTGGTTTTGAAGCCAACATCACCAGGTGTTTGGCATACTTTGGATCTAGCTTGGTGGCCTTTAAAAATTAGAGACCATCCTGAGGTACTTAGAAATACTGCCTGCTCTATCTAGGGCCACCTGGGTGGCCCAGTCGGTTGAGCATCCGATTCTTGGTTTCGGCATGATCTCACGGTTTCGAGGGTTCGAGCCCCGTGTCAGGCTCTGTGCTGATAGCGCGGAGCCCGCTTGGGATTCCCTCTCTCTCTCTCTCTGCCCTTCCCCTGCTTACGCTGTCTCTTTATCTCTCAAAATAAATAAACTTTTTTTTTTTAATATTGGCTGCTCTGATCTTGTTCTTGCGGGTTCCTCTCTGTCTCCTCTCCTTCTGTGCCCCCTAGAGAAAGAATGTTGAGGCGTTGTCAAGAGTGAGCCATGAGAATTAAGACAGTAGAGACTGCACTTACCAAGGGGACCTCTTTTAGATCTTACTACAATGGATCTAAATTGCAGGCCTGCTGTGTAAACGGCGCGTCAAGAAGGTCAGCATCTTCATGGGAGAGGCACCCCAGCAGTGGGAAGGGCCGGGTCAGAGTGCATCTGTGATGTCTCGGGAGACGAACACCTGTCCCGAGCCCCACCTGAGAGCATGGGTCACACAACCACAAGCCAGCAGAACAGAGCCTTATTGAGAAAAGTCCGAAAGGACCGGAGCAATCAGCTTACAGGGAATATTTTGGCTTCGCAGGAATGTGGTCCTGCTACTTGAAAACATATCCTTTGCATGGAAAACACACATAATCCTGGTCCAACTTTGCCCTTTGAGTAAAAATACGCTCAGTTGGAATTTTGGAGGTGGGGGGCCGGGGAATAAGAGATGGGGAGGGATCTATTTCAAGCCTGTTGAGCAGAATATCTGCTTGTAGAGAGAAATGAGAAGGGAGTGGTATTAATGGAGTTCTGTTTTGTAAAGTGGGACCAGCGGATGCAATAAAACATTTGTAAAAGTGGCGATTGAATCACATTCAAGAGAGCACCTGATTTGTGACCCTTGCAAGTACTCGTTGGAGCTGTCTTTTGGACAGACCCTGGAAGGCCCCGGGGAAGGTACACATACAGGTTTATCAGGCCCGCTTGCTGCCCTGTTTGGTCCCTGCAGTTCGGTCTGAGGTCGTCAATATTTCCATTAAAACACACACTTTTTAAATGGAGATTTATGACTGTGGCAGGATATTTTGCTCTGGGGCATAACTTAACTTACTGGGTCTGCACTTGGGAGGGGGGAGAGACTTTTCTCCACCAAATTTCTCAAGAAAAATCAGCATTGATCTGAGTATTATTGAACTGTGCTACTTGATTTTTTGAAACGTATTGATTGAGTAGAACAGACGAAAATATTGAAAAGATGGTATGTTTTCACTGAGATTTTATAATCTCACGACTTAAATGAGATGCTGTATTTGAAAGTACTTCATAGTCTGCCTGGTATACAGTAGGCATCAATAGATACTACTTTGGCTCTGTTATTATGACTACTCTCACCACCAGCACCAGTACCACAACTGATTTTTCTGAGTTGGGTAAATATTGAGTAATATACTTTATGTATCATACTGTCAGGAGGCTCTGGGTGCCCGCATGTTAAATATTAATTGTCCTACGTCTGATCGTATTTAAGTTTGTGGCCATTGGTATTATGTTGAAATAAATTTGGTAGCGTAAGCAGCTTGGACAGAAGCTGCAGAACTGGGGCGAAACTCACTCTTGATGTCAGTTTCCTGCACCCGGGGTCTTGTGGGTATAGGCTAGTTGGGGCATTTTACCTTTGTGTCCGCCTTCACTGTCTGATAGCCTTGCAGTATTCTGGGCCGGGGAGAAGCCGAGGGACTCAGAAGACCCTTGACTTTGGAGCTGGGAGTCATGAGGCCTGATTGAAGGCCTTGCTTTGCCACCAAAGGTACTTAGAAAGGCGGCGTGGCCCGCTCCGGGCCGTAGATTCCCATTTCCGGGAGGCGTACTCGAGGAGGGCTCCCCCACGTTGACATCTGTGTGCTCTGAGGCCATGCCTATGAAATAGCGGCCTGTGGGCAGGCTTCACCGGCCCTGACCTGCCCTCAAGGTGCAGCATGGGTTAGAAACAGGTGTCCGGGTAACAGGTGTCGCAGATGAGCCCATCTCAAAGCCCCGAGGGCTCCCTGCTTACTGGGCACAGGTTGGCCTGAGGGCCAGTGATGCCCTTGCTTGAGGCATGGTTCCCAGAAGATAACTGTGCCGCTCGGCTCCACACTTGCATTTTTGGAGTTGAGAGCTACGGGCCTCGGTGTCTCCTGCATTTCCAGCAGTGGACTGGGGAAATCAGGCATGAGGTCGGTGATACCAGCAAATAAGAATATTGTTTACCTTTAGGACAGTTTATCATTTCCTATGAGATGGTTCATGGACACCACAATCTTAGATCTCTTCTGCCGCTGTTACAGTAATGCTTATTTCCAGTGGGCTTTCTTTGTTGAGGGAGTGAGGGGAGTTATTCATGTCCCTGCCTTTTGGTATCAGTGTTTCAAGAAAATACGCTTTTACTTTGAGTTTCTGCAGGTCTCTTGGCCAGTTTCATTGCCCAAGAGCGTCAAGGTCACGGATCCAACAGGCTGGGCTCTGTTCGCTTGACCTTCTCATCTCTGGCAAGCTTTCTTCCACTTGACTTTGGCCATCCAGCCCAGGACCAGTACCTGCGCTGCCTCTGAAATCTGGCCTTCACCCATCCTTCCTTCTGTCCATCACTGCCTTTTCTTCCAACTCGCGTTTGGTGATGCCACCACTGTCAAATGACAGATGTCTTCAGCCACCGATGCTGCTGCTTCACCGTCCCTTTTCCCTGCCTTCTTGATCATCTTCGCCCAGATTAGAGGTCATGTCCGTCATTTCAATTACTTCCTTACATCCCTCCTCAGTCCCCCTGGCCTCCTTCTCTTCCATCCTGTGCACCTGACAAAAACCACAGCCTCAGGTGAGCTCAGATAGCCACCTGGTCTTTGCTGCTTTCCTGTGCCTTAATTCCCCGTAGAATATTGCACAGTCCGGCTGGTGGGTCTTTCCGTGGATCCATGACAACAGACAAGAAGCGGGAGCTCGGTGCGCCATGGTTTTGCCACGTTTCTCTAGGGCTTGCTCTCCAAAATGGCCACACTGTCCTCCTCCTCTTTGCTGTCCTCTGTTGCTACTGACCTGGCCTCCCCTGAGAAAGCAGGGCTCTCCGGGGCCTTTCTCACCCAGCCTGTACCCATTACAAATGCTTGCCCTCATCTTGCCTTCTCTGCCTGCAGGGGTGCCGGTGACCCCAGCCCTTCTGTCCTCCGAGGAGCGGTTCCCCGGGGGGCGTGCACGGGCACACCTCCGTTGCATATGCGCCCTTCGCCGCTGCCCCCACTTCTCACTCTTGCCTTCTTCTCCTTTGCTGGGACGGTCTTTCCCCTAGGCCTTGGCTCAAAGGTCCCCTCCTCTCAAAGGCCTTGCCCCACCTCCCACTTGCTGGCTGTCTCTTACCCTGTTTCTTCCCTCTCTGACACTTTCTTATCACCTCTCCTTATCCTCATTTGGTTCTTCCCTGTCCTGCACATTTGAGTCCCTTGAGAGAAAGGGCCAAATGCATCTTGCTCCAGACAGAGATAGCACAGGGACAAGGCAGATGAAGAAGAGGAGCTTCTAAACCAGAGGTCCCAGAGGCGGTGTTGTTCCCAGAGGCCAAGCCCTGCCTGGGCAGCCAGTGTGGACACAAGGTATGCACCCAGCTCTTCGCCTAGCAGACCCACAACCATGCTTCTTCCTTTGACAGCACAGAATCAAGTGGACCTCCATGAGGACCCCCAGCCTCTTTGTCTGGGGTCCACAGTCCTCTAGAGATGAAACCCGAGCTCTAGCCAGGGAGAGGAGGCTGGATCATGGCAGCGTGCTCTAGTATGCTGCTTGGTACCTAGGAAGTACTCAGAGAGTATTTGTGGAGAGAGAGCACGCTGCCATGATCCAGCCTCCTCTCCCTGGCTAGAGCTCGGGTTTCATCTCTAGAGGACTGTGGACCCCAGACAAAGAGGCTGGGGGTCCTCATGGAGGTCCACTTGATTCTGTGCTGTCAAAGGAAGAAGCATGGTTGTGGGTCTGCTAGGCGAAGAGCTGGGTGCATACCTTGTGTCCACACTGGCTGCCCAGGCAGGGCTTGGCCTCTGGGAACAACACCGCCTCTGGGACCTCTGGTTTAGAAGCTCCTCTTCTTCATCTGCCTTGTCCCTGTGCTATCTCTGTCTGGAGCCTTCTGGAGCTTTTCAGGGTAAAACCAGCTCACTGCCGCAGGCCCTCCTGACCCCCAGGGCAGTGTCCCATTGTCTGCCTTCTGACGTTTGCCTCCTTGGTAGCTCCCACCTGATCCCACCTGACCTCACCTGCACCCTGAGCCCTACCTCTGAAAGGTGACCCACGACTCTGCCCCAGACACACCCGCGTCCCCAGCCCCGGACCCCATCGAGACTAACCACAGACGACCCCCACCCCCAAATTAGTGGACTGTGTCTGTGTTGACACACCCATTCTCTCCCTAATGATATGTTTATTTAACTGATGACTGCTGTCCTCATTAGGGACTCATTGTTGAGCCTGGAATAGTGATTATTTTTGCTGATATTCCTTCTCTGCAAAGATGAATTTTTTTTTTTAAAAACATCGCTCTTTTGGTGTGCTATGAATCCTTAATGAGGAGAGTTAAATTTAAAAGAAACCCCCAAACCACCCTTCAGGTTGAAAATAGAAGTGTCTGCACAAGCAGGCTGATAATCTGCTGATTATTGATGGACATGATTGGTGACAGACCCACAACTTGCAATAAGACTAGAGCGCCGCTCGTGCATCTGAGCGTGGTAGCAACCAGAAAAAGAAGCAGCTTAGCCAATGGGAAGCGAGTGCTTGGGGTTCCAGAACATTCTCTTCCCTTTATGTAGAAAGAGTCATGGTTCTGATGATGGTTGGGGTATTGAGAATGGTATCCAAATTGGACCCGGAGCTGTGCAATTCTTTGGGAGGGGTGGAGAAAGATGTTCATAAAAGCTTATTTGCTGAGTACTCAGAAAGTCCACAAATGAACTTCTCAGCCCCTGAAACCTATCTTTCTCTTGTGGGATTCCAACCAAATTCCCATGTGGCAGGGTGAGTGTTACTTCTCTCAGATGAGGAGAGTGGGACCCTGAGAATAGGAGATGGGTTGGGGTGTGTTGGTGTGACAGCAGGTTGGGGTGTATTTCCCCAGTCACCATGGGGAGACCACATTTTTTGTCTTCTCATCTGTTTACTGGGTTTATTGGGATGATGGCAGCATTGTGGGAATATCACACAGCAACTTGACCACGGTGACCACTGTTATTCATGATGAGGACCCCGGGGTCTCTCTAAGGCGTGTAAGACTGGGGGAGTGACACAGGAAGCCACCGAGGAGCAGCTGAGGCCAGAGGGTGGACAGTTTAGCAGGGGTGGGAAGGAAGCAGCCTCAGGATCAGGTCATTGGTTCCAGTGTTTGCTGCATGACGTTGGACATGTCACTTGACCTCTTGGAGCCTTGGTTTCCTCACCTCTGTGATAGGGCTTTTGTGGATCAAAGAAAACAATGCACTTACGGAGTTTAGTTACATGGTCAATCTCAAGAGTGAGGTGCTATAATGCCTCCTGCTGCGTACATGTCTTGACCGACTGGCCTCACAAGTGCAGCACCTCTCCCTTGAGGCTGTGAGCTTCTGGAAGCCTGGCCCCACCAGCCTCTCTTTATAGGATGTCCCTGCCTGGCACCAGCAGGTGCTGGGTCAGTGTGGTGAGTGTCTGGTCACCCGGTCCCCTTCCTGGTGCCTGGTGTACCTCCTCCCTGGCCTCTGGGCCCTGGCTCTTAAGGGCATCCTTTCTTCCCTCAGTCACCATGTTCCCCGAGGCTGCGAGGACCACTGTCTCCACAGCTCCCTGTTCTACCTCAGTGCGTGGACAGAATCTTCCTCATTGGAGCTGGCCCAGATTGTGGTCTTTGAAACATTTCTGCTTGTTCACTAACCACCTGAGCTTAGGGTATGGGCTTATCTTCTGTCTTGGTGCTGAACAGGTCCCCTCCAGCTGTTGCTACCAAAGCTCAACATTGGGCCATCCAGTGGCCAATAAAACCACAGGGCTCAAAGGCTGACACTGGCCCAGCTCCAACTGTCCCTACCAAATGAATCTCTCTTAAATGCAGATCCAGGAGGAGTTCTGGAGGCAGAGCTGTGGATGGACAAGGGAGGAGGTGATCCTGCCCAGAACTCTGGGCTGGCCAGTGTAGATTGTGTCCTACACTACCATGGCAGACTGAAACTCCAGCTAGAAAAGTCTATTGCGTGTTTATTGCTATATTTCTCATCTGTTGTCTCTAGAAGGTGCCCTCCAGGAGGGCAGGGACCATGGCTGACCATTCACTGTTGCTTCTCTGGTGTCTGACACATGGCAGGTGCTCAGTAAGCATTATGAATAAATGAATGAATGAGTGAGTGAATGAATGAATGAATGGGACACCCATGTGTGGAACGCTAATGGTGCTTGAAAGGGCTAGAGAAGAGAGCACAAGGCAGGAAACAAGCAGCCTTACCAGACGGGTTGTAGAAGCAATTGCTGTAGAGTTCACAAGCTGGTGAAGGGCGCTTCAGTGTTGGCCTGTCCAAGGTTCCTCCGGAGAGACGGTGCTCAAGCTGAATTTCGAGTCCCAGCTGGTCCCCGGAGGCAGAGGAGGGAGAAGAGTGTACATAGAAGGCAGGGTGGGATGGGCAGAGGTGTGGAGGTAGGCTCGCAGCTGTGTGGGGCCGGAGTGTGTGCCTGGGAGGTGTTGGGGACCAACTCAGAGAGGTCAGCAGAGGCCAGGATTCACAGACCCAGGCCGAGGAGTTCAGCTGTGACCCCTGATGTTATTTTAAGGTGGTGGCTTTTTCATATTTAATTATGAATGAAATTGCATTTGAGGATCGCAGCTGATGACGGCGTGTGGTTATGCTGTGTGGGCTGCTTTCAAAATAGCTCACCCCAAACTTCATTAGTGATTAGTTCGAGGAAAGTGCAGCCTGACCCGCCAGCATTTTTCATGTCGTCTGTATCTAGGCTGTGGGAACTCAGGGAAGGGTAGCAAGTGGCTTTCCAGGTCCCTGGCTTCGAGGGCCCTCTCTTCTAGGTCTTGTGCATGGAGGCTCATCCCCGGGCACCTCAGCATTTCCTGAGGCAGCCAGCGTGTGACTCCTTTGTAATTCTGCTGCTTTGTCCCTCCAGTCAGTCCCCATTCCTGCTAGTGGAACTTGGACCGCCCTGAAGGGAGACTGATGGAAACCCCTGCCTGCAGCTCTGCACAGCCAGGGAAGCCAGGGCTGGCGCTGGACACTGCCCCCCAGGCTGCTTGGCCCACTGAGCTGGGCCGTTGAGCCGAATGGCTGGCGCCCCCAGTCTCCCAACTTCTCCTAAATATGGTCAGTGTTTGTCGTAACTCCCACCACTGTCTGCACAAACTGTAGATTTAGGCTTGGCCTCCCTCCTTTCTCTAGACTTAGTGTAAACCCTCATTATAGTTGAGATTAGCCTTCGTGGGAAGTACACATGGGTTGGCAACAACAGCAAATCCCAAACAGCATCTCCGGCGCTTTGACGAGCACATCACACCGGTGCTTGTCCTGTTTCTTCTTCTGAAACCCGTTCCGGATCCTGGCCAGAGGCCAGGCTGCAGCCCAGGGCGAGTCCTCTCCGGGAGCGTGCCGGTCCCACGCCTAGCTCGCCGCCCCCTCTTGGGAGCTTGTGCCTGCTCGCGCCTCATTCGCTGGTTGATCTTTAGAAAATTGCACCACATCTCTGAGCCCCATGTTCCTGGTATCTGTGTCTTGGGGATCAAGTGAATAATGGAGATGAGATAGAGATTGCATAAAGTTGAAGGAGCTTAGCACCGTCTGGGCTCCCAGCACGAGCTGCGTGTTTGCTCTGATGACAGTGACGATGATGACAGACAGTGTGGCGTGGTGGCAGGGGAAGGGAGCCAGACAGCCTGGCTTGGACTCCTAGTCCTATCCCTTGTTGGTAACTTAGCCTCGGGCAAATTGCTTGACTTTCCTTTGCCTGTGTTTCCTCCTCCTGCGCGAGGGCAGGGCTGATAGCATTTCACAGGGTGGTTGTCAGGGTTTGAAGGTGGACCTCACCAAGGGGAGCCTCTCACCAAGGGGAGCCCGCCGGTGCTGAGGACCAGCGTGTGCTGGTTGCGTGTCAGTTCTCATTGTTTCTTACTGTGGCTGCTGTATTATTTTAGTTGCTGTGTGACCTCTTTGAGCCTCAGTTTCCCTATGATGAAGCAGGGATGCAGTGCCCAATGCTGAGTTCTGTAGGAGCGTGGGGCCCCAGGGCCCTGGGGGGTGCCGCTCCGCACCTCTCTCTGCCTGGCCCTCCCCCCCGCCCCCGGGCTCTGAAGCTCCGTAGCTAAGTAACCCTGGCTGATGTGTGACTTTGGATGGTGGTGCTCGCAGGAGATCCGCATGTGCCGCCTCCTTCTTTGGGTGACAGCTGTTTCCAGGCAGATGCCTCCCCCATGTTCTGGAGCGGTGAAGAAAGGGGAGAGCGTCCCAGATTTAAATTTGGAATGTGCGCAGAATCACGCCAGCCCACAGGACCCACAGGCTGGGCGATCCTCGGGCCCCCTGCTGCTCCGGACAGAGACGGTGGGCGCGTGGTGGGGTCTGGGGCCCGGGTGGGGCTCTTGAAGCCCCGAGTGCAGCGGAAGGCCCAGAACGGCTCGTGGGGCCAGCGAGCGGCCCCTGACCGCCCACCGGAGGAGCGTCTCTCTTGCTTGCTGGTCTGCTGCGTGCAGCGCAGGCGTGACACGCCGGTGGGAGGTGTGCACCTATCAAGAGGAGTGAGCAAGTGTGGGGACTCGGGTCTGCTTCCCAAGGGTCCCCTGAGCAGTGCCCCCTGGCCTCAGGGTGTGGGCCCCTCAGGGCCTGGCCCGCCCCTGGGCAGAGAGCTGCTCACTGATATGCTGGCCTTCCCAGGTCCCTGGGTGAGGGTTCCTTGCCCCCGACAGGCCTCTTGCTCTGACCCACAAAGCCGCCCGTAGAGCTGGGACAACCCCACGTGGGGGTGAGGGTTATAAGGCCTCTGCACTGTAGGGTGAAAGGCGGGACAGCCATAGCCCTGGGGTGTGGAAGAGAGGTGGGGAGGGAGACGGTGGCAGGCATGCTCCAGGCAGGCGCCGGGAGCTGTGGGTGGGTGGCCTCTGTGGACCGGGAGACGTTCCTTTTCCCTGGATGTCTGTTTAGGACTCCCATCTAGGGGTGTCTCACAGTTGTCAGCTGGATGACTGTTGCAGGAGGTCTCACGTGCACTTGTCACCCCAGGAAGGGCAGGCCAACTCCCAGCTAAACCGGCCCCAGTCCCTGGCAGACTGCTACCCAGCCTGTCCCAGCTCTGGGAGTGTCTGCTGTCCTAGAGGGCAGCAGTGAGAATATGGACAGCTGGTCAGACTTGGCCTGGGGGCTGACGGGGGTTGGAGAGACACCCCCAGACACTCAGGAGGTCTGAGCCTCTCCTGGGGTGGGGGGTCAGAGACACCCCCAAGGCCCCATTGGCTCCATATCTGGAGGGACAGGAGGGGCCAGGTAGCTTGCCTAGGAAGCCCAAACCCCGTGGCTACACTGGCTGTTATTCCTCAGATGTGGCCTCAGGGGACAAGGTGGTAGGTGTTAGGAGGGTCCCCGGAATACATCTGGGGCAACAGTGCCATCCCTGATGGGAGACTGCACTAGACTCAGCTTCCCCCTCCCAACCCCCCCCTTTGCCCCGCTGCACAACAATGTCATCTGAGCAAAGGGACTGGATTCCATGCACATTCTCTTTTAGTTACTTCCCCTTCTCGCCTTCCCAGCGCATCGGAGACAAACGTCCCAAGTGAAGGATAGTTTTCCTCTTGCATCTTTGACAAGCCTCTCACCTGCCCGGGCTCTCTCACATCCCCTTGGGCCAGGGCTTGGAGCAGAGGGAAGATGGCACTCTCTCAATTATCATTGTCTCATACCTGCATATGTACACAAAAATAAGCCTGAATGCTTTTTCCTAGTATGCAGTTTGCTGTCTATTTTTAACTTGCACATGCAGGGCCCCAAAGAAAATTCTGTGAGGAAGTAAGAGCGTATTGAGGTCACAGGGATACAACCAGCGAAGAATGTAAGGTAGCTGCGGCGATGACATCCTTTATAAAACACGAGTCTCTCAGAGAGAGGGCTCTCTCTTCTGCGACAGGCATCGCGAGCGTCGGCTGCCCATCTTCTGCTGCTGTGCACTTAATTCGGTTCCAGCCATGGCAGGAAGACTTGGGGGAAAAAAAAATCCCACCATTAAAGACGTGCTCTTTGTGTTTTCAATCTGTGACCCCAGAAATCTCTTTAGCAAGCCATGGTTCAGTGAACTGGCACACAGCAGCCGTTCAGCAGTGGAGAACTCATAAAACAGATGGGAGCTTTACATTTTTGTTTAGTTTTTAAGAGCAGTTTTTATAACATCGCTTAAAACCATTCTGATGCATCATACTGTTTACACTCAAAGCTTTGTAGCTAAGATGTTTACAGTATGGAGAATGTTTTAAGATATTTTATAGTTATGATATTTGGATAATTGGCAAGGAAAAAAATAGTTTGTTGAGATTGCAGTGATGTTGGTAATCGTGAAGTAACTTATGAGTCTCAATAAATATGTCCAGTTTGGTGGAAAGTACAAACTCAGTTAAAACAAAACAACACAAGAGGGAATATCTTTTTAGTGAAATCATTTCCTTTTCTTAATCAAAAGATGACAGGCAGGGCTTTAGAACTCCCATCTGTGTGGTACCACGCCACGGCCCTGCACACACTGCCTCTCCCCTCGAGACTGAGAGCTGCATCACGTCGGGCCGCATTGCTATTCCGCACGAGTTCATGCAAACACCGAAGTTAACAAGGTTCGGTTTCAGCGGGCCACCTTAAAGCAAACCCGGGACGGCCCCGCGCCCCCCCCATATCTCCGTGCAGTGGAACTCACAGAGATTGTTTGTAATGTCAAAGAATTTATGCAGAGCTAGGATTTAGAACTCCCTTTTTTTTTTAACTGCCCAAAATGGCATTAATCAAAAACAATAACTCCTTTTAACTTTTCTAAGTGCTCTAAAGGAAAGTATGAAATAATCCGTGTGTGGGCCACAAATGTGGAGAATGCAAACATTTCATAATAAACATGTTTAAATGAAAGTCCCTGGCAAGATAGTCTCAAAGATAGTACATACTGGGTTAATTAATCCATCCTCATAAAAATAAACCTCACTTTTAAGATTTGACCAGTAAAAATCATTAGCATATTTGGATCAGATGACTTTATGTATACATTGAACTTCTCCGCTGCAAATTGTCCTTGGAATGCCTGGAAACAGCTTTCAGTTTAAAGTCTAAACTCCCCTTCTATCTGCTGCTTGTGTTTCCAATACAGTGATACGATGATTTATTCTGGTTTTATCTGTTATACCTGCAATTGATCTACTGGTGATGGGATTAAATTTATCATTTTCGTTGTATAAATCATGGTTAGATAGCCAGAAAAATGTTTAGTTGCATAAAAATTCCTATTGTTTGCTTACAACACACAACGTTTGATTTTTGCTGTAATCAAATTACGATAGCACATTATTTTTACTCCCAAGATGTTTCTTTTTTGCTATCTTAAATTGAATCATTTTGGTCTATCCACAAATGCTACCTTTAAAAAAAGAAAAAAAAGTATTTTCCTGAAATCATACATCGAAACAAAGTGTTGACTTTGGGCTGTGGATCCTTCCGTGTTCTGAGGTTCTGCTAAATTAGAAATCACGTAATTTTCTTTTTCTTTAAAAAAAAATTTTTTTAATGTTTATTCATTTTTGAGAGACAGAGACAGAGCATGAGCAGGGGAGGGGCAGAGAAAGAGGGAGACACGGAATCTGAAGCAGGTTCCAGGCTCTGAGCTGTCAGCACAGAGCCCGACGTGGGGCTTGAACTCATGAACCACAAGATCATGACCTGAGCTGATGTTGGACGCTCAACCAACTGAGCCACCCAGGCGCCCAGAAATCACGTAATTTTCTAAGGCTAGTTATGGTGTGGATGATTCTGGTGTAATGTTGTGCTTTTTGTACAGGAGAAGACGAACTACCACAACAGTAAAACCTTCTCATTTTAAAAGAACTAGAATTGGAATTCATAAGCCCAGTAGGAGTTAAGTTGTGACCATCCAGACAGTGAAATTCTGAACCTGAGATAACGTTGCACTTCAAATCCTTATGAAAATAAAAACAACCCGACACAAATTATTGAAGGGAAAACTCCAGTGTGAGTTTAATTTTATCCAACTTTATTGGCAGCTTATTTTGAACTAATGTGCAATAAAATTGCCAAGCAGAACAATTCAAAGAAATGAGAAAATACATTCTTTTGTTGTTGGTTTCTTACACTGTTTGTTTTCATAAAGACTGTAGAGCAGTAAACACCTGAAGAAATGATTCGGGTTTTGTCACCATCATGCTTGGCCAGAGAGCTTCAGGGATCAGTCCTCTTGTGATGAGCCAGTTGAAGAAAGGGCGGGGGCTGGGCCATCAGCTTCAGCATGTCCCAGTCTGGATCTGCCCTCTCCCCCACCCCCACGGGGACACATGTGGCCCCTGGGTAAGCCCTTCTATGGTACCATCATTCTGGCTTGACTGGGAACAAGACAAGTGCCCACTCCGAAGAAAGTGCCTTTCACATGAATGTTTCTGGAAAAGGGCTTACAAGTCCGAGGGATCCAGCAGATTATAAACAGTGTCGGCTTTATCCCCTCGTTTTAAACCAGAGACTCAACATTGCCTATTTTAGAGAGCATGTGTTTATGCCTTCAAAATGGACCTCTGCATGTGTGGATGTCTGTCCAGAAGCCACACCTAGTGATTCCCGGGGCGGGTGAGCACCTCTCTGTAATAGTCAATCACAAGCTCCATTTACTGATGTGGACAAGCTTCTCAACACCTCCCTCTCCCAGTGCAGGGGCCTGGCCCTGGGGGAGGCTCTCACTTGGGGGACGCCTGCAAGAAGGTTCTACCCTGGGTGGGCTGGCACCCATCTAGAGATGAGGAGGGAGGGAGTGATATGCATAAGGGCTGCCGACTGGGGGTCCCAGAGGAGGCCCAGATCCTCCGGGCAATGGGATTAAGAATCCAACATGCATGTGTGAATTCACCATGGCAGAGGCCCACGGTTTCTACCAGACTTTTGATGGAGTGCCTTTCTTGTGTGTGTCTGCGAAACATAAACTTTGCTGGATGGACCCTTTGATGTAAAAACTGGGAGATGGTGATCTCCTTTTGCAGAAATCAGATGCAGACACAGACTTTTGTTCCTGAGAAAGTCTCACCCATGGATGCTAGGGGAGGTGCGTTGGGAGGAGGCAGAAGGCTGGTCACCCCCAAGTGACCAAAGCCCACTGTTGCAGGACTTCTTAAGGCAATGTGTTGAGGTGATGGTTGTGACGACCATGAACAACAATGTTAAGGAAGTGAGCCAAGGCCTTGGGTGGGAGTCAGGTAAAGCAGTCCACAGGGGAGGCCCAGCCCAGGTGCTGAGCTTTGGGAACTGGGGGTCAGTGTTGATGTGTACCCCTGTGCCAGCTCGCTGGTCCCCCACCTTCCAGGCCTTCCTCCAGTTATGGGACTCGGACTAAGGACCCCGATGTGTGCCTCCTTTGCTTCCTCCTTTGTGCCAACACTGGGCCTTATGTCTCGGTTAGTTCTCGAATCTCTTTGCCCTCACCAGCACCTGCCATGGCCTGAGAGCTGGAGAAGAGTGGTTATTTGCCGAGGCTGGGCTTGTGTTGGCCTCGGGGATTCGATTTCCCCGTGGCCAGAGGTCCTTTGAAGACCTCTGGGTTCAATCCCTAACTTGTACACTTGAAAGAAAGGGACTCCGGAGGTTGGCTGGGCTAGTGGCAGGTTGCCGATGCCTAGCCCTGTGGCCTTGTCTCTGTGTCTCTCTGCTTGTCTAGTTCGGTGTATGTGAGCCCACGTTCTGTGGGAGACACGTGATAGGAGGCCAGGACTGTAAGAATTTCCCCTCCCTCTGGCTTAGCTTTCAGTATAACGACGATGGGAACAGGCCATAGCTAACTATGTGCCAGATACACCATCCCGATTAATTAATCATTAATTATCTCACTTAATTTAACTCTCGCAACAACCTTGTAAGATAGGTGCTACTGTCATCCCCATTTTGCAGATCAGGAAACTGGGACTCAGTCAGGATTTCAGGTGCTCAAATCAGAAATGTGGTGGAGGCCCCTACCCCCAAAGTTGGCATGCTCTACTCCCCACCCCGCACTGTTTCCCCGACGCTAGGAGATGAACTTCAGATGCATTGTGGCTGAGTGTTTTCCTCTTTGATATAGCAAGGCATCTATTTTACATATTAAATGAGGCATAAATATTGTTTTTTATTTAGGGCAGTATTATGTGAAATTTCCATTTGAAACAAATTGATTTCAGGAAACCTGTGAGTCCATTTCAAGAAAAGTCGTAACAGTTAATGGTACAGGTGGAAACAGATGTGGTGAGAAGGTGAAGGTGCTATGCAAATGACTGAAATTTGGGTCACATTGTCCCTAATTCTAGTCAAGGTGGGAGGAAAGAGGAAATACAGTCATTCCACATGTAGAAATTTCAGGTGAGTTGCTGACTTCATTCTGGGAGGTGATCTCTGGCAGTGTCTTATGACCAGTTTGCTTAAGGGTGAGTCTTCAGTGTTTATTTTTCTTAACATGTGTCTGAGGCAGTAGCTCTTTACCTACTAGCAGGAGCCAGAGATCCAAGAAGACTGGAGTCTTCCTCGAGGCTCATGCCTGGGTCTGAGCCTGCCTGCCTCAAAGGGAACTGGCCTCTAGCTTTGAATTAATGGCAGGGCTGGAAGCAGAAGGAAGGAGTTGGTGGCTAATCAAGGCTGAAGGACTGTCAGTGTCAGAAGACATCTCTCTAGTTCTTGTGCATCTGTGCAACACCAGGTTGGCAAGGTGTTGATGACTGTACTGGGGTTGGCATATGGTCCTGCTGACTACCAGCCATCCAGGACATGCCTCCCCATGCACCTGTGACTGCTGTCACAAAGAAACAGTTTACCTGGCCACCAAGAGGTTTCCAGTCCTATTGTTCTCTAACTGGCTTCCATGGTACCCCACAGGTTCCAAGGAGAGGTTGTGACAGCCAAGGGAAGAAGGGGACTCGGGGCTCTTCCCTGCAGCTTTGACTACGTTCTTTCATCAGCTCATATGTGGGAAGACCATAGGAACCTTCATGGCTGCCTTCAAGTGTATGTGTTATGTCTTCTGCCAAGTTCCACTGATCTGCCAATGTCTATATTGAGGCAGATCAGTGGAACTTGGCAGAAGACATAACACATACACTTGAAGGCAGCCATGAAGGTTCCTATGGTCTAGTCCCTTGCTTTGGACAGCCTGGCCACCAGCACATTTGGTAGAGATAGATGTCCACTTGGGAGCAAGCTTTCCATGGGCAGGGGACCCAGGACCCCCAGGGCAGAACCGCTCAGCAATCTCAGAGAATAATGGCTGGTAGTTGAGTGGTAACAGGTGCCAGACCCTGAGCTAAGCACTTTTGGATACATTATCTCCACTCAATGGATGAAGAAAGGGAGGCTTGGGTGATGATGTGACTTCTCAATATCAGTGCTGGTATTTACCGGGACCTGGTCTAGGATCTCTGCTCCTCATGGCTGTGACTCCTGCCTCCCAGGGAAGATTCTGTCAGTGTCCAGCCAGTGTAGGATTGCACTGAAGCCAGGTGTCTTCTGGTCAGAAACACCTGACCGACTCCTTTTATCCTGAAGATTCAGCCCAGAGGCGGGAATATTTGTCTCCCTCGTAAGTCTGCCAGAGTCCTACAGGCTGCCCCACACAGTTCTCTAGAGATCTGTGTTCTTTGAGTTATGGGAAGGAAGTCAAGGATGGATAACCAAATCCTGTGACAATGAACAAGACCTTACTTACTATTTCTTCTCTTACACTGTACCTCAGCCCACTAGATGGGCATACAGGGGCTTATGTACACACTTGTTCATTAAAGAGATACCAGCACTATTCTTTCATCCATTTTTGAGGCACTTTGCATTTCCATATGTATTTTTGCATTTACACATTAATTCATGCATTTATTACTTTTTAAAAACTCTTTTCATCTTCACTTACCTCTCCATCCATCCAGGCACGCGTGCCTTTGTGCTTTCATTCACTCATTCACCTATTTGTTCATGTATGCATTTGTTAGTTCGTTCATTCAACAAATGAAACACTTTGAAACAAATTGAAGCCCTTGAAGAAACGTGGAATAGTTTAACCATGACCCCAGGTAGACCGTGGGCATCTTTCTCATCACTGGGAATAGAGTCACATGAAGCTGGATAAATAGTGCCGGGGCCCCAAGAAGAAATTATTGCCCTGTAAAAGGCACAACAGAACCTATCCACTGTTACTGTGAAATCCAGATGCCACTTGTGTGCTGGGGTCTTTGAGGCTGTCCTCTCCAGGGCTTCTCCATTGCCTGAGAATTCATAGGGTCCCCCAGGACTGCCTCCATAAGTCTTGTGACCCTGAGCCATCCTTGGGCTCCTCCTGGAACGTGAGACCTGGAAGAATCCCCAACGGGGAAGCAATAGACAGTTGAGTCCAGGAACCAGGACAGTGGTGTGACAGGATGGACAGGGGGGGCTGTCTGTCCAGATGAACTCGTGAGGAGCATGAGCGGGCAGGAGGTGCAGGGAAGGGAATCGCAGGAATAAAAAAATACCAAAGGTCCTACAGAACTAACATTTCCTTTTCTTCCTCCACCAAAGAGTTTCCATCGTCTTTTTTTTTTTTTTTCGAAATTCACATTATCAATGAAAGACAGGTGGGATGAATGCTAAGGTGCCTGTTTCTCTAGTTAAGATTCTATATTTGGAAGCACAGAAACCATAAAATGCAATGCAAAGATGAGGTGAGATTTCTAGCAAGAGTAGTAATGTTGACTGCAAGCCAGGCTAAGAGCGAGAGTATTTTACACTTGGACACGAAGTATTTGGGGACGGACCTGCCTCCCCCACATAAGGGAGGATTAGACATAACTTTTGTGTCTGAGTTGGTGTCATGAATATAGGTTGATTGTTCAGAGGGCTCAGATGTGGACTTCTTTTGGTTTGCTGAGATGGTTATTTGCTTCCCCACTCAACTTGCCTTACTGTGCACGGCTCCAAATACATAGAGGTGTTTTTTTTTCTGCTTCACAGACTGTATTTCAAGTATCTGGCTACCCTGGCTACCAGTATCCTTTAATAAGTAGATCATCAACCAATGGCTTCCATACACGCTGGCTGTATGGGACATCTGTTGGTCCCGGAAGATGTTTTCGGCCTTCCCGGCTCCATGAATACTTTCTTCACTGCACGGAAGGTGGCGCGGGTGGCCAGTTGGAAGCTCACCCTGCCTTCCTTTAGATTGTACTTAACTCCCAAGGTGCCCTTCTTCCCCCAGGTACTCCTGAAGTCTCACCCCAAGAAGCCAAGCTCAGGTAGCTTATAGTACCTATGTGTCAGAACCCCACCCACTTGAATCTCAACTCATGGCCAATCAAAAGAGTTCTTACTACCGCTGGTTCCCTAGGTAACTGAAGCAGCCAGTTGGGAAGGACAACAGGAAGAGGAAGACACACAGGCATGTGGCTCCCCCTCTGTGTTCATCCTTCATCCACCTCGGGCCCAACCCTGCCCTCACCGTCCAACCATCCCTTTGATTATTGCTCTAGTTGATTTAAAATACACAGCCATAAACACTCAGGGCAGCCGGCAGCATGGCCGGATATAATATTAATTTCTTTTCTGGTTTATTTGTGAAGGAGTCAACCATATAAATCACTTTAAGCCCCTAAGACAGAAAGTGAAATCACGTCTTGAAATGGAAAAGTATAGTATGTTACCATTAAAATCTAAGAAGAATATGCGATCAATTTGAGGTTCCTAATGTAGATATAGTTTTGTTAATCTTGCTTTAGATTATGCGAAATGCTCAGAAAGTTTTCTCCCCCCTCTCTGTTTTAGCGGGAAGCGTTGGGTACCTATCAGTGGCATATCATTAGAAAGTCTGCTGTCTGCTGGACAGTCTCCTTGTAATGCCATTTTTCATGACTTGTTTAATTAACAACCATTTTTGACCTAGACTTGTTATAAAAGTATTGCCATTCTCTCCTGCTAAATTATGTCTAATGAACATATTTGCATGTTATCAGATATAGCAATATATCATTTCAAATTTTGGCGTTTAAGCCTGCATCACTCAAAACAGCTTTTGTGGATTAGTAAGCAGGTGAAATAAAAAATCTCATTTCATATCTGACATTAATAACTTTCAGGGGGAATGAGCATTGGCATTTATGTCTGGACCAGAATCGAGCCCAATGTCCTAGAAACACAAGGGCAGCAGACAAACCTACTCACCAGATAGGAAAATAAATCATGCATAATGCAGAATTTCTACCTTACATGTTAATTAATGTGTGCAATCAATTACTGATGTTACAATATGAGAAAGAAACTGGTGGGGAATGGGGTAATAAAAAATACCTATAGATTTATCTGCTTCTTTTTTCTATTTAAACAAATAGTCTTCAAGCCTGTGAATGCTGTGTTGAGACATGCTCTGAATAATAAGCATCATAAAATCTAATCAGATTTATAAGAGGAATTGATTGTTGTGGCAGGAGGAGAGGGTGGAAAATAAGCCGAAATTTAAGTGTTAATTTTTATGCTAATCCACAGTGGCTTCATATGAAGCAATTTTGTTCTGCGCCACAAATATAAAATTGTCCCTTGCAGAGAAATGTCAGCTTGCTAGACCTGAAAGCAGTAATTTATTAGGTATGTTTCTATTAGTATGTGTCACAGTTGTTAGCAGGCTATACACACAATGGTGCTTCATACTTATCCTCCAAGTCTCAGAATGTTTCAGCTCAGTGGCTGGAACGTGGGGCATTAATACATTATCATATGCGGGGTGGTCTGTGCCCTGTGGACAAAAGGCTATTTAATACAATTTAATGTCATTCTGAGAAGAAGTGGAAAAATAAAGACGGGGAATAAAATGGCATCTGTGTGTTTCACAGTGCACTCATGCACAAACCCTCAGTTTAAGAGGTATGACATTTCTGCCAAGAAAAAGAATAAAACTGGGGCATTTTTTTTTTATAACCTGTTCCCCACTGCAGTATTTTCTAAATGCTATTAAGTGATCGATTTACACGGCCCCATGATGATGTCATCCATAAGAAGGGGAATGCAGATGACAGCAAAATACTAGTGACAGTGACCTTGTTCCAGAATCCTTGGAACCCTGTCAGCTCTGCTTCCAGTATATGGTTTCAAAGAATGTACTTTTTGGACAATATCTAGTTACTGGGTAGTGAATTAATAGAGTTAAGGGTTCTGATGCAATTCACATATAGGTCAATTACATGCACCAACATCTGCTCTGTCACTATCATTTGCATATAGCATTCATATGTTAATGATGCCTCTTTTTACTCAAGTAATATATTTAAAAAACAAGATTTGCATATCAGTTTGGATCAGTATATTACAAGCAATTTATCATTTTCTCCTTCTTGTTATGATTTTAAGAACAATATCTTGAGTGATGGCTGCTATATTTGAGCACGGCTCTGATTTATACAAGAAACCCTTCAGTGGGAAAGCTTCTATTCTAAAGCTGCTTAAAGCCTTATAAATCAATAATGACACAGATGGACTGGTGATAATCTATTTAGAATGCCTGATAGCAAATATTGTTGTACAGATGATTAGAGTGGTAACTGTTTTAGCAGAAAGCCTTGCCTCTCTTTGTAAATGGTAAGTTTGAACAAAAAAGTGCTCGCACGCAGACTTGGTGTCAGGAAATCTCTGAGCTGGGGTCTGGATTGCAAAGGGGAAAACATGGGGGGAGGAACAAAGGGACTTCCCGCGCTCCTGCCAATATAATCATATCAATCCCTGTTTCTTTAACAAAACAGGACCTCTTAATGGAATTGTGTCTTCAGGTGTAAATAGCATTAAAAGCTGCTTCTCCTCTCCTCTTTGCCCTGATACAGCACAAGGAGTGAGAAAATAAAGTGGAGGTTGTCAGAAGTGGCAGCTGCTTGGAATCCTGATAAATATAAGCTTTTATTGATCTGATGAAAATGAAGGATCCCAGTGCTAGGCAGTATTTAGCTTCTTGTCTACAGCACGTCACCGGTGGCCTTGCATTGGGATAGATTTTCATTCTCCTACACGGGATTTGATTTCATCTTTAACCTTTTCAGTTGAATTTCCTTGACCTCTGCGTATTGCTGTGATTTGGTGAATTTGTTACATTTCACTTTACATCATTTCTTTCTATATTTCCTTTTGTGATAGGGAACTGGGACGCCCCTCTGGCGATCTGTCAGTGCCTGGATCAGCCACATCCTTTCTGGGGTGTTTTCTCACGAGACTGACAGTCCTTAAGACAAGTATGCCGTTAAGCTGCTAAGGTGAGTCTTAACGATATTAGAACTCTCTGCCCTGGACACACATCGTTTCCTCCTGCTTTGTGGAGTTGACCTAACACAGATCCTGACCAAACAGCCCTTCTCTCTCTCCTCCTGGCCCCAGGGGCTTCCTCCTGGCCTTCCCCCCCCCCACCCCCCACCCCCATCACCCCGGTAGGACTCCCCTGCCTGCCCATGAGCTCTGGCTGAGTGGTGGCCCACAGGACCTTTCCCCAGGGCCGGGAGGTTTTCCTTTGTGGTTTGGGTGTGTGTCTGGGGAATGGGTGGGGAGGGGGGAACAAAGGACTCACAAAAAAAGGGTTATTTTCCCCTCTGTGACTTAATTCCCTTCTCAAGTTTTCTTCTGGGATAAATCTGAGGCTTCAGTTCGCAATCCTGAGGTGCCGCTAACATATTCCGGTTCCGAGAAAGGGCCGCTGTTATTTTGAGTAGTTTTGATACAAGCAAATCAAAGTGAAGATTTGAAATAGCTTTTCTGAAAGCCCAAGCTGAAGTCATAAATTATTCTGCACCATGATTCTTTCTGATAGTAAAACCATACCTCTCAGCCTGACATTGCTGAAATGTGCAAAAGTGAAAGTTAGAAATAAAATGAAACATTTAAATCTTGGCTGTTGAGAACCTCAGATAGACATCAAGGCCAGTCGATAAAGGCCCCTATCAATTAGGCTTCTATAGTTATCCTCCGATTTGGTTTATTAGCAGTTGCCCAGGTACGGGGTTCCGGCATGAAGAATGGGCAGGGCCAGGTGAAACGCAGGGAGAGACCGTAAGCTGGAAAGTGAGGGTGTGGCGTGCCAAGGTACGCGTGGTGGCAGGGCACAGGGCCACGGGGCGGGGGGCGGGGGGCGGCTGCCTCACATCGTCTCGTGGGAGAAAATATTTGCCGCAAAAGGGTTGGAAGTTTTCCCTTTTTTTACCCCCTTTATTTGAGTTAGAAAGTGTTGATTTCACACCGTGGTGAGTGTTTTCCGTCAGCTTCTTGGTGGGTGTATTCCGTGTTAAGAACAAGGAGCAGTGAACGCCAGCGGCCCGGCGGGCCTCCCCCGGCAGCGGGGACTTCTGCAGGGCCCCGGCTCTTCTCTGGCGGTGGAGAAACCAAGGGCCTCCCGGCCCCGGGCTTCCAGACCGAGCTGTTTGGCTACTTCCCTCCTCAGCATATCACAGGCAGAGCAATTTTTGGTTCCATAGCTGTTTGGTTGGGAAAACAAGACTGTGATTGCCAGTAAGGTTTAGAATTTGCCTGCCAGATAAGGGAATGTCTGTGAAGACTATTTTCCCTCTTGGGAGGCAAAACACAGATGGGGGAGTTAGGAGTCTTACAATATTTAGCTGCTACATTGATGGTAGGAATTCTGCTGCGTGGATGCTCACAGTTTCCGAAAGCCCAGCTTAGCGCCACTGCTGAGGGCCTCAGGTAGAAGAGACCCGTGAGGCTGGCTTTCCCAGGGGAGCCGCTGCCCCAGCTTGTTCTGGAGCATTCCGTGCTCTGTGGCTCCTGAGCGGGAGAGGAGGCACTGCAAGGGGGCTGACTGTTTCCCTTGACCTGCATCGGACGGGGAAGAAGAGAGAAGGCTGAGCTACCACATCTGACCAGGTGGGGGGACTGAGCGGGAGGCTGCGGACTGACTTGAGCTTCTTGTGCGAATGGACATGGCCATCCTTCGGGTGGTTTCTCAGACTCTAGAATAAGACACGCGCCAGTTTCACTTCCAGCACGGAGGCCCACGTTTTAGAGAGTTAATCACCTGGGCCTCAGAGAGGATAAAGGACAACGATGTGGTGTTCTTGGGACTGGCGGTGAGAAGGTGGGGAGATTTTCCTGCCCGGAAAATGTAAATCTTGGCATGATTTTAGGGTCATGTGAACTGGAAGTAGGATTCGCAACCTTCTATCTGAGAACGAGTTTGGGGCCCTGGAGACCAAGAGAGGGGACAGGTCTTAGGGACAGGCACCTCCTTCCAGGCCTGTCACTGACTTCCCAGCTCCAGCACACGGGATTCTCAGGCCCTGGAGTTGGACACTTTCTCCAAATAGTCTGCAATTGTGATGTTCTAGTTGGGCCATTTCTGGACTCCTAAAGGTACCTGTCAGGACCCTTGCTTCTGTCCTCTCCAAGACCGTCTTCCCGATCCTTTAAAATGGACACTTGGCTTTGCAAAGTGTTCTATAAAACGCTATACACGTGCAGCTTTGGGACAACCAGTCACCCTTGAAGCACCATTGCATAGAAACCCCAAGCAACCTAGTAGTAACCGAACCCCTCACACGTGCCAGAAAATGATTTAATAGCCCACCACAACGTGGATTTCCAGAGAATTGCCAGCAGGGACAGGAGGCAGAGCCGTGAGGTGTGGCTGTCCGGCCCCCCTGAGCTCCACCCTTCAGAAGGACCCCAGGACTTGCAGAGGCCAGTGCATCTCAGAGACCATAGGACCTCTCACCTCCGTCTGACGGACACAGTGTGGCCCCTCTGAGGCGAGTGTGGGCAGGACCTGGGACTAGGGTGCTGGCCCCGCTGTGGCTCCGGCTGTCCTGAGGTGGCCCCGTTGTCCTGGCACAGCTGCGTGAGTCAACAGCCCTCCTGCAGCAGTAATTACTTGAGTTAAATGCTGCGGTACTCTGGGAGCACAGAGGAGGGAGTGAATAATTGTAATTTCTATGTGATAATGATGATAAGCCCTGCATATGTGTGTGGGGCTTTGCGTCGTATTTGAACTTCACCGGGAGATCTCCAGGCTCATGGAGGTAAAGATCAAGATCCCCGCAAACTCCTCTGTAGCGGCCGAATGAGGTAGGAAAGTAAGGTCTCGTTATTCTCACGTGGCCCCAAAGAGAACTCAAATCAGAGATCATTCGAACTCTGGAGAACAGGTACGGTGGCACTGGTTCTGGTCCAGAAGTTTCTTGGGCTTATCTTAATCCTCACTGTGTTCCCAGCAGGTAGATACTGTCATTAGTTCCATTTTCCAGATATGGAAACTGGGGTCAGAGAAAGTAAATGGCCTCCCTCAGGTCACACGGCTGGCGGGTGGTGAGCATGCTTCTTCCTGATTTCGGAGCCTGATCCCTCGGCCCGGGAGCAGTCCTGGGTACAGTCTTAGATAACACAGGCAAGCTGCCTGCCCTTAAGGATCTTGTGTTGTGGGGCTTGGAAGCAGCAGACAAGGGAACCATGGATAAGATGATGTCAGATAGGGGTAAGTGCCACGAGGAATGTCTGGGACGGGAAAGAGGGAGGGAGGGTCCTCGAGAGGGGTGGGTGGTTAAGATGGCCCTCCTGAGGAAAGCACATTGGAAATGAGAGGGCTGAAGGACATACAGAAGCCAGCCAGGTGTGGTCTCGAGGAAGAGCGTTTCTGGCAGAGGGAACAGCATGTCTGAGGGACGGGGTATAGGCCAGTGAGGCTAGAGCACAGTGCGCCCTGGCGAGAGGGTAGGTGGGTTGGAGGGCCTGGATTGGGCATGGCTTTGTAGACCATAGTGAGGAGTGTTGCCTTAGTTTTATGTCTCTGTTGCTTTTGACCGGCGGGTGTATCTTGTGAAGCTCTCGGGCCCCTGCCCTCAGAGGCAACATGGTGACTCATGATAGTGCCCAATGGCTGCCCACTGGAGCTTCCTGTGCAGCCCAGGGAGGCCCGAGCCGACCCCCCCCCCCACCCCCCGGCCAGCTGTGGGCTTGGGCACAGTTGCAGGTGGAAGGCTGTGGGGGCCCCCCTTAGTCAGGGAGCTTCGCCTGCCTGAGTCCGTGTGGGGGTCTGGGAGGCGTAGGCCCCTCCCATACCTGACTCCAAGCTGAGATGTGAGCACTGTTTTGTTGTTAATGCTGATTCAGGGGTTGTCTGGTAGCATGCGGACTCTTGGTGATGATAGTCTGGCCTCTTTTGCCCTCAGCAGCCTGGTTGCTGGACTCTAGGAGGGTGAGCAGACACCTTGGCGATCAACGCTTCCTTTATTTTAGAAGTTTAGAGACTGAGGCCCAGAGAGGGCCCAAGGCACGGTTGTGCCCAGCCCGGCTCTCACCTGAGCACAGCAGACGGGCTCTCTGGCAGCTCCATGCAGCTTGGGGGCCACTCTGAGCTGGTGGAGGCCGCGGCAGGGGCTGGGGCTGTCCTGTTTGTCTAGCCGCTCCCAGAGCACCTCATACGGCTCCTGGCATGCCGAGTGGTCAGCAGTCATCCGGGGGCATTGATTGATAACCTCTCGCCTCTGCAATTTGTAATCATTAGAATTTGTTGCACCTTGCTTTAAGCAAACGCAATCGATATGTACCAAATCCACACTGCTTTCCATATTCCCTGGAATGCAGGGATTGCCAAGCCTAAGGCCTACTTGGGTTTGATGTGTGTCGACATTCAGGACACGATGAGGCCGGGACTGGCTGGGAGGTCCTGATCTCTGCACAGGTGACTGAGGGTTGCCCCTCAGGTGTTCTATCTAATAGGCCCATCTTAGGGATACAGAACCCTGCAGGTTTTGAACAAACATGATCAGTGCTAAAGCCAGCTCAGCTACGGGAGGGCTAGGGCTCTGCCCCAGACTGAGTTCCTGAGGACAGGGACACCTGCATGGGCTTTGACCCAGCCTTTTACTGTGTGTCCTGGACAGGCCTCAGCTCTCTCTCTGGGCAGTTGTCCTAGACCCATATTCAGGGTCTAGGTGGTAAATGCAGGAAGCTGGATGTGGACAGAGCAGGCTGGAGGGTCTGAGCATCCCCTCAGCCCTCATCATTGCAGCCACCACCTAGGAATGTGGGCAGATTGTTTTCTTCAGGTCGTCATAGTTTTTAGGGAAAGAGAAGTTAAAGAAATCCAGTTCTTTTTTTTATTTTTTTTTTATTTTTCATTTAACGTTAGCAACTAATTTAAATTAAAAAAAAACTTTCTGCAAATGCAAGTGTCTGTAGACTGAGCAGAGCTGCGGCCAGCGCTCAGCAGTGCGCACAGTGGGTGTCCAGTAAGCACGGGCAGCACTCGCCCCAGCCGCCCACCGGACAGCCAGGCTCTGGGAGCAGGTACAGCGCACAGGGAACCCAGCATTTGCCGGTCCTTGGTCCCATCTTTGTTCCTGTGTTCCCTCATTGCGGGGAGGCCAGGGCAGTTCCTGGCTGCACGGGGACGTTTGCTGCCCAGAGGAGGGGACACACTGAGAAAGCACCTGTCTTCTGGGGAGAGTGGGCAGGATGTCCCGGTGCCAGCCTCCACCGTCCCATCTCACGGTGTCACCCCTGACCCCTGAGTTATAGGGTGCCACCCCATATCTAAGATGCGGACACGGTGATGGGTGAGTTCGGTTCCTGCCCCTGGGAGCACGTGATAGAACCACCCTTCCTTCCTCCTACCTGTCGAGGGTAAATGCCCCCAGCCTCCCGAGTCTTGATGGGTCCTTGTGGGTGGCTGATGTACCTACTCTGTTCTGCTTGGGAAAGGGCAATGCTGACCTTGCACCAACTTGACTGGAAGCTCTGGGCTGACGCTGGACATGGGTGGCCGCTGTTGACCCTGGAGATGAGCCAGAAGGACAAGATACATTCTGTCCTGGGAGGTCACCTGGCGTGAGAGAGAAAATGGCAAGGCTGCTCAGCCCAGCTATTTGCCCGGCCCTTCCTGGTCCCATGACTCTGCTCCTTCTACAAACGTGACCCATGCCCTCAGCTCTCTGAGAGGCCAGCAGGTCTCCCGACAGGGGGCGCAGGCCCCCATACAGCTGCCAGGCTCCTGCCAGGGTGCTGGGGGGGGGGGGGGGGGAGAGCTTTCCTATAGTCCAAGTGCGTGGGATGGGGGTGGGCTGGTCTCTGGCCTCACTTCCTGTTGGCCCCTGCCTGGCTCCTTTCATCCCGTCCACATGCAACATGGAGTTTCTGTGTATGTAATATTATTTGTTTTTATTTCTGTAATCCCTTTATTGTTTGCACAACTGCTGTCAGACTGTTGCCTGAAAGTATCACAGGATAATTGCAGAACGCCTGCATAAGTAATTTCTCATGAAATCGGGCCTTGTCTGCATATAAAATTGTTTTCCGTTGCTGCATACATGGACTTCATTATATGGAGGCTGTTTACCGGGCTCGCACCTTCCCCACAGGCCACAGAGACGGGAGGGCCTGACACTGGGAAATAATGAAATATACTATCTTTATGCTTTTTCGGCCAGACGACATTTCTGGAGGGCGACCGTGGGGCCTGGCGTGGTCAGGAGGAGCCTGGCCCCGGAAGGAGTGGAGGCTTTGGTCTGGGTGGGGGAGGCTTTGGTCCAGGTGGGGCCTCGAGCCTGGCCTCCCCGGCTGCAGGGCAAGGCAGGCCAGCAGCTAATCCCGCGTGCGCCCGGCGTCGCTTCCGCCCGCATTTCTGTGATATTAATGGTGTGTGGTAGTGAAAGAAATGTGTTTTATTCTCAAGTCTAACCCTGCTGTTATCAAAGTAACTTCCAGCTTATTAGCGACAAAGGACTTTTCTCCTCTCGGCTGCCCTGTTCGCCGGGGCTTCCTGAATTAAACTGCTGCTTCCTGTCCTTGATATGCACGACCACATCTGGGCAGCCCGATCCCAGCCCCGCTGCCTAATAACAATCACCTTCCCTTTCAGTGTCTGTTGATTGTTTCTAATTCACTCTGACAGATAGTGCCTGACAACTCGCCGGCTCGTCCCTCCCTCCGTGACCTGGAGTTACTCACAGCACTTATAGAGTCTGTCATTTTTAATATTTGATTTCATTTTAAGTTATGTGTTTTACTGAGAAGATGAAACCAAAAAAAAGGGGACTTGTAATGGAACATAAATTTAACCCTTCTTGCCACCCGGCACCAGCCCCGGCAAAGCCTCCCCTGCATCTGGGTGCTGGTTTCTCTTTCCACTGCTGGGGCTGCTGGGGCTTCTCCTCTCCTCCTCCTCCTTTCTTTTCTCCCTCCTTCTTTCTCTCCTTTTTTTTTTTTTTTCTCGTTGGCCTTCTTTCTTTCGTTTCTGGAAACAAAAGCTTCATGTCACATTCTTTCCCCTTAATGGCACTTGATTCGTGTATGGAGCTAATAATGGCCCTTTCTGCTTTGCAACCAGGTTGTAATGGAAAGACCTTTCAGGGGGTTTTACTCTGGAGTGAGGGGGTCAGGGGAGAGGCCTGGAGAAGTCTCAATGACCAGCTTCAGTTAAGGTGTCAAGACGTGCCTTGGATCTTTCTTTTTGGAGGTGCTTCTCTTTGTGTGGGCTGGCGTGGCGGGGAAATGCCACTTCTCCCTGGGTTTGAGGTGAGCTCGCTCAGAGTGGGGCCTTCCCAAGAGTGGGGACCAGGCAGGCAGCGGGGTGGAGGCTGCTGGACACACGTTTCCTGCTGCCACTTCCCTCGGAATCTGCCCCAGCGAGCGGCCTTGTGAGGCAGGCGTCCTCACTGGCGGGGCGGGCGTCCCACGTCACTTCAGGGTCCACTCTGCCATGACTTTGTCTTTGTTTGCCCCTAGACAAAGGCTCCTGTGTCCCTCTTGGCCCTTCAGAGGTTGAGAGCTGTGAGGCCGTGCATTAGGTCAGCTTTGCAAATAGACACCACAACATTTAAAAAAAAAAAAAAAAAAAGAGACACATTAACCCATGGTGCCTCACTTCTCCTGGCCTCGTGTGGATGTCTGTCTGTCCCACACAGTGCAGTATGGGCAGCTGTAGAAACGTGGTAAGAAGGATCTGGGTTGTATCTCCATTAAAAAAAGAAAAATCAACTTCCCCATTGCCCATGGCCTGGTCTCTCAATGACCAAAGCTTAGCCCAAGCATGAGCTGTGTCACTGTCAGAGCCCTGTTCTTCCAGAGCTTCAGGCCGAGTGCCCCTTTGACTCTGGTGGCAGCAGCTGTGCCTGGAGCAGAGGTGTGCCAGTCCTGGGGATCAAGCAGGCGGGTTTCCTAGCGAGCAGAGGGAGAGAGGAAGCTGCTTTCCAGCATATTCCGCGGTAAAGACCGTCTGCTGGGGGCCATGCAACCCACACAGGCTGGCTCTCTGGGAGGCCGCTCTGTAGGGAACACTGGGCTTGGCTGCCAGAGAAGCAAAGGGACTGGACTTAGGGCCAGATCCACTGCCCACAGGCAGGCATTCTAGCTGCTTCCCTGCTGTTCTACTGCCCCTGGCTCCAGGCCTGGTGGACCGAGGGCCTGGGTGGGCCAGCCCCGGCCATCCGTCTTGTCCCAGCTCCTCCCAGGATGACTCTTTTCCCGGGGATCTTCCTTCACCAAGCCTAACCCTTCTAAAACCCGGGTTCTCCTTCTCTCTCTGGGTAAACCGAGGAAGAACTGCCGTCTAGGTGGGGACACTTTTCCTCTCCCCGGTCCCAAGCGTCCCCTCCTTTGGTAAGAGGTGACAAAGGCAAGAACAACTCCCTGTCTTGATGGTTTTGCAGCGCTGCTAGTATATTTTGAAATCATCGTCTTTTGTTTCAGGCACGCTAATTAAAATGAAAAAGGAAGATAATGCACAAAAAGTAAAGTGGGCACAAGCCTTTTAGCTTTATGTAGGAAATAAAGATCTGTGTGTACGATGGTGTGGTATCTGTTGGATAAAGACAAGATGGCTTTTCTCTTTCACTGACCCAGGTGGTCTTCATGGGTATGGTAATGGGCCAGGTGGGAAAGAAAAGAGAGGGAGAAAACTATTTCAACTTTCCTTCCGTATCAGGCCTTCCCTGACACATGCGTGTGTGTGTGTCGGGGGCGGTGGGGCCGGGGGGGGGGGCTGCCAGGAGTGGTTGGCAGTGATGTGACTCTGGGACGGTCCTCACATCTGCCTCAGCTCAACAAAGTTGGGTTCAAAGGATCCAGCGCCATGAAGAAGAACACAGAGCCCTTCTGCTTTTGGGAGGACAGTTGAAATAGGATTCTAAAGGTGGTTCTGCATTTGAGGTTTAGCCTCAAGGCCAACAAGACCAATTTATACTTTCATTCCTCTCAATATGGCTTGTTGGGCTACTGTTGGATCTTGTTTTAAATCAGAGAGAAATTGAGAGCTGACATCAGCTGAACACTTTGATTTGGATCTTGTGTCTCAAGCGCCCACGTATTACCGGGTGAGTTGGGGCAAGCCCCTAGAATTCTAGGTTGAGAGGTAGAGGGACACACGGTATTTCCTGTCTGTCCCCCATAATCCAGATTTTCTGTGGAGTTTGCATGGGGAACAGTAAGTTCAGTTAGGATTGAAACCCAGAAGGCTCTGGAGTGTACTACTTTTGCAGGAGGTAGCTATAACCAGGGCTGCAAATTAGTATGACCCCAAGGACTGTCCCTAAGCATGTTTGACACTCAGCCTAAAAGGATGTGCCCAGAGGGGAGTCAGGCGTGTCAGTCTTCAGTAGAGTTTGAGCCAACAGAAATGTGCAAAGCTTTGCCACTCTGTGTGCTACCGTCTGAGCAATGAAGGGTACAGACAGAGGGGAGAAGACACACAGAAAGCCATATCACAATGAGAATGTGACCAGTGCCACCTCCTAGGTTAAACGGAGAGCCACGAATTCAAACTGGGGAGCGAGAGATTAATAAGTAAGAGCAATGTGAATACGATGTTGACTGTTCTCAGCACTGCACAGTCCTTTTAAGAATGGACAAGTCAGGGGCTCCTATGTGGCTCAGTCGAGCATCCAACTGTTGATTTTGGCTCATGTCATGATCCCATTGTTGCAAGATCGAGCTCCTTGTCGGGCTCTGTGCTGATCGTGGAACCTGCTTAAGATTCTCTCTCTCTCTTTCCCTCCGCCCCTTTCCCCCGGTCATGCTCTCACACTCTCTCTCTCCAAAAAATAAAAAATAAAATAAATAAAAAGGGAAAAGTCAGACTCATTGTGTGGCTCAGGAAGAGCTTCATGGAGAGCTGGTGTTGCAGCTGGGCCTTGGGGCCCCAAAAGATTTTCATAAATAGAGATGAGGGAAAGGCAAGAGGGAAGTTGCTTGCAGAAGGCAGGAATTTGCCAGGCGCATTTGCAGCTGGGGTGTGTGGGGGGAGGGGATGCTGAGGGCCATTCTGGGCAGAGGCAGTAGAGGGGAAACTGGGGACAGGCTTGGTGTTGGGGAGTGATAAGTAGCTCTGTGGTGTTGGCACTTAGGGTACACGTTAGCATGAGTGGAAGTGTGGGGAGACATGACTGATGGTGAGAGAGGCTGCATGCCAGGTCAGGGAGTTTGTGATCAATTGGGATGTACCTGAGAAATGGGCTGACCTGGGCAGTGGATATGGGGCTGGGGAGAAAGAATATACCCATCAGCTTTTTGCAGAATTAGACGTTACTCTTCTCCTGATCGGGACTTACAGTGACCTCAGGAAGGGGTGAAGCAGAGATGGCGTGACGTTTGGGGTGTCCAGCCCGTGCCCCGCTGACCCACGGCGCTCAGTTGCAGGGAGTTTCTCTACACTCAGGCCAGGCCCATGAAGTGTCCACAGTGAGCTGGCCTTTAAAAGAAAATGAAAATAATAAAGAGGGAATTGCTTTTTTAAGAAAACCCCTACACTCACATTCATCAGAGGCATACACGTTTTTCTCGGCATATGTGTGCAAAAGATGCACTTTGGGTTGTACCAGGGGTGTGTGCCAATGTCAAGAGCAAGCACGAACAACGGGACAATTAGCAGATTCATCAGTTCTTCTGCTTATACTTTGATTCCAAGAGTAGAATGTTAGTTTGTTCAACTCTCTGCTTTATGCCTTGATCGCAGTGTGAAAGTGTTGGCTAAGCTTAGCTTCCTGGTCAGAGGGTCAAGACCCATGGCTTTTAAACATGCTTATGTGAAATCCAAACATTCATGGCCACTGGTGATCTTGGAATCACGGCACAACTTATGAAACGAACACGTAATTATCTTGTTTATTCAGTGTATAAATAGAGTTCATGCTTTAAAAAATTTTTCTTCCTGATAAGGACTTTAGCTAGCATTTGTTGTCTGTCTGTCTGTCTCTCTGTCTGTCTCTCTCTGTTTCTGTCTCTCTGTCTTTCTCTTTGTCTCTCTGTCTCTGTCTCTCTCTTGTCTCTTCCTTCTCTCCTTTCAAAGGGGAGGAATTTGCTGGGACTTCTGTGGCTGCTTCTGGAAGAGGCAGGGCCGGCCTGTGGATTTCTTCCCTGGAGCACTTTCTGCTTCCCGTCTGGCTCTGGCAGAGGGGGGATATGCGCCCAAGGAGGGCCTCGTGCACTCGGACACATCCTTGCCACTTCTACAAACCCAGGGAAGGACTGTTAAGTCACATCTGCCTCTGACAGCCCAGCTGGGGACCAGAGCCAGCAGAGCAAGGCTTCCCGTGGGTGAGGCCTTCCAGGCCTTTTGGGACAGTGGGGGGGGGGGAGGGCAGAGTCAGAGCCGAGAACCACCCCTTGGGTCTAAGCTGCACACTGCCATCATTCACATACCTCTGTTTTTGATTTTTACCATATTGAGTACAACCTGCTTGTAGACTTCATGTGTTTTTAAAAGGTCACCCTTCTTTTAATTATTATATTTAGCTTTGCTCTAAAATAATAATATCTAGGAAATCCCTGGTTTGGTGTACCAGTTATATATTTTTCATGGTGAATATTGAAATAATTATATAAGTTGTTATTTTTTTTTAAAAAAAGGAGTTTTTCTGTGTATCATCTAAAATCATCTTGTGTGTCTGAATCGCCTGTCTGCCAGCCTTTGGGAATCACTGGGTGTCGCTCTTTGGAATGTTTGCATCCAGCCAGGTTCTTAGGATCTGGCTCAGGTTCTTCCATGGAGCCATTGCCTGCCCCACTCCTAAGGAAGCCAGTCCCTCCAGCCCCTGCAGCAAGATTTCCTCTGAGCTCCTGCCTGCCCTCAGGATCCCCAGTTGTCATTGAATCATGTGCTGCTTTGGTCACATCTGACAATGCTGTGAGCAGTTGCTGGGGCCGTGCTTTCTGACTCTTCTCTTCCAGATTGCAAGACTCTTAAGAGTAGGCACCATGCTCTTCTGGGTCAGCCAAAGTGTCTGATTGCTTGAGCTGGCTGGCTGTCAGTCTATCTGTCTATCCATTTGTCCATCTGTCCATTGTTCGTCCGTCCATCCATCCATCCATCCATCCCATCCATTTATCCATCCATCCATCCATCCATCCATCCATCTCATCCATTTATCCATCCATCCATCCATCCATCCATCCATCCTATCCATTCGTCCATCCATCCATCATCCATCCATCCATCCATCCGTCCATCCATCCATCATCCATCCATCCATCATTCATCCATCCATCCACCCATCCATCCATCCATCATCCATCCATCCATCCATCCACCCATCCATCCATCCATCCATCCACCCATCCATCCATCCTATCCGTTCATCCGTCCATTTGTCCATCCATCCATCTTATCCACTCATCCATCCATCCATCCACCCATCCATCCATCCATCCCATCCATTCATCCATCCATCCCATCCATTCATCCATCCATCCTTCCATCTGTCCGTCCATCCATCCTTCCATCCATCCATCCATCCATCCATCCCATCCATTCATCCATTCTATCCATCCATCCACCCATCCATCCATCCATCCATCCATCCCATTCATTCATCCATCTGTCCATCCACCCATCCATCCATCCATCCCATCCATTCATCCATCCATCCCATCCATTCATCCATCCGTCCATCCATCTGTCTATCTATCTATCCATCCATCCATCCATCCATCCCATCCATTCATCCATCTACACATCCATTCATCCATCCATCCATCCATCTGTCCTTCCATCCGTCCATCCATCCATCCATCCATCCATCCCTCCATCCCATGCATCCATCCTTCCATCCATCCATCCATCCATTCATCCGTCCATCCATCCATCCTTCCTTCCATCCTTCCTTCCATCCATCCATCCATCCATCCATCCATCCATCCATTCATCCATCCATCCACCCATCCATCCCATCCATTCATCCATCCATCCTTCCATCCGTCTGTCTATCTATCTATCTATCTATCTATCTATCTATCTATCTATTTCTTTCTTTGTATCCATCCATACATTTTCTTTCTGTTTCCTATCATCTGTCATTCATCCTTCCATCCCCCCATCCATTTTCTATTTCTCTATCATCTGTGTCTATGTAGCTCTCATTTGACTATGTATCTATGATCTAATCTCTCATTTCTTTTTCCTCCCTCCCTCCTTCCTTTTATCCTGTTTGATGAGCCAGGCGCTGTCTTAGGCCCTGGGAATATAGCAGAAAACAAAACAAAATCCGTGCTTTTGTGTAGCAGACATTCTAGTTGGAGGAGGCAGGCAATAAACAAATCAACAAATAGAAGAAACCGGAAAACGATCTGTAGGGACACATGCCATGCAGAGTATTAAAATAGGGGGATCTGAGGCAGAGAGAGCAGGCCTAGCTGAGACTGAGAGGTCAGGGAAGGTCCTCTGGGGAGGTGACATTGAGTTTGACCTCCAAAGAGCAAGTCAGCTTGCGAGGAGGGGCAGCTCCTGGACAGAGGGTTCAGTCCCTGTAAAGGCTCTGAAGCACCAGTGGGTTTGGTGGCTCTGAGGTGCAGAAAGGAAATTCAGACAAAAGGATGAAAATTTAATTCCAACATTGACAAAGATTAGTTTTTTTTGATTTCTCACTTCTTAGGGGCTACAGCCCCTTTTGCATGTAGGAAAGTCTGAACCCTCACCTCTGAGAGCCCATATGTCAAATCTCTCGTGTGTATGTATATTGCGGGGGGCGGGTGGTGGAGATTTGGAAGCAGTGCCATGTGGTTCCCCTGCAGGGTTGGAGGGCAGAAGGGGAGCTCACCACGATGAAGCTACCACTGACATGCTAATATTTCATTTTAATCTTGAGTGCCAGGTTACTTTCCAAATGAAGTGTCTCAGGCAAGGCTCTAACTTACATGAAATAAAAGAGTTTAAGGCTAATTAAATATCATCTGACTACCGAAGCCATATTTATTGATGGTCTAAAAGAACATCATTGAGGTGGATGGACTTGAAACGTGTGTCTGCTAGAAATGTGCACCCCCACCCCCCCCGCCCCTGGTCAGTGGCCATCCACTTGCTGTGTTAGGTGGATAGATCTGCACCTTTAATGTGTATCTGATTCAGGAGGTCTGGGGTGTTGCCCATCCTGCTCAGTTTTAACCAGACCCCAGGAAGTGCAGGACCAGCTGCAGGGTGGGCTGCAAGAGTCTCCAGGAAGTGCAGGACCAGCTGCAGGGTGGGCTGCAAGAGTCTAGAATAGACCAGGAGTGAGTGAGCTCTGACGCTGGCTGTGACCTACACTACTGACTACAGGGAGCGACGGCCACGCGTGGTGTCTCCCACTTGTCTTGCCTCCACCTGCGCCTCCGTCCTCCACCTCCTCTTCCCTTGTCCCAGTCCTTCCTACCGCTTCCTCCCATTCCTGTGGCATCCTGGCCTCTCCCCGGGCTAAGAACAGTGGTTCCCTGGGGTTGGTAAAGTCTTTACACAGGGTTTGGTCCTTCGTCTTCCACCATTTGCCTTATCTCTGGGTGTCTGATCCTCACGTTTGGAGAAACTAAAGGGCAGAGCCTCTGCCCTAGTCTCCCTCTTTGGTGCCTCCAGGATTGATAGATCCTCTCCACAATGGAGGGAAGGAGGTGTACTTCCTAACCGTCTGCACAGAGCGCCTTGCCTTGGGGCAGAACTGGCTTCTGAGGCCACACACTGGTTGAACGCTGTAGGGTAGGGCCTGGGACGTGAAGTCCGGTCCTTCCAGTTCACCCTCCAGCTTCCGTTTGGAGAAGCTTCTCTTGACCATGTCTTCCCCTTCCTCTGATCAGCGGCCTCTGAATGGTGAAGACTAGGGCTTCAGAACTCTGGTGCCATAGGGGCAAGAACATCCTCATCAATGGACAAGCTTGTGACCACCTGCAGAATGAATGCACACTCTGCGGGTTGTCCACGGGAGTGTGGGTCTGGGATTGCTAGACCTTTGGGTTTCTCCGGGGAGGTCAAAAATCCACATTTTCATATGGAACTTAGCCAGTGTTTGCAAGCTGATGACTCTTACTTGTTTTTCTTTAAAAAAAATTTTTTTTAACATTTATTTATTATTGAGAAACAGACACAGAGCATGAGCAGGGGAGAGGCAGAGAGAAGGGGAGACACAGAATCCGAAGCAGGCTCCAGGCTCTGAGCTGTCAGCACAGAGCCCAGCACGGGGCTCGAACTCACGAACCGCGAGATCGTGACCTGAGCTGTAGTCGAACACGCGACCGACTGAACCACCCAGGCGCCCCTCTTACTTGTTTTTCTTGTCTCCATGTGGGCCACACTGAACATGTGGGTCGGAATTTCGCTAGTAGGCTTCGAGGTTCTCTGGTGCTCCCCCGTTCTGGCGGGTGATTCCATGGATCCTGCTGGGGAGAAGCCACTGGGGTCCGAGGAGGGACCCGGTTGAAGTGAAGGTCATCAAGTGGAGAGAGTTTGGAGGACTCAGAACCCCTTCTGGAAGTATGGGCCCTGACATGGCTCTCAGGCCTCGGGAAAACTCAGTCTTCCATACCAGCTTGTCTGCACCCACCTATAATTAGCATCTGAAATTTCTAAATGAACTGCCTGATCAAGTAAATTTAGCAAACTCCTCGTGAAGTGTTACCATATCCTCTTCCTCCAACTGTCCACACAGACATCCGTACCACCTTGCCTGCCTTCGCTTTTTGCAACTGACGCTGCTTATGTGTGCTGTCTGGCAGCCATGCAGACATCCCATTTATGTGATCTATAATGAGTTTATTAGTGTTTCACTGCCTTGTTGCTATTAAGTTTTATCAGTTTCAGCTTCAAGAGCACAAGGTTAAATTTTCAATAGAGTTTTCGCAAAGTTTAAGTGGGATTGTTAAAAATGTGTCCAAATGGTGGAGCCATGTATTTAGCTCGAAGATATTATTTCTGCCCACTAACGGATTTTGATCTCTTATTTATAAATTTAACACTTTTCTGAGGCTCACAGTGGCAGCGCAGGGCTTGCGCTTTATTTTCGCAAACTGAACACGAATGCATGGAGTGTAGACGATCTAACTGAAGCTGTATCAAATTGAGTCTGACCGGTCCGTCGTCGCGTAGCCCTCCACGTTGGCTGTCACTGTCCCAGCGTGCGGAGATGACTGGCTGTTGCTTTGACCTGGCAAATAAACATTTTAAAGGCGGAGGGGGAATTCACTCACAAATTACAAAGGGAGGGGTTTTGATATTATTTTCTCCCGGTACCATAAGATAAGCAGGTTTTCCTATGAAAACACGTGTGTACCTAATTGAATATTATTTACCTGGATCCCTTCTGTAATTCTTGAGCAGTTTTTTCTTGTTGTTGTTGTTGTTGTTGTTGTTGTTGTTTAGGAGGAAACCTTTTCAGGAGTTTCTCCGGTGGCTGTAATCAGAATAAAGTGCTTCCACTTTTAGGTTAAGAGAAAAAAAAAACAGTAATAGGCTGAGCTGCTATTACGGAAAGTTTATTATTATTGGTATATAAGCTAGCTGGGGGCTTAAGCACAGAGCAGTTGGATAATTTAGCTAGCTCCTGGATCCAATTAAAAAAAATCTATGTTGTGTCCACAGTGGGGGATGGCCATAGCTGAGAAAGCACTCTGTCGTAGATGGTGACACACCTGTGGCATTCTCTTGGTTATACGCAGTTTGGGATGCAGAATGCTCTAAATCCTCTCATTACTGCCTTATAGAAGACAGACACTTCAAGCGGTTCTCCATTTATCTGAGATTACCAGTTAAACTCGTTAAAAAGCAACCATGGTTCGTTCACTCAATTGGCTATTGGGAAGATTTCGTGTTCTTGAGCGACAGTGTGGCTTTGATTAGTGGAGTGCTATACTTTTTAGGGGAGACCTTTTCTAACTTAATTTATGACTCCGGTTGAATGGTGTCTGTGCTGGGGTATTACGTATTTCCCCAACTATTGTACCTGGTGTCAATAAAGGCGCATTTAGGGAAATCTGAAATAAAACTCCAGGGTGTTTTTGTTCTTTGGGGAAGCAATGCACCATAAACATTTTGGGTTTGAGCCAACAGCTTTCCCTGACCGTGATTGCAAGTTACTGTAGTATGTATAGATTGCTGGTGGAACACTATTTGAGGAAACCTGTATTTTATAGAATGTCACTTTTATGCACCATCCAGGCAAAAGAAAAAAAAAAAAAACTAATTTAGCCAGCAGACGGTATTCTTTGGAATGAGGATTCTGAAAAAAAAATCACAAAAAAACCCCCACCAGGCTCTAAATATGGCTTTTTATTTAATCATTATTACATCAATCATTGGTATCAATACTTAATAGCAACCTGATAACGCAGCCAGTAGGTGAAACAGCTATTAAAAAGTGTAAAAAAATGATTAATCAGGTGCGGGGGGGTATTAATGCTCTCCAATTCTTTAATGATAAGTACATATTTTTGAAAGTGTTTGTTTTTAATAATCGACTGTAATATTAGTTTGCAAAAATGTAATTGCTTCTTAATTTTGCATCCTTGCTTCTTTGTGCCGGGTACAAAGGTAGTATATTTCTGTAGTTATTGTTTGCAGCACTCCGTGTAAAAAATCACGTTCATTTCAAGAAGCTGTTATGGTATTGATTCTGGTAAAGACTTCCATTAACTGACCAATCTAAATCTCATAAGTGATGTCAGGATAGTTATGCATTTGCTTGGTTCAAGTATTCAGCCATTATGTTAGAATGCAGGCAGTGTCTGAATATGGCCGTTAAATTATTTCTAAATACCGAACCAGAACAGCTTAACAGTTCTGCAGTTTGAGACTGACACAAAAATGACAATCTGCCACCTCTTTGTTTTTTAAATATTAACGTTGTATTGGGATAGTATTTTTGGAGTAAAAACCTGTGGCACGAGAGGGTAAGTGACATAAACAAAGGCAGCTGGGCTTCATGAAATAATGGAACAATAAGGCCCTTCCAGCCGCACTCATCACTCCAGTATGTTAATTAGCATTCTGTTGTGGCCGCAACACTGAAAACATGTAATCTGTATTGGAGTACAGTACAGCTGTGAACACACATTCTTTTTTGTGAGTCCCTGGAGTTAGCCTTGCCATTGGCATATGCGTTTGGGCCAAAAGTCAAGCCATCACCACTAAAATAGCACACTATAGCAGCAAATGTCATTTGTCTTTTCTGATTTTTTTTCCTCCCCTCAATGCCTCATGCTATCCAGTGATGTAATCCAGTATCACTGCATCTGTCTCCCTGGTCTATTTTTGCAGGAGGGTATCGGGGCGGGGGGGGCGGGGGGAGGGTACTGGGATGCCAGCAGGCAGGAGGATTTAAAAGGCAAGTGGCCCCAAAAGGGTCAAATTAAAAAAAAAAATCGGTTCTTCCTCTTTGCATTATTCTTCTAAAAAAATATACGCTTTTTAAACGCATAGATTCTGAAGTGTCATGGGCCAGAATCTGCTCCTTGTCTCCCTGGAGGGAGGGAGGAGCAGCTAATTCATCAGAAAAAAGAATCTCAGTAAACTTTATCATTATTTATCACCTGTATCCGGAACCCATTTCACAGCCCTTCCTGCATGTAGTACCCACTTGGGGCAGGGTTTATTCTTCCCATTTCAGAGTTGAAGACACTGAGGCTGAAGCATGATCCAAAGGTGGCCTCTAAATCGTAGGGCCTCTCTGGCGCGTCATTTGAGGGAAAGGGGTTAGCACCAGTGAGCAGAGGCGGACTTGGCCAGGAGCAGGAACTCCGGCCTTCAGAGGCAGGACTCAGAAAGGCCCCACGTCTGTGATCTCGCTGCTCACGGGTGGCCGACTGGGAGCCGCCCCTGCCACACCGGGGCACAGACAGCCCTGGGTGCTTTCTGATGCCAGCTTTGGGGACAGGTTGAGAAGATGCTTCAGCATTGCTGTCATAGGAGCTGGACTGAGGGGCCAGAACCCTCTTGGGATTTTACCTGATGGAGTTTGGCTTGAAAAGCAAGAATGGTTCCATTTTGATTCCCCTGTTCTCAAAGTGTTTCAGCTTTCTTTGTGTGTGTGTATGTGCAGCCTCCCAGCACAGAACACTCACACACACACACACACACACACACACACAGGTACTCTTGTTCACACAGGACATAGCCCTTTGCAAAAATAATTTTGGAATAAAAAATTACATTCTCTAGTGCTTTAACTGTATTATACATTCAAATAAGAATCATCTAGCTGTTAAAACTTTTCCTACATTTCAGCTTGAGTCTATCCATTTTCTCCTGCATCTGATCTGACTATACCAAAAAGTGGTTTTTATAAAGCAGCAGAACAAAAATGAAATCAACCCCCCACCCCCCATCTCCGACCTGTCTCTAAAGTAACTTTCAGATTCTTTGGGCAAAGCTTCTTGCTGTCTCTTTCTGAAAAATGACAGTGAATACTTAGCTACAGATTTTCTTTTTAATCTGCCTCAAATCTGATTGAAAAATAACCCCCAACTCTCCCGTCCCCTTCCCCCCCCCCCAAAAAAAAAACACAGCATCTGGGTCACCATGCTGATCCAATTTGGTTCTACTTTTGGACTGTGGAAGAATCAAATTGTCTGGCATTTGGTGACGTGAGCGAGTGTCCACCTGGGAGCTGTCGAGGTTAAAGGTTAATAGCACTTGGTTTTTTTTTTCTTTTTTCTTCTTCTTCTCCTTCTTTTTTAATTCTAGCCGAACAGAACTCTTTCCCACTTGCCTGGTCCCCATCCTGAGCCCCATGCCCAGCCTTGTGGCGTCTTTCCCCAGACTTGCCTGGTGAGGTAAAGCAGGGCTGACATTAAGATTTTGGCTCTGTTGTTTCTCTTTTCCTAGAAATTCACCACCACCCTCCCCCCCCCCCCATTTTGGTTAATGGCTCTTTAAATATTGAAATGCCTGGAAAAACAAAACAAAATAAAATAAAATGCAGGCTGTCAAAGAGATAAGAACAACAACAACAAAAATGTTGGTATCTTTTAGAATTTGTCTTCCTAGTGGTAAAAGTATATAATTAATAGGAGAATTTTCCTCCAGATGTGGCTATACTATAATAGAGCCTTATAAATGCTACAGAAAGAAAAATTGCTTGGAACGAAGGCGTCCTCAATGAGAGCACACCTGGGTCTGACAAAGATTGCATTTAGGGACTGCTGTGCTATCACAACGCAGAGAAAGACCAAGTCTCCGGGAGCAGCTGGAGAGAAAGCCCCGGCAAATCTGCATGCAAATAGCAGCACATTGTTAACTTAATCAGATGCCGAAAGGAAAAGATGTGCCAGAACCCAGAGGATGATCTACACACACGGAGGGAGAGAGCGGCCTGAGCTGCCATGGGCACCGGGCGAGGGGTGGGCCCAGAGCAAGGTGCAGCCAGACCCGGCCCTGGCCCACCCACCACCTGCCTGTTTGCCCCCCGCCTGCAGTCCACTTATCACATAATGCTTGATTTGCTCTTTGAAAAGATAGAAGTGATGGAGTATATTTCAATTGGCAGGAAGCTTTATTTATTTATTTATTTATAATGGCGAAATAGGTGTGGGCATTATTTCGCCTAACTCTGTATCTCCAATTAAATAATATTTCTGCCTAAATATCTGGGTGCATGAAGATAAGAAATACTGCCCCGGAGTGTATAAAGAAAGAGATTTTTTTCATTAAAAAAAAAAAAAAGAAAAAGAGTACCTCTCTATAGATTGAAGTGCTGGGTATAAATTGTACCTTTAGAAGAAGTGGGAAGACACCTGTTATTTATATTTTATATTAATATTAATGGGATATATATATTTTCAATCTCCTCCATCTTTTAGTCTAGCACCATAAAAAATAAAAAGTAATACTATTTAATCACCCACAGCTTAATAGTGCCTTAGTTGTTTACTGCCATCACACTAATTGCTCTGTACTAATGTGTTTTTCTGTGATATCCAGTAGTGCTAAGAGAACAGAGATCCATAACCAATTAAATATAGTGTTTTTTATGTTAAAAATATATCTGGTGAGGCTAGAAAGCGAACAGAAGCCGCCCTTACGAAAGGCACGTTGGCACCGTCTCGGTGCCCAGCAGAAGGTGCCCGCATTGCCTCTTTTGCGCAAAGACAAAGGGGGTAATTTTTTTGGCAAGAAAACAAACCCAAGGAAAACACAACAAACAGTGTTTCCTAATTTTCCCCCTCCTGCAACTCCTCGGGCTGTTTCTGTCCTCTCTCTTGCATCGAGGGAGAGTTTGATTCGGGAGGGAGGAAAGGGGGTATGGCAAGGCCACCCGGCGGTGCCCAGGCGCGCAGGCTCCAGAGCCCGCAGGTCGGTGGGCGGGGAGGAGCAGGGGCGCCCGCGGCCGGCAGAACGCCCATTTGCGGGAGCAGCGCTGGCACAGGGTTCACGGGGGAGCATCACTGTAGCTTCCAGAAGGAGTGAAGCGCTGGGATCAGACATGGGGGGCGCGGCCCTGGGAGGGGGCGGGGATCAGACGTGCGGGGGCGGGGTAGGGGTTGGGGTTGGGGTGGGAGGAATCGGACACAACAACGTCTGTAGTGATCACCAGAGACGGTGGCAGTAACAGGGAAGCAGGACGAAGGCGCCGCCTAGGCCCGGGGGTGTTTCAGTGCGCATCGCTATTCAGGAAAGAGAGCCGCCTGCTCGGCCCGCCGCCTGTGTTCGTTGGCTCTGGGCCCGCCCGCCCGGGTGGCCGTGACCACAGCCTGCCAGCAGGGCCGGCCTTGTAGCGCCGCACTTCACCTGTCGGAGGAGAGATAATGGGATCAATTAGAGGCGCCGTCACCATGCGGAGACAGCTGCTGGTGTGCAGTAACCACTGGTGACCCCAGCACTTGCTCCCCCCGGGAGCCGCCTTCGGGGTGCCAGCCCAGCCGTGGCCTGTCCCTCCTTGCAGCCTGTGCAGGGGAGCTCACCCCTGGACTGCAGGTGTCCTCCGGCCTGGGCTCCTGGGTGTGTGCACGTATGTGTGTAGGTGGCTGTGCGTGCACGGGCATGCTGGCGTGAGTGCACCTGTACCGTGGATAGATGGGAAAGTGGGCGGACTTGAATGTGCAAGTGAGTATGAGTGTGTGGGCATGAGCAGATGAAAGTGTGTGTGCATTAGTGTGTGTGACCACAGGTGTTCACGAGTATGCCTTGCGTGCATGTGTGTGCACATTTAAGTGCTGTGATGATGTGTATCTGTGTACGTTCGCGAGAGCCCTCTGCACATGTGTGAGCATATGTGCGTGTGTGTGTGCGAGCGTGTGTGTGGACACGCGTGTAAGTGCACAGGTGTGACCGTGTGTGGGCATATCCCCGTGTAGGCATGTGCATTTCGGGTTTGCGTGTGTAGTAACCCTGGGTGAGAGAGTGTGTATGTGTGTGTGTGAGTGGTGAGCGTGTGTAGTGAGTGAGTGCGTGTGGGTGTGCACGTTGTCTCCATGTGAGTGTGGGCCCGTGTGTCTGCCTGTGCCCTGAGGGCTGGAGAATGGGCGCCGTGGCCTTCTCGACCTTGGCCCCTCATCCTCCAGCGGCTTCTTGGATACTGAGTTTCCTCTGTGGGCCATTTGTCCCTAAGAGAGGGCCAAGTGCCACATGTCTGTGGCACCCCCGCCATATGCACCTCTCTGTTGATGGTGATAATGGCTCTGGACCTCCTGACTGCTGTCTGTGTGTCTTCACCCCTGTGGATTTGTCTCTGTAGACCCCACCTGGTCAGCCGCTTCAGAATGGCCTGGCTACAGAGACAGTGGGGGCCTCTGATCTGAGCCCGTGTGTGCCTCCCCATCTGACATGTCCCCCCACCACTATATGGCAGATAATAGGGCTGGGCCCACCCAGGACCACGGTGGCATGGCCCTGTTTCATGTATGGGGCATGTGTGGGGCACTGTGCTGGGCATTCAAGTTTCATTTAGCCCTCAGAGGGGGCTGGGCTGGACAAAGTCGCACTGGGAAACATAGCAAGTGAGGGCCTGCAGGGGACAGGAGGGGGTGTCATCCAGGTAACAGTTCACCGGGAGCCTTTTCATTTATTGTTTTCCTGCCTGGAACATTCTTCCTTCACGTGCCTGTCAGCTCAACTGTCCCCTCCTCAGAGAAGTCCCCCCGGATCCTTCTACCCATCCAGTGTCCCACTTCAGTCCTTTTTGTGTCCCCATAGCACTTTCTGCTGAAACTGCCACCTTTGGCTGCTGCTGGTGTGGTGACCAGCACACCGTGGGTACCAGCCCAACGGGTCAACAGAGTTTAGTTGGCACCTGCTACCTGACTGGCTCTGGAGTCCAGGGGCAAGCTGGAGGCAGCCAGTGCCTGCCCCATGGGCTCATGTCCATGGCCACCCTGAGGTGGGGGCTCTGGAAGGGGGGAGGTTTCTTTGAGAGACCTGATGTGGCCCGGCACTGGGGCGGAGGTGTGAAGGAGAAGAGAGGCTCCAGAAGAGATGCTCCGTGCGGCAAGAGCTCAGGGACAGGGGGACAGACTTGTTTCTCTGGTGCAGCCACCGTCCCTCCAGTCTCCAGATGTGGCAAGAGTCCTGGCTGGTTCTTGTGTGCACCCTGCTTACAGGACTGGTTGGTTGGTTTTTTTTTTATTCTTTAGTCCCATGGCCACGCCCCTCCAAGACCTCTGGTGTCTAACTTCAGCCCTGTCTCCGACCTTGATGTGCCCTTGAACACAGAATTTGACCTGCCGTGACCTGATCTTCTAGTCTTTGAGACGGCCCGACAGCACCTGTGTCCTGCCATCTCTACACTGAGACGGGGCAGGCTTCTTACAAAGAAAGAAGTAGAGCTTCCTGACCCGTTACTGTCCCTACCGTGACGCCCCTTCTGACGTTCTGTGTCTGCTGACACTCCTGACATGACACTCTGGTAGGGGATTGGGGTGGTCTGGCTCCTTTGGAAGTGGTGGGAGACTCCTGGGCCACTCTTCGAGGTTCTGTGTTAGATGCTGTTCCGTCTCCCCCAGGTCGGTGCCCTATTCCTTCCTGTCGGTGTCCCTGCATTGGCCCAGCCTTGGCCCCATCTGCTGTCAGTGGGCGGCACATAAAGGGGTGGGCGGGAGGGGGCAGCGGAGAGGAGCCCACACTGAGGAGCGCTCCTTCGGGAAAGCACTCCCAGAGGTTCAGAGACTTAGGAAGGCTTGCCCTTTGACCTCGCACGAGGGCACTGTTCCTGCTCTGAAGCTGCTCACTCCACCTTCCCCGACGTCCCGAGGGCCTACTCTGTGTCAAATGCTGCGCCTGGTGCCTGAGGGACGCAGGCTTGGGCCATTGCCTCATCAATCTCGAGTGACCTTGGCAGGTGTCTGGATTTCTGAGTCCCGGAAGCGAGGAGTGTGTCGGGGGTAGGTATGACTCCATCAAATGCCTGGCTTGTATGGGGGTCCAGTCGGAAATTATGTATGTTTAGTTACTTTGAAACATCCTATAAATATGATTTGACATATTAAGGCTGTTGCTTTTATTTTATAATCCTAAACATGAGTTATTTTGGAGTTTGTGTCTTCTCTTGACTGGCGTTTGCACACAACTATTGTGGGAAGAGGTAAAATGTCCCCACTGCTCCTTTGGTGGCTGGTCGTGGGTCTACCTATTGAATATCCCCTGTGTGGGGAGCTCCAGGCCAGGACTAGAGGGGCGGTGAGCCCACGCTTGTACTGTGTGGCATTGTTACAGTCATACGGGTCCTGAGTCCCCCATTGACGACCTCCGGGTCTGGCAAAATGAACTCCTGGCTCATGGCTTCTCCACGGAGCCCTCTTCAGCCTGCGTGGGTGTGATATTTAATTAAAGAAGTTGTTCAGTACTTTCTGTTGGGATGATTCTTGTTTGAATGAAATGGAAGGTGGATGGGGCACGAACACATCCTCATTGCAGGGAGGGCCTAAGAGCTGGAAAGGGTGACGGGTGGAGGGAGGGGTTTGGGGCGAGGGCCAGAAAAGGGCGGGGTTTGAGGGGAGCTGGAGCAGAGAGGACAGCAGGTGGGAGACCTGGAGGCCCACCTGGCTGCTTGGGACCTGGGCAGGGGGAATGAAGGGAAGAGGCGCCCTCAGGTGGGGGCGGTCGTGGCAGCAGATAGCGCGAGGGGATAGGGGTAACAAAATGATCCGGGACTCGGCCTCACCAGGCTGTTGTGGTGGGCCTGGGACTACCAGTGGCTGCTGGTGATGGAACGCTTTCCCTGTGCCAGGCACTGTGCTGAGCACATTACAGCCTTGCTGGGTTTCATTTCCACAGCAGCCCTGAGGAAGGACTTGAGGGTGCTGTTTTCTGGATGAGGGGCTCAGACCCAGAGCGGGGAATAACTCGCCCGCAGTCCCTGAGGCAGGCAGTGGTGGAACGGGACCCTCAGAGCGAGGCTTGTGCCGCGGACGCCACACCGCTCCGTGCCTCCTGCACCGACCAGCTCTGCCAGGGGGACTGTGCCCAAGACCCCAAAAGTAGAAGTAAACACAAGATGTAGCCCCAGGTATGAGGGCATTCTTTGGGGAAAGCCTTTTTTCTGAAAACAGAATTTTTTTTGTTTTTTTTTTTTGCCAGGAGTCAGCCTTTTGTCCCATCTTTACGTGGCCCAATTAGGCAATTGCACCCCTAATTAGCCAGCCCAAGGCACTCCTTGTTGCCTGCATAGAAATTAGCACGTGGGTTTGAACGTTGGCAGGAAACTGTGCATCACATTGAAGGCACAGAGTAAGTATTGGAGAAGGGCCCGCCCTGTGATGTGTGGCCTGGATGGCATTGCCCCCCCCCAGCCAGGCCCGTGCACCCCCCACCCCCACCCAAAAAACGTGGCGGATCAGCTCTAGGAAGCTTCGAGCCCAGTGAGCCTGAGTTATGAGCGGCCAGAAAAATGGGGAGATATTGAGAAGTCATAAATATTAATTTTTTCAGCGCTCTATAATTCACAAGTGACCCAACTGATTTGTCTCAAACGCTGCAGGAAAACTCAGCTGTGGCCTCGGACGTGAGTGCTCTCAGACCAGAAGGAACCTTGTGCCCTCTGAAGTTTAGCCTTGAGGCACTGGGAGTGGGCATCTCGAACTTTGGCTTCCCTTGGAAGTACAGCTCTGTGAGGGCTGAGTGTGGGCCATTTTTCAGAATTTGTGTCTGGCTGCTTCTCAGCAGGGACCTGCCCTGTGTCTATCCAGGTGTTCAACACCTGTTGCTGCATAACCAGCACAAATCATGTCCCCAAAAGCGATCCCATTTCTCTTGATTAGATTTTGCACGTCTTTGCACCTGCTATGTGCCAGGCCCTGTGCTAGGGACTGGATGCCAAGCTTTAATTTGGGGCAGGGAGAGAAGGGGGACAGAGGCTATTCGGCCTGCAAAGACACAAACAGTAGATAAGAGGATAGTGTGGCAGGAGGGGTGCCTAACATAGATGGCGTCTTCTTGGGAGGTCTCCCTGAGGAAGTGACGTTTGATTGGAGTCTTGCAGAGCAAGAGCCGGGTGTCCAGACGGTCACAGGGGAGCCCACAGGGGCACAGGTCCCAAGGTGGGAACAGGACTGGCGTGCCGAAAGAGATGGGCCAGAGCATTAGGGTCGGGGAGGAGAGACCTGGTGAGGTGAGGCCACAGTGGAGGGTGACCACGGTCACTTGGGCTTTGCAGGCGGGGGCCAGGTGCTAATTCCCAGGCTGTTGGGAAGCCTTGAATGGTTGTGCCGAGGCTGTGGTGTTCTGTGATTTACATTTTGAACAGTATGATGGGGAGTGGGTGAGAAAGGATGATGGGGGCTGTCCAGGACAAGGATAGACACGGTCAACGTCCATGGGGAGGTAGAGCTGACCTGATGGATATATACAGCCCTTTTGTCCCATCATCTCTTGGCCCCTCCGCCCCCGTCCAAACACCTTTAATGTATAAAGCACTGCTGACTAAATTCCCATGAAGTTTACTACAGGGGAAACCGGGAAATATTTCGTATTTAAATTCTTTTGTGGGAAGACAGCAGGCAGGGAGAGAAGAATGCTTTTCATTCCCTGCTTTCAGTCTCCTCAGAGTGGCCATGTGAGTCATTTTGCCTAAAAGGGACCTTCTTTTGTTCACATTTTGGCTGATGTGTTTACTCACTTTCAACGGGTTGCTATCTGCCCCTGCCACCCGCCCCCAGAGACAGCTCCTGTCCCCTTCCCTGTTAGGGCTACCGACACAGCTCTTGAAAGAAAGTTGTTCAGTCTGAATGAAGCAGAAACATGTCAGCTTTGTGGACCGGACACCAATTCCTTACGCAGTGCGTGTGCAAAACTCTTTTTTAACGGTCTGGCAAAGTTTCCGCAGCTGCAGTGGTCCCGTGTTAGCCATTCATTTCCTCCAAGACATTTGGGTGGAAAATCCACAAAACAATAATAGATCAATACATTTAAATTAGAACTTTCAAAAATTCAATAATGGTATTTACAAATTAATAAAGCACTGTAAAGAAAATATCTGCACTTCTTTATTTAGGGATACAGTTAATTTTTTCATTGATTAAGCATTCTTTTGGTGGATGGGATGTGGGTAGGGAATTTTTTTTTTTTTTCCTAAGGAGGAAGTCCTGTGTGAATTCTAGAGGTATCAGTGTATTTCTGGCGGCGCACGAACGTTGCTAATGCATCGCTCAGACAGGGATCAGCGGTGAGAGAAGGAAGTGCGGCCTGGCTTGGCAGGAACTGCATCGGAGGTGGGGACCCAGTGGGTCACATGCAATCCAAGTGGTTTTGGTGGGGATGGAGGTAATGGCAGGCTTGTAAGTCCCTGACTTCAGAACATATGGGTGCTCCCTGTGTTAAGGACGCTTGGTATAGGAAATCATCCTTTATCAAACACAAATCAGGGAGCCATTCTTCTTTGTTCAAAAAAATTCCCCGTGGAGAGCCTCAAAATTGGCCAACTCACTCTCGTGCATCTGGAATAAAATGCAGGTTTTCGCCCATAAAAGCAATGAATGCAACTCGGGTTTTCGGGAATGTATCTATGACATCGAGCTGTGTAGATCTTTCCTTGCTCAGGCCTGGGGTTTGTCCCACTGGGACAGTGTGCAGGCAGCTGTACCCCTGCTAATGTTGATTAGTGTTCGTTGTGGACCACATACCGCGCATGGATGGGGCAAGGCGGCGAACAGGGGGCAAAGCCAGGTTCTCTCAATGACGCACCATACTAGTGGATGGCACGGGGTGGGTGCCTGGTGCTTTTTCTATCTAGTGGTCTCATGGGCAAGGCCCTGTGTTGGGCTCCCTGGGGGCCTTCAGTCATGGATGTAGATCCTGACACAGGGGAGCTGAGACACTCCACGGAGACTGCCAAATGGTGTAGAATGTGACCGTCAAAGGATCACTCACACACATTGCTGTGAGGATTGGGGGAGGAGGAATGGGGGCCCGGATGGCGTTTAGAAAAGGCACGCTCCCAGCTGGAGGTGGGAGAAGGAGGAAAGGGCGTTGAAGAGGTTGGAACAGCCAGGAGGCAAGGGAACAGCAGGAGGGAAGGGAAGGTGGTTGAGTTTGGTGACCACCCCAGTGGTGGAGGGCAGCAATGATATTGGGGGTGGTTGTGATTGTGGTTGTGGTGACTGGAGGGGGCACAGGCCACCTGCCTGGGACACCACCTGCCCTGGGAAGCCATGCCATTTCCAGGGAGTGGGGACAGTTTCCTGCTGCAGGCCTGGATGGGTGTTTCCTGTGGGCTGGGGGACCGGGCAGTACCCTGGCTGTGAAGCGAGATTCCTCCTCTGGTCAGTCTTGACTGTTCTGTTGTGCTGCCATCGTCAATCGCCCCACCTCCACCGCCAGCTGTTTGCTGTTCCTAATGCAGGGGTGACTCCTGGTTAGCTGCAAGGTGGAGTCCTATCATCTGAGCTCAGCATTTAAGGCGTCCCTGCACCGGGCCTCTCTAAGCATCCTTAGCCTTCTTATAGGCTCTAACATGGAACCTGCCTTCTCATGGGTGTGAGCACAGCACACGCCGTCCACCCCACACCTGGGCTTACACAGTTCCTTCTACTGGTGTGCCACCCACTACCCCCAGCTGTTCAGCCTCGGCTGCTCAGGCTCACCTGCACCGTAAACCTCCACTGTCATCTGCACTCAGCCTTATAGGTACCACCTTGGGATATCTTTTGTGTTGTTGCTTTGTGTCCCCGGCTGGGTGGAGCCATGGACCCTGTGGAGCCTTGTGTACTTGTGGGACCTTAATGGAAATGCCCGAATGAATGAATGAATGGCAGCCCCCAGGTCACTGAACTGACAGATGTTTTTCGGAGATCGCGTGGACAACTGGCGTTGCATCTGAGGCCCCCCCACTACCTGGCTCTGTCCTACCTTCCCAGCTCCATCTCACATGACATGCTCCCAGCCCCTGCCCTGTCCCTTTTCCATGCCACCTCTTTTCTGTGTCCCGGAGCACCTTGTCATTCCTCAGATACCCGGACCCTCGGGTTCTCTATGCCCTTCGTGTATGTATGTCCTTGTCTTAGAAAGCCAGCCACTTATCCTTCTTCCCCCACTTCAGAAAATTCCTGTTCATCCTCCAGAATCCCACTGAAAAGTCATCCCACTGTGGAAGCCATTTCTCTTGGCCCTGGGTGGAATTAGCCCTCTGTTAGCTGACCACACAGTATAGTCTGCCTACACGTCTGCCCTTCCTGCCTCTTGTCTCCCCTGGCACGTAGTAGGTGCTTAGTGTTTGCTAATATGAATATCTGTGGACATCTAAGGCAGTGCCAGGCACACAGCCAGAAGCCCTGGGCATCGGGTGCTTATTTTTAGGCTCTTGGGAGCAGGTTTTGGTGGAAGAAACTTGGCAATCCCTCCTACATCTCCTGGCACAGGTGTATCGTGGAGAAGCAGTGACAGAGCTCGTGTGCGGGTCGGCGGTGTGTATAGGAGGGGACTGTATCTGAGGGCTTATCCAAAGTCACAGTGTATCAGCAGTTTTTAAGATAGCATGTTGACATCTGCGTGTTAAGATTCTGATAAAAAAGATGCTGGGGGAAGCAACGTACAAGCAGGAACCGGTCTGTTTGATTTGCAATCGAAGCATCAGTGGAAACGGAAAAGGTGGTCGGTGGAAGGGAGAGCTCTGTTTTTTATGTTGTTGCTGGCCCGCGTGTGACACAGGCCCTCATCCACAGGCTCCGGCGCCCTGTGGTCAGAACCCGTCGAGGCCTCGGGATGGCGTCACAAGAAAGCCGGAGCATAACCTGAACGTGGGAGAGGGCAGGTGCTCGGCTGTGAGCCGCTGAAGGAAACGGAGCTTGGCCACCCGGGAAGGGACCGTCACTGGCCACAGCCTGACTTTGAGTCCTGCCCCACACAGTCGAGGCCGAGGCCCCACGGCCCCCGGTTGCCGCGAGCGGGGCCCAGAAGACCTCGCTTGGCAAGGCTGGTGTAGGGAGGTGCTCGAGAGCTGCCCGCTCTCTGCTCTCTCGTGGCTGATGGCGGTGAGGGACCCACTGCTTCTTTCCAAACCATTTATTGCCACTTACCACGGGCTTGGTTTACATCTGCCGCTGAGAGCAGAGCGCTCCCAATTTGGAAGCCGTGGAGGCCGTTTTTCACCCACACTGACATGAGCCATGACTCTCGAAGCTGATGACACACTCCAGATAAGGTCAAATGCTCACAGAGAGGGACATTTGTTGCCTCTGTTGCTTAATCCCTGTTTGTAGAGAAGCTGAAGACACTAGTGGCTGTTGGGATGTGCCGTCCTCGTCCCCAGGGGGCCTGGCTGGAGGGCACGGCCGCCTCCACCTTCCTCTCACACGGACACCTACTCGTCTGCCTGCCCAGGACACGGGCCAGCCTAGAGAAGGGGTGCAGGCCCAGGAGGGGGTGTGGAGGGAGGACAGGCACCGGCCTGGCACGGGTGGGCTGGTCAGTAGGCTGCACCCCTCGGGTCCCCATTCTTCCTCCCAAGTCTACCCGCCCCGCCTCCCATAGCTCTCAGATCCCAAGGCCTTCGAGGCTGTGCACGAATGTTGATCTGGCCAGGAGTCAGCAGCTATGAGAAGTGGGCTGTGGGGAGGTGGAGACAGTCAAGTAGCTACCGGACTTCTGGCGGAGGGGGGAGGTGTAAATTAGAGTCCACCCTGGTGGCCTCTTTTGCTTAAGCGTGAGCCAACACACCACCGCGCCCAGGGACCTCGGTGAAAATGCACGTGTGCATTTCTTCTCCGAGAACTGGGGTGAAAGACATCATGTGACTTTGCACGCCGAGTTAAAACTACCTGCAGTTGTGGGTGTCAGCGAGGACCGGCGGGTGTCCCGGGGCACCCACCAGATGGGGGTCCCGGCTCTTCAGGCCACCGTGGCCACCCTCGCAGTGCTTCTGCCCAAGCCCACACGGCCCGCTGGCAGCTGGGGTCCCCAGTCCACAGGGTCCGGCGTGGCCTCCAGCTGTGGCCTCTCAGGGCTTTGCCATCCAGGGTGCGGCGTTGGTGGGGGGGGGCAGTGCCTGACACCCTCAGGCCCCTCCCAGATCACGCCCTCCCTCGGTCACGTCGTGGGGCAGGGCTGCTCCGACCTCCTCACTTCCGGGAACGATCCAGCTACGTGAGTGTGAACTTGCAGGGTGAGGTGCTGTCGTCCGGAGACCAGCTCTTTGTAACGCAGGACTGTGCTTTTCAGGTTCTTTCAGGCTTGGGCTGCAGTGGAAGATGTATCTGTTTTTTCCCGGCTAGTGAGTGCATGGCAGCTAATGTGAAGACAGAGCTTCAATTATGGATTTCCCCTGCATCCCAAGACTGAAATCTTGTCCTCGTTAGGACAGCTGGCGATAGGACATTTATGCAGTGACTGACTGACTGTAGGGGGCCCGCTTCCTGGAAGTCACCCCTTCCGTGCAGCAGCGGCCCCTTCGGGAGGGCTGAGGGCTGGATGGGGTGGTCTTGTGGGGAGGACGGAGTCCCCCAGGCCCACTCTCGGAGCGCCAGCTTCTCCACCGTGAAGCCAGAACACGGGACTGTGCGCGAGCCCCTCCGCTTCCCTTCCCCCAGTGGTGGATTTCCTCCATGTCCCCGGAGGTCCCCGGTGTGGGACTGCCCAGTGTGGGCTCCCACCCTACACTTGCTCTCTGTGCCTTTGCAGAGGCGGGGTCTGGTCTTAGGACTCCCAAGTGAAGCACTGGGTTGTACCCCCCCCTCCACGCAAAGGCATTTTTCAGAAGGTCACCGTGGGGTGGGTGATCTTCCCGTGCATGGAACCTTTAGGGAAAGGCTTCCTGGGAGGGGGAGCGTCTGCTCAGAGGGTGATCGCAGGGCCCCTGCTGGATCTGAGTAACATGGGTCAGAGTCTTGCCCTCCATCGACTCTGGACACAAGATCCTTGTAAAGAAAATTAACATTGGGCCCAAGACGTATGTTTACCACTGGAGGTCTTGTATGTCACCTACACTTCCCGGCTCGAAATCTCTTACCTGTTCGGTACAGGTAAAATGAGTAATGACTTGCCCCCAGGGAGTGTATTGTGGTGACATTTATCGTGGGCCGGATCTAGGCCTTTCTTACCAATGGGGAAATTCCAGACTGGGCTAAGCTGGGCATAGGACTGGACCCATCGAAGGTGCTGGCTTGGAAAATATCCTTTGGGTAGATACACGATAACGCCCTTGGCCGCTGAATCCTGGTGGATCCACTCCCTCATTTTTTCCCTGCCCGCAGGGGTCCTGCTGGCCCACAGAGATAGCAGATAGCTGCTGTGGGCTCCCTTGCCTCCTGTCTTCTAGAAGGACCATTTGGTTGCTGAGTGCATTGTTGTGACATTTTCCAAGTTGAGCTGTAAAGGTCTCTGGGAAAAGATGTTTCCAGCAGAAGTGGAGAGGAAAGACGGCTGGCCAGGCCCCATGGCATGCACCACTCGTCTGTTTTCCCCGAAATGTCCCAAATGGCTGCTGAGGTCCGTACCCACCTGTGCATACTGCCCCCTGTCCTGGGATGTCTCCCCAGACATCCCACTCAGGACCTCAGGGACTTTCAAGGACATGCCTGTGTCACTGAGGTGCCTGCCCCGTAGGGGAAAGTTTACTCGTCACTTATAGTTTGCTGTCTGCTGAATCCATTTCCTATGGGCCCCTGAGCTGTGGCTGAGACTGTGGAGCAGAAAGAAGAAAATCCTGCTAATTCGCTTTTCTCTTTACTTTAATCTTCAGTTCAGCTGTCCTTAGTGTACTTTGGAACTTATAAAATGAAAACTGGTAGGGCCTTCTCTTCTCTCCCCGTTAATAAGCTCTCAGACCGAAAAGGGCTTGGGAGAGGAGAAAGGCAGCATGAGCCAGTAAGAGTGAGGGCATGAAATGAAACTCTGAGGGCCGTGGGGCATGCGGTGGCTGCAGAGGGTCTGCGATGCCAGCTAGTGGCTCAGGCCTGAGGAATGGCCGGTCAGGACCCGGGGTGTCCCGAGGCCACAGATTCCCCCGGCCCCTCTTGCTGTTCCCAACTCACCAGCCAGGCTCATCCAGAGAATCTGCACCAGAGCTGGAGGTCAGCCTTCTGAGGTCTGAGGAGGTGTTCACGCTTCCAAAGGCACTGCGCTTGCTGTGTCCTTCCTGGCTTTCAAAAACACCCATGCGTACGTAGCCAGAGACCGGCATGGGCAGGCCAGGTGGCAGGCAGATCTGTGCATTTTCCAGAGGATTCTAACTGAGGCACAGGGAAACTGTCTGTCCTCCCCACACCCTCTGCTTACATTCAGCTCCCTTTACCACCAGTGAGGGTTTGGGGCCACTGGGGGCATCAGTTTTCGTGTCAGAATAAACAGAAATCCTGACTTGTGAGCTTTCTAACTCTTCTCAGCAGAGCACTTTGTAAACCTCAGGCACGGCTCAGATATGTAAGATACGTAAGATTGTGTGAATGCTTGAGCACTGGCCACATTAATATTCACTAGGAACTAAGTTTTGCTTCTAGAAGTGCATGCTGTGGGCCTGAAGTACCCCGGCTTCAGCCAGAAGCAGAGATCCCAGCCATTGCCTCTGCATGTACCTGGACAGGTCATACCTGGAATCCCTCTGCCAACAGCCCGAGGAAGTACGGACCGTCTCTGATCCCAGGTGCACAGGAGGGACCCTTGGCCCCACACCTGGCCCAGTAATCTCGATTTGGAAATGCTTGTGCCTGGGTGCTGCTTTTCCTCAGTACCTAATATAAAGATGATAAAGCCCAGGACAGACTGGATCTGAAGACGATCAAGAAAAAGAGGGTAAAAGGTAAAGGAACTCGGGGGAAAAAAAACCCAAAAAACACAACCACCCACATTTTCTAATTTGCTCAGAAACTGAATCTTCTGCCAAACTTTTCCTTGTTCTGATTTCAACTCTGGCACCCCTTTCCGAGCTGTCTTAGAATGTAATCATCTCTCAAACTGCTGGCACTGTAACCTTAAACCTTGTAATTGTGCCCCAGGACAAATCAGTATTAATTTAGCTGATGTGGCATATCTTATAAATCCTATGCTCTCCCTCTGGCCTCTCCTTGGTACAGGATTTCCCAGGAAAGTGTCTGCCAGGAGAGACGAGCAGGCATGCCTTCGTTCTGTCTGAGACTCTCAGCTGTCTGGGTGCCGGGAGGGGGGTTTCAGGCTCCTTGCCGTTGCAGGGAAGGGGGTGTCCCTGCTTTCGTAACCCTCAGCCGCACCCACGCTCTGGGGAATTGGAGTCTTCCCTTGGGGAGCCCCAGGGCCCCAATGGGTGTCATCCAGAATTTGCAAGGAAACCAGACAGAAACCACAAATCCCCAGAGGCGGGGGAGGTGGGGGCAGAGAGAATTTGTGGTCAAATCTAAAATACAAATGGAGGGTAGATGCAGCCACCACAGGGATTTCATTAAGGAGACCACAGAATTTAGCCTTAAGAAGTTCACACCCACGTGGAGGCCGTGCACGGTCCCATCTCAAGGGCGGCACACAGGGGCTGGGAAGCTCAGGATGTAAAATTCATGCCTTATGCCGCCGCCGCCGGTAATTAGCTGCGGTTACCTGGTTACTCTGTGATGCTAACCGCCAGACCCTCCGCTTCGGCTTCCGGATGGAGCCCGCAACGGGGCATCTCCCCAGCCAAGCCTGTGCTCTCTGTGCGATCTCCCAGTTTTTTAGGGTGTCTCTGTTCTTACGAGAACATCCGACAACCGTTCTTAAGTGAGCTAAAATTAAACTCCCAAACAAAGAATTGTAAGTGCTGTTTTCTCTCTAGAGATGAAAATTGCACTAGAGTGACTTCTTCATTTAACTGCATTACGTTATGGTGGAAGGGACAGAGAGGACTGTGGTACAAAATAGTAATTAACTATTTTTCTCTGTCCTGAAAATTAGTGCATGGTTAGCTCAAAATATGACAGGGTACATGCTCATTTAATTTTTAAATGGCTTGGTAACTTCAACTCAAACCACGGCAGTAGATATGGAAGATTGTGTGGATGCTGAACACCCAAGGGCATTTGGAAACTACTTTTCTATTATCTTTTCTATTATGGCACAGTGTGACAGGTTAATTCACGTGTCTGGTCGGCACGTGCATATGCCACCTACTGTGTGAAGCTGTCCCTGGGGAGAAGTGGTGTGTATGAGGGAGTCGTGTCGGTCATAAGTGCGGAGTAAGGGGAACAATTCTGAGGGTCACACAGCTCACCATTCACTCATGCATTCATTCAACAACCACATATGGAACTTCGTCACTAGGACCAGGTTCCTGCTTACACCATGTTCCCACTTTACTAGGGAGGATGCCAGGAGATATGCAGGTGCAACATGAAAAACGCAAGCAGAGGCACCCAGGAGCAGGGTGCAGCTCATTCATTCATTCATTCATTCATATGCTCACTCAGTAATTCATTCATCGCCAAAGATTTTATTGGAGACTTACTATCCATAGGGGATATGATGATGAACAAAAATAGACTCCATCCCTGTCTTTGTGGAACCTTTAGTCTGGAGGGAGGGACAAATATTCGTTAGAAAATCGTATGAACATATACAAAATCATGACTCGGGCAGGTGCCTTAGGGAGCAGCCTCTGGAGCTCTCAGAGCCTCCCTGCCAGGGACTTGCACCTGGCAAAGTATAATCTCAGCAATCTTGGGTGGGGGGTAGACAGGCACAGCACAAGGAAGAGCATTCTGGCAGAGGGAAGAGTGACTGCAAAGGCCCTGTGGCAGAGGGAACTACTCAGTGAATCTGAGAACTGGAGGGTGGGCAGTGGGGCTGCGGGCAGAGATTAAAGGGATGTTGTGAGCTGGGTGGGAGAGAGAGGTGAGGCGAGACCACATAGGCCTTGTAGACATGTTAAGGGTTTTAGTCTCCACAGTGACTGGTGGCTGTTATACAATGGGCAGAATTGCTTAAGGGCTCATGTGGGTAGGATGGATGCAGGGAAACCAGCAGAAGCTTGGGCGTGTGGTGGTGGTTTAGATGGGGTGGTAGTGAGGGAGATGGAGAGAAAACAGATGGGAAGCACGTGTGGGGAGAAAGCCCTTGGTTCCGAGGTGGAGGCCGAGGAGTCTGCCAGGATCGCTGGCCAGGGAAGGGAGATCCAAGCCAGGGAAGGGCACGCACCGATGACCAAAGGTCAGCCACACCATCAGATCAGCTAGCGGCACCCGGTGACTCTTGCTGATGTCAACCCACATAGCAGAGGCCTTTTACACACCAGATACCATGGACTTCTATCTAATTGGTGGCCCAGACCCTTCCTTAGAGGACTTCAATTTCCTCCTTTGTATCTTAGAGGATTATTTATATTTTCTGAAGCCAGTCCAACAGGTGTGCCCCCCTCTTGCCTACTTATCTATTATGAACCTGTACAAATTGGGTAATTGCGTGTGCAAATGGGTAGTTCGGTGTCTAACTACTGATAGGTGTGTGTGTGGGTGTGTAATTACTGGATTTGCATTTGTAAACGCTCATTTCCTTAAACAGCCCTCTTCCCACTCCTGGTTCCCGGCCACCTTCCTGCCTCCCAGGGCACACATACCCAGGTGTGTGACGGGGCCAGGTTGTCTCTTACGTCTGCTCCAGGGCACCCGAGGAAGCCACCTTCCGCGTCCCTCCCCGGGCCCCTGTGTGCCACCACACCCTCCCCACCAAGGGAAGGGAAACAATATCATCTTTACTCCAGTACTGGGTGGCGATTGTTTGCTCTGCCTGTAAATAGTGCAGTCTGCAAAGTACATGTGAGAAGTTGCTTCTTTACCCTCCCGAGAGACGATCCCCACTCATCAATGCCCAGGCCTTCCACGCAGTAGTGCTGGAGAGACTTGGGGGGAGAGTCACTGGCTTTGGGGTCACACACATCTGGCTCTTGGCTCGACTGCTCACGGGCCCGGCTACCCCTGCAGATAAAAGTCAAGCACGTAAAGGCTTTAGTGCCTGGTTGCAAAGTTACCCAACAGTGAGACTGTCACTTATATCAACGCCTCACTGAACCAAAGGAGGGTCTGGTCCTAGGCTTTCTGCTGTGCGAAAGGGACACACCTTAGGTGAACCTTAATTACTGCCCGTTTTCATGTCATCGGTGATACAATATTAATAAAACTGATTTTTTTTTAAAGGGAGCTAACATGGGACGGCTACTTTATGACCCTACAAACATATAGTCTAAAAAACCAACAAATCGTCACTTTGGGAAACCATAAAGGGAATATCAAGTAACTGAAACATAAAAGTGGCAATTTTTTTCCTCGGTTTTCAACATCTACAGTAAAACACCCGAGACGCACATTTGGTTTGGGATGTTGGGGATGGGCAGGTTGTGGTTTAATGTTGACAGCCGGTCCTGCCGGTGGATGGAGAACGTTGACCCTGACGTGCCACAGTCACTGGTCAGTAATTCGTCCTGTGGGAAGAGGGCCCAGGGTCACCCAGACCTCTGTTTTATTGGCCTGAGGAGAGCCGCTCCTTCCCAGGACGCTGGGCTGGGAGGAGTCTATACGTTCCCCTCAGTGCTGCTGGTGATCCGGATTTAGCACCATGTCCTTTTCCAACATCAAACTTTGCCTCTGCTGTGATGAAATGCCTCTGCATTTTGCTGAGTCTCAGATGCTGTAAAGGATCCGTTTCCGTTTAGTAGGGACTTTTTATCATTTTAATGCAAGTTAGGGCTTGTTTGGAGTGGAAGGTTGACAGTAACTGGATCACTTACATTTCTGTTTTCAGTCTTTTTAGTTAATAAAATTTATTTTTTAGGGCATGTTTAGGTTCACAGGAAAACTGAACGGAAAGCAAAGAGATTGCCCATAGAGCCCCGCCCCCACATACTACCACCCCCACTTTGGACAACCCGCACCACAGTGGTACGTTTGTTACAATTGATGAACCTCCGCTGACACGTCATTATCACCCAAAGTCCATCATTACATCAGGGTTCACTCTTGGTGTACATTCTATGGGTTTGGACAAATGTATAATGACACATTTCCACCGTTGTAGTGTTTGGATGCTACAATGTACATTACAAACTACGGTACAAGAATTTCACTGCCCTAAAACGCTTCTCCGCTGTGCCTATTTCATTATGTTTTTAAAGACAACTTCTCATCAAGCAAAAAATGCCAGTTACAAAAAATGCCATCCTTTTATTCAGCCAGAGGCATGCTGGAAAACTCCTCCCATTCCCACCCAAGAGGAGGATTTTGTCTGTAGGAGGGAATTTGGACTGGTGGATTTCTTCCAAGTAAGGGATCACACGTCTGTGTTCTGGGGTCCGTAAAATAAGCAGTTTGAAAGGACATGTCCAATTTGACTTCTATTTTCTGGATCAGTTCAAAGTTCTAGAAGCATGCGGTTTATTTTTGTTTTTGGCAATTTCTTTAGATTGGTCTCCCCCATCCACCTGTTGCATAGACGCTCAGTGTAGACTGCCAGTAGTTTACGGAGCAACAGTTTCCAGGAGGAGAATCTGCAAAGGGTTTTAGGGGAAAGGGGGGCTTCTCATGGAATGTGTCCTGCCTCCTTTCTGTGATGTGAGGGCAGTCTTTAAAGGGCTTCCTGACCTTCCTGTCAGATGGGAATCTTGGCCCTCCTGCAAACCTGCTTCTTCCTCCCCAGCCTCTTCGCAGAGCCCAGAGTTCCTGGTTGGCCTTTCGGCCTCCCAGGGCCCTAAAGTTGAAAACCCAAGCATTTATTATTTGTTGGAACTTGTGACTTGAGAGCTTGTTTAACAGAGACCAAGCTGGCAACGTGGTTTGAGACTCGGTGGTAAGAGAGATTATACTGTTCCTGACTTTGCCTGCTAAATCTCGGGACTCCCAACCACATCATACACACAGTGTCTCAACCCACACTTTGCATCGTAAATGGAAGGTTTCGTTGGAAAGAATTCTCACCGGCTTGGGGCTCTCCAGCTAGCCTCCTCTCTTGTCTGTTTTGCCAAGCAAGACTACCCGTGATAAAATTACATAGGACTAAATGTGTGCGCGCACACACAACGCGCACACACGCACACAAATGAATGTGTGTGAAACTAGTGAAATCTACATCAGTTTTCTGCTTGTGATACTGCACTGTGGTTATGTACAAGGTTATCGTGGGTAGACAAAGAAAGTAGGCAGGGTCCCTCTATCTTATATGTTATAGGACCTGTGAATCTATAATGATCTCAAAACAAAAAGTTAAAAAATAAAGTAGCTTTAAGTTCTTCGTTTGATATTGTCATTTCCATCCTACCCCTTAGATTTTGGTTTCTGGGTATTCTTCACAGATCTGTCTCATTTATTTAAATGTTAATTGGCCTCTTTAATTTGGTTTCAATGCTGGGAGCCAAACGGGACAGGAAGACCTCTTAGTGATTACCAGGTATGAGGACGTGGAGGAGGGGGTCTGAGAAGACCCTCATTCTTACGGGAGGGTAACCTGTGCTCAGAAACACGTGGATGTGAGAGAGAGAGAGAATCCTTCAGCGGAGAGAGTAGATTCTTGGCTCTCAATGTGGAGTGAAGAGCTTACAAAAGAGGCCAGCTCCAGGGTGTTAGAAAGTACCAACAGAAAATGGCATGTGATTTAAACATTCATTTCTCAGTTTTCTTTTTAAGCCTTAAAACTTTGAAATAATTACAGGTTTACAGGAAGTTGCAAAGGTATTACAGGGAGGTCCTTGTGGACTGTTTACCTGGTTTCCTCCATAGTATAGCGTTGACCTTTGAACAGCATGGATGTGATCTACACAGGTCCACTTAGACACTGATGTTTTTGATAAGTACCATGCTGTAGATGTATTTTCTCTTCCTTATGATTTTCTTAAGACTTTCTTTTCTCTAGCTCACTTTATTGCAAAAATACAGCATATAATGCATATACTATCCAAAATAGGAGTTAATCGACTCTTTATGCTATTGGTAAGGCTTTCAGTCAATAGCAGGTGATCTGTAGTTGAGTTTTGGGCGAGTCAAAAGTTATATGCAGTTTTTGAACTTCACAGGGGATCGGCGTCCCTGACCCCTGCCTTGTTCCAGGGTCAACTATAATAGCAAAACCAGGAAATTCGTATTGCTACGAGGTGCACAGAGTTGTATGTTATTTGATGGCATCTGTGCATTCCGTAAGTACCACCTCAGTTAAGATACAGACCTGTTCCGTCACCACAAAGATGTTGTGCACGCTGCCCCTTTGCGCTTGTAGTACTCATCCCAGCCCCGCCATTCTAGCCCCTGGCCATCTTTATGATTTTGTCAGTTTGAAAATATTAGGTAAATGGAATCATGCATTAAATGGACCTTTCTTACTCAGCATGTTGCCCTTGAGATCCATCCACATTGCCGCGTGTCTCAACGTGCTGAGTCGTCCTCCATTGTATGGACGGACCATAGTTTGCTTACCATTCCCCTCTTGTGGGGGCATTGTGGTTGTTTCCAGCTTTCGGCTAACACAAATGAAGCTGTGGTGAACAGTAGGTCGACAAGTTTTCGTATGGAAATAGGTTCTCATTTCTGTAAGATGAATGCTCAGAAGTGTACTTGCTGGGTTGTATGGTAAGAGTATGTTTTGTTGTTTTGTTTTTGGGAGAGAGAGAGAGAGAGAGAGAGAGAGAGAGAGAGTTCGAGGGGGTGGGTAGAGGGAGAGGGACAGAGAGAATCTTAAGCAGGTTCCATGCTCAGTTCAGAGCCCGACTTGGGGGCTCAATCTCACAAACTGTGTGAGGAATCAAGAATCGGATGCTTGACTGACTGAGCCACCCAGGCGTGCCCTGTATGCTTCGTTTTGGAAGAAACTACCAAACTGTTTTCAAGAGTGGCTGTACCCATCTTGTATTCGGCTCGGCGATGGATGAGAGATCCAGTCTCTTTGCATCCTGGCCAGCATTTGGTATTCTCGCTGTTTGTTATTTTAACTGTCGTGGTAGGTGTGCCGTGGTATATACCATGGTGGTTTTAATTCGTATTTTCCCAATTGCTAGTGAATATCTCGTTCACTTGTTTTGAACGTCTTTCTATGCATTTATTTGAACATCTTTTATATCCTCTTGGTGAAATGTCTGATCGTGTCTTCTGCCCATTTTCTAATGATATTTTTGTCTCTTTACTGTTGAGTTTGAGAGTTCTTTGTATATACTAGATTCAGTCCTTTGTCAGACATGTGGTTTGCAAATATTTTCTCCCAGCCTGTGGCTTGTCTTTTCATCTTCCTAGCAGGGTCTTCTGCGGAGCAAAATTTTTTTATTTTGATGAGACCCAATTCATCAATTTTACCTTTTATGGATCATGCCTTTGGTGCCATGTCTGAGAACTCTTTGCCAGGGTCTAGGTCCTGATGATGTTTTCCCATGTTATCTTCTTTAATGTTTTACCTCGAAATCTGTGATGCATTTTGAGTTAATTTTTGTGTAAGATGTGACGTTTAGGTCAAGGTCCTTTTTTTCCACCCAGCACCATTTGTGGGAAAAACTACCCATCCTCCTTTGACTTACTTGCACATCTGTGTAAAAAATGCCAAATGTGGAGGCTGCTTGTGGGTTGTCTGTTCTCTTCCATTGACATACACATCTTGGTCTTTGACGGTGAGAAAGAGGGACTCCGGGGTCCAGGTTGGGTGTCCCACCACCCAGTGCCTCTGGCCTCCAGTGAAAATGGGCGTGGCCCTGGGAGTGGGTGCAGAGTCCCCTGAGGGTTCACCCTGCACAGGAACACGTGGGAGGGATTTCCCAGCCACTGTCTCCACTGCACACCCTCCCCCCCCCCCACCCAGACACTACTGTTTTTGCCCTCCCTTTCCTTCTTTTCCTTGCTTACGCATGTTCTCAGATTAAAGTGGGATTTTCTAAAACAGATTTTTCTACCATGGGGTAAAAACCGTAAGTAAACAGAATTATCATAACAATTTAAATAGTAATAAAATATGTTTTTCTGTTTCTATTCAAAGAAGGGAAAGGTAACTAGAGAAGATGAAAGAAAGATCCGGGTTTGTGGGTGGTAGGTGTGTGGTTTTTTTTTTCCCTTTTCTTCTTCAATAATAGGTACAGAGTTTTCGGAAGGGACTTCAAGGCAAAAGGAAAAAAATAGCATATACTGTTATGGGGTTATTTTTATCTTTCATTTTTATGACAACTTATTTGTACTTAAGAGAATCTTTCCAAAGAGTTAGAAGCATCATTAAATAAAGACTGTGAAATGTGCAATATGGCTTATTTATTTAAATGTTAATTGGTCCAACGAACACTTCTAATTAGCTCTATATTTGCTTAGCAAAAAGTTTTACAAATTCCAATTGTGAAAAGCAGCTATTTTGAGCTGGTTGCAGCCTCAGCTATGATTTTTCTATAGTTCTCAGCCCTTGAAGGCACAATTTAATTTTTCATGTATGCATACTAGCAACGGTAAACACTTGCGAGTGTAAAGAACCTTCTTTAATTAGCTGCACAACAATTAAAGGATTCACAAACTAAATTGAACCCTGTCTCGGTGCTTACTAGCTGAATTCCACCACCTGTCACAACAGCGCTTTGTTCAATCTGTTATGCAAAATCATTATAGCAATATAGCGGAGGGGGAAAAAAAAGAGAAAACAGCAATTATTTCTTACTTTTCTCTTGAATGGGTTATTTTGGGTTATACTGATGTCAGGTTCATTGAAGCTAACCTTTTGAAATCTGTAACAGCATAATACTTCTAAGGCTTCAGGATGGTTAGGAGAGTAGTTCGTTCTACCCTTTCAGGAGGAAGCCGTGCTCACCCGTACGGTGTGTGGGGCCTCTGATCACTTGAAACAACCTGTTCTAACTGTCCCAGCCACCTTCGATTTCCCCTTCTCACATGGAACCCTCAGCAGGCTCCTGTGTTGTAAAAGCATGCAAACCCCTGGGGATGTTAAAGATGCAGTTCTCAAAAACTGCCTTTTTCCAAAGCATGCCAGATCATATTATTTCAGCGGCTTTACTTACTATAAAAAATGTGTGTGTGTGTGTGTGTGTGTGTGTGTGTGTGTGTGTGTGTGAGAGAGAGAGAGAGAGAGAGAGAGAGAAGAGAGAGAGAGAGAGAGATTTTTAATTTTTGGATATTAGAAAAAACTTTTTTTTTAAGGTTTAACAATTCGATTTAAAGTGACCTGCCGTCCTGCAGATTGAGTTGGAGGGGAATGTTCACCCCTTTGCCGTTCGCACGGACAAAGGCTTTATTGTGAGGCCCAAACCCCAAGCCTGACACGGCAGACTTCTCCTTGTCGTCGAAGAATAAATGTTTACGTTCGGTGTTGCCGTCCTCTGGCCTCTGGCAGGAACGCTCACAGCTCTGTGCGGTCGGTCTCACGTGCAGAAGGGGTGAGAAGGGGTGCTGGCGGGTGGGCCCAACTCTGCCGACGAGCTGCCCTTGGACATGCTCCCTGGCAGTTGCCTAAAATGACATCAAGAACATATTGTTAGTCCCAGCCTCTGAAGCATATGTGATCTGGGCATTTCAGACGTTGGAGTGATTATAGACAAACAGCCGGGCTCATTCAGAGGGCCCGCGCTTTCCGGCATGACACTATTTTTTTAGAAGTTGCCTCTTTACGTCATTTCACGAAAATGTGCAGAGAGGACAAGGCCGCCCTTTGAAAAGACAAACTCTTTCCCCCCAAAATGCTGGGAGACGGAAAGTGAGAGCCAAAGGTCAAAGGCTGAGCAAGAATGTGTTTCTCTATTTTTCCTGTTTCTCGAGCAGAGAGGAAGCTCTTCTGGTTACGGCATTTGGGTCATTAAGACCGTTTCGAGTCAGGTCTGGGGGAGGGAGGTCGTGCAAGGTCTTGGCACTGGCGGTGAGCTCCCCTCCGCTTGCTGCTGCAGACCCAACTCCGGGGCAAGTGCACTTGAAGTGAGTTATGGCCCACTTACTTGAAGTTTGTGAAATGCATGCCTGATCTGCGGTTGCAGCCCCAGAGAGGACACCGCTCGCTGCCTCGTGCAGCCTCGGCTGCCGCTGAGCTCGGCGGCTGCCCTCCTGGTTCTGGGTCCAGCTGCTCTCTGACCGTCCCTGGCTCGTGCTGCGCTCCTGACGGCAGGGGTCTACACCAGGCCTGTGACGGGAGCCTGCTGGCGCCTCTGGGGGCCGGATGGTCACATAGTAGGCTCTCAGCGAACATCTGCCGGCCGGCGTACATGGAATCTCCACTTGGCTGAAGAATTCATGGGAATTTAAGGGTGAATTCAGGCAACTTAATCCTTTTAGCTTTCCCCACCACTGGCCCAGTGTTCGTCGTTCTTTCTTTTTCTTTCTTTCTTTCTTTCTTTCTTTCTTTCTTTCTTTCTTTCTTTCTTTTCTTGCTTTCATTTGTTTATTTTTTTTCCTGCTCTTCATCTAAAATCTCCTTACCGCAATGTACTGGTTGTTCTTTCCCACGTTCCTTGCTGCCCGTCCTAAAAACACAAATGGCACGTGAAATGGCCTTCAGGTCAGCACCGTCCCGCGGAGGGCCTGTTACCACGCACACAGACCTGGGTCTGGGCACGCAGGGGGCCGCCCTGCCCTTCTGGGGGCTTCCAGTCTGTTTGGGGGAGCCCAGTGCCCCTGAGGAAACGCGCAGGCAAACTCAGGTGGAGATTCCGTATTCATGACAGGCTGGAGGGAGCCCTGGTTTTCCTCGATCCAGGGTCCCAGGAATCCCAGCTGCGTTAACTGAGGGCTACTGGAGGTCATGGTGGCTTAGGGGTAGATGTATGGTACACGGAGAAGGTTCCAGCGATTCCATTTATCAGATGGGTGACTTTGGGCAAGTTATTTAATCTCTCTGTGCCTAGTTCCTCCATTATGGGTTTGATGATAGTAAAATTATTTCACAGAGTTGCTGTGAAGGGTCGCGTGAAGGCACCCAGAACAGTGTTCAGCACACATGGAGTGAGGTCGGTCACCGTCGCTACGGTCCCTCAGTACCACTCCCTGAGCTTGGAGTCTTCCTAGTGTGTCAATGTCAAAGGCTGCGGGACTGAAAGCAGCTTCAGGCTGGATAGGCTCATGAGCGCACAGACAAGTGCCTTCTGGAAAGCTTCTTGAAGCACGTGGAGCCACTGACGACTGCTCTTCTGCCTTTGGCCTCTTGCCGGCCTTCCTCCTGGTGTCTGTTCATGGGTCCGGTGCTCTAGTCTGGAAGGCAGGTTTTCAGAATCAGCATCATCAGAAGGTGAACCCAGCGTGTTTTCCACCTGGGCTTTCTGCGCATTGGAAATTGGCACCACCCACCGGGGGATGTGTGGATGCCCTCCCTCCAAGGCAGATACCTGCAGAGTCTCTGTCGGAGTCAGGAGTTGTGCATTTGCTACGGGAGAAATATGTGCGCTGTGTGGGGCACGTGGGAGGGGTACAGACACCTCTGACATATGACTTGTTAACCTAGTGCAGGCATCAGTGAAAGGGGACAGCTGATCAGCTGCGGTGAGCGCCGGGAGACAAACAGCCCAAGGAAGGAGAAGGGAGGCAGGAGAGTCTCATGTGGTTATGGGATCAGGAGAGGTTCAGGCACCAGGGGCCTGGGGCACCAGTCGGGACTGCGCTGATGGGCTGGGCTGGCCTCTGGAATGGGGTTTCGTTGGAAATCCACACCCCCTTGCTCTGGGCTGGGGGACATCAGAATGATGTAGGAGTGCTCTGCTCTTTGGGGAAGGATAATTTGTGTGGCTATAAATACCTGAGATAGGAAATGCATATTTTTTAGCTCTGAGTATTGAGGAAGCTTGGATTATCTAGTGGTGGTTGGGGCCATTTCCTAGCTGTTTCCACCCTGAGAATCCGTGCTTGCCAGTTTTCCTTTAAAGGACTGAGCAAGGTGCCAGGGCCGGCACAGCTCGGCAATTGACACAATGACCCTTGGTAAATGTCTGTTCAATGACTACATAACTGCATCTTGTGAACCAGGTTTCTGTCATGAATGTGCTCGTTTAAAACAGGGACCCACATCTTGTTGGTGTTTCCCCATAAATTGCTACCACATAACAGCCCCTTACGGTGATAACCTTTGGAAAAAACATGTGCCTCCTGAATAATCTAGAAAGAGCTGCAAGCCAAAGGGAGCTCGATGGAGAAGATGGAGAGGCTTTGCCAGCCACGTGGCCCCAGCACGTCAACCTGCCTCACCTGTAAGAGAAAGGATCTGGCTTTGGCAGAAATTGCTGCCTTTCTTGTGCCTGTCCCTTCACTCCTAGCCCAGCCCACAGCAGGTGGCTAGATGAAGAGCCACTGGAACAAGGGGGCCAGGCACTCCACAACTTCCTGACCTCACATGTCCTGTGTGACTGACAGGTGGCTTATATGATGCCCTGAATGCTGAAAAATCGACAGGAGAGCGTTTCTTTCTTCTCATTTCTATATACTACATTTTACTAATTTCTCTATCATTACATTCAAGCTTATTTTGAAAAATCAGAAATCAGAGTTGAACAGCTAGAAGGAAATACAAATCATCCCTTAGTGATCACCAATGTTGACTCTTTGCTGTGCATCCTTCCAGACTATTTTGTGTATTTGCTTTCTTTTGTTGTTGTTGTTGCTGTTGTATATAAAGTGGGATTGTACTTCACTTGCCATTTTATAATCAAATGTTTAATTTAATGTATTCTTCTGCATCTTTTTTGATGAGCGCAAGAACAATTGTATAACTACTACCCTAATTTATTTATTCAGTAGAATCCTGGGGGTGGCTATTTAGATGTGCTTTTTTTTTTCTCTTTTGATGTAGGGACTAGGCTCTTTGTCTTTGGCTCAAAGAAGGTGACTGGAGCTCCCTTTCTGGGAAGGAAAGTGACAGTCATGGAATCAGTGGCATTGTTTTCTCTGACCTAGTGGGCACTATGAATGTTTGCCCTGGCAGATTCATCAGCACCCCTGAAGGGGTGCAAGTCTTCGGGTCAGAGGTAGAGATGTGACAAAGGTGGACTGTGTCCCTTCTCCTGTGCATGGGTATGTGGACATGTGCACATACAGATGTGTGCACAGAAGTTGAGAGGAAATTCAATCTGTTCTTCACCCAGGTTTCCAGTGATTGAATCTAAACCACACAGACCACGGGGAAAAGTGTGAAAATCTAGGCACCGCACCCTAGTGTAATTGGCCACTGCCCCAGCTTCTTGAGTGTCCCCCATGGGTGTTAAACATTCTTCTATATCATTTTTAATGAATGCGTGGGATCGAGTTCAGAGTGCACCCATTCAAGCCAGTCTTCCCCATTTTCTGCTACCTTCCACCCTCACTCCATTAACCTTGGTCCTTTCCATTCATCTCCTCCAGTGCTCCCTCTGTATTCCTTTTCCAGGCTGTGCCCCTTTTTCCTGGAACTAAAAAGTCACCCACTGCTAATGCTGTCAAAATCTTCTTGACCTGTGATGTGAGCTGGGAACTACTCCTCTGCCAATTTCAGAAGCTGAGAGGGATGCTGGTGGGGGGCAGAGGAAGGAAAAGGAGGAAGGACATCAGGTGGTCCCACTCCTGATTTGCAGTCTGCCTTTTTTCTTTGTTATTCATTATTTATCCATCCATCCATCCATCCATCCATCCATCCATCCATCCATTTGTCTGTCTGTCCATCCATCCGTCCGTCCATCCATCCATCCATTCGTCCATCCGTCCATCTGTCCGTCTGTCCATCAGTCCGTCCACCCATTCTTCCACCTGTAATATTCCACCTGTGCATTCATCTCTGGTATCTAGAATGATATCCAGCCTAGAGTAATTAATTGCTCAATAAATATTTGTTGAATGGATGGATGGATGAATGAATGAATGAATAAATAACAAAGATAAGAGGTCTTGAACTTGGAGAGTTTATTTCTTATCAACAACCCACAATAGGACTCCCCATGAGATTCAGATTGCTCCTACTGGCATTACCTTCTGTACCTTGTTCGGCTGAAAGGGTGTCTGAAGGCCTAATCTTGCAGAGTTCTCTTTTCTAATGTAATTTACATCCTGCCTCATTTTCTCCTTCTGGATCCCTGTCTTCCCACACCATTTTCTCCATCCCTTGGCAGCAGGCAAGGAAGAAGGGCAATCTAGTTGCACTTTTATTAACAACACTCTGATGAACATCATTTTAGTGAGATCTTAGTACACATTCTTAATTATTTCTTTAGGTTTAATTGCTAGATGTGGAATCGCGGGTTAAAGGAAATGCACATTCAAAGATTTTAATACTTGTTGCCAAAGTGCCCTGTCCTTCAAGCATGTCATGCCACATTATTACCTCCCCAACACACACATATGATAATAGTGCCCCTTCCTTATATTCTGCTAATACTGAGTATTATTTAACAAAGTGATATCAATTTGATATGGAAAGTGCCTCATTTTACTTTTCATTTCTTGAGCATAACATAGATGTATATCTATATTTTATGTAGTTATCAATCTCTGTATATTTTTTTCTCTCTCTCTCCCTCTCCCTCTCTCTATACACACACACACACACACACACACACACACACATGCACACACACATATATAAATATATGTATATATATATATATGTACATATATCTTTAATGAAATGTTTATAGTTCTTCTTTGGTGAATTACCTGTTTATGCCCTCTGTGTGATGTCTTTTGAGTACAGTATTTGAATTTTTCTTTTGACTTGTAGGGTCTCTCCATACATCAAAGATATTAACTCTTTGTCTCTTGTATATCTTGTAATTGTTTCTTCCAAGTTTTTCACTTGCCTTTTAATTTTGTACATGGCATTTTTTAATGAGATAAAGGGATTTAAGTGATCAGATCTTTTAATCTATTCCTTTGCTGTCTTTGGTGTCATGTTTTGAAAATAATTTCCTACCCCATTATTGTATTAATATACTCCTAAATTCACCTTCTTATGTATTTATGGTTTTATTTTTAAGTATAAATTTTTAATCCATCAAACATTTATTTTGAGGTATATTATTAAGGCAAAATTTTGTATACGTACATTACACACATATATACATATTCATGATTTGCTATTATGAATGAGATTTTAAAATTGTACTTTCCAACTGATATATAGGTTATATAGGAAAACTTAAAAAAATTTTTTAATGTTTATTTATTTTTGAGAGAGAGAGAGAGAGAGAGAGTGAGCAGGAGAGGGTCAGAGAGAGAGGGAGACACAGAATCTGAAGCAGGCTCCAGGCTCTGAGCTGTCAGCACAGAGCCCGACATGGGGCTTGACCTCACAGACGGCTAGATCATGACCGGAGCCGAAGTCAGACATTTAACTGACTGAGCCACCCAAGCGCCCTGGTAAAGTTTTTTATATGAATAAAACAAGTTTTGAAAATCACATCAGAGAAATAGAGAATGAACAATGAAAGTCTTATTTTCCACTCCTACCTTCACCCCAGTCCCACTGCATTCCTAAGAGGTAATGATTATCAGCAGATTGGTGTATTTCTATCTATATATACAAACATACATCAGGATATAAAGGAGTGTGTGTGTGTGTGTGTGTGTGTGTGTTTTAACTAATGTGGGAAAATCCTGTATGTGCTGATTTGCCACTAGCATTTGTCCACTTAATATAGAGAGCTATTTAATTCTCTTAAACCTCAATAAAATACCAGTGCATGAATATACCAAAACTTATTTCAGTATTTCCAAACTAATCAATGATTGTATCATTCCCATACTTTCTCCAGCTTTAGCTGCAGTAAATATTCTGGAACATACCTGTATGAGTATTTCTATAATATAGATATCTATAAGTAGCATTGTTAGGTTGAAAGGTATACACGTTTCTTCTTTTTTTAAGTTTATTTATTGATTTTGAGAGACAGCCTGCACGCATATGCACACATGTGAGCGCGGGAGGGGCAGAAAGAGAGGGAGAGAAAGAATCCCAAGGAGGCTCAGTGCTGTCAGCACAGAGCTGGACATGGGAATCAAACTCACAAACTATGAGATCATGACCTGAGCCGAAATCAAGAGTTGGACGATTAACTGACTGAGCCACCCAGGTGTCTCAGGTATGCATGTTTACAATGGTCATGTTTATTACTGAAATGTTTTTTTCCCCACCTTGTGCTTATTTAATTTTTAATAATTAATTTATTTGTATTATCGCAGTATAGTGGACACACAATGTTATGTTAGTTTCAGGTGTATACCATAGTGATTCAACAATTTTATACATTACTCAGGGCTCACCATGATAAGTGTAGTTGCCCAAAGACAATGAAAACACTAATTCAAAAAGATACGCACACCCCTGTGTTTACTGCAGAATTATTTACAATGCCAAGATAGGGAAGCTGGATGGCTTTTTAAAAGGGGCCACCAGTTTATATATCCGCAAATAGTGTGTGAGAGTGGTCAATCTCTCACACACTTGTCAACAGTGTGGGAATAAAGCTCTAGTTTGGGGCAGTCTGGCACACTACAAGTATTTTAACTTTAGGTGAATTTCCCTTAGTGTTTTCCTAAAGGTATACTTTCCATTTCTATGACTTCCCTTTTAAATGGCCTCTTTATATTTTTGCACATTTTATCTTATAATTTGTTCTGTGCCCTAATGACATAAAGGAGGTCTTTATATATTGATATCCATATTTTGTGTATGTGTTCTGCTTTTTGATTAATGGCATTGGATTCTTCTTCACTAAAGGTGATGAGAAAAATGTCTCCTACATTTTCATCAGTGACCTCTTTTTAAAAAATTTTTTTTTACATTTATTTATTTTTGAGAGACAGAGAGAGACAGAGCGTGAGCAGGGGAAGGACAGAGAGAGAGGGAGACACAGAATCCAAAGAAGGCTCCAGGCTCCAAGCTGTCAGCACAGAGCCTGATGTGGTGCCCGAACCCACGAACCGTGAGATCATGACCTGAGCCGAAGTCGGATGCTTAACCAACTGAGCCACCCAGGCGCCCCAGTGACCTCTCAGTTTTAACAATATTTTTGTGTGAAGTAGTTTTCTAAATGACCTATTGTCCCAATATGTTTATGGATCCATCTATTACTTCAGTATATATCTGAATCATCTTTATTAAAACCATGTGTCTCTTTTGAGGTTCTATCTGGCCCATTGACTTATTTATCTACTCTTGTATACTGCCCCACTATTTCAAGCATAGCGCTTTACTATATTTTGATTTGATAGTGTGCATGCTCTCTCTTTATTCTCCTTTCTTAAAATTTGTTTGACAATTAGCACTTTTTTTTCAAATGGGTTTTAGCTGTCACTGGCTAAATTTGATCATATTGGCAAGTTAGCTTTGACTTATAGATTGAGTTACAATAGCATCTTTACATCTATGAACATGGTATGTCTCTTCCTTTATTCAGGTTTTATTTTATGCCCTTCCATAAAGTCTTATGTTTTACTTCATGTAGGTCTTGCCCATTTCTTATTATATTTGCGGTATTTAAAATTTCCCCTGACAATTCACAATTTTTTTAGTGTGTAAGAAAACAATCATTTTCAGTAAATTGATCTTTGACCTCTTACTACACATTAAGTAGTACTAACAGTTTTACGTTTTATTCTTTGAATTTTTAAAAAAATATTTCTTTATTTTGAGAGAGAGAGGGAGAGAGAGAGGGAGAGTGAGAGTGAGCATGAGTGGGGGAGGGGCAGAAAAAGAAGGAGAGAGGTAATCCCAAGCAGGCTTTGGACAGTGCAGAGCCCGACGCGGGGCTTGTTCTCACAACAGTGAGATCTTGACCTGAGCCGAAGTCAAGACTCAAATGTTTGACTGAGCCACCCCGGCACCCCGTATTCTTTGAATATTTTACATATAGTCATTTTCATCTGCTACTAGTGACAGTTTTGTCTGCTGCTTCTCAATAATTACATTTTATATTTTATTTTCCCTTTTTGAAACTCACATTATTTGCATTGGCTAAAACTTCCAGGACGGTGTCTTGTTGCTAGCTTTAATAGAAATGCTTTCAATATTTTGACATCAAACATAATGTCCAATGAAGGCCACTTATCTTTCTGTAAACTAGGAAGAAATGTTGAGTTTTATCAAGTGCTTTTGGGATACCTTTGGGTGTTCTCTTATAAGATATTATTATAATGAGTTGGTGGATTTCCTGTTGTTGAATGACCCTGAATTATTGGAGTAAACTCTAGCTGTTCTTTCATGAATCGTTACATTAATATCCTGCTAGGTTCATTTCATTCATAGTTTATTTAGGATATTTGCATTTATGTTAGTCAATGATATTGCCCTATAGCTTCTATAGGTAGTAGCTGTAGTTTTTATTCCTCCTCCCCTCCTCCCTCGCCTCCTTCCCCTCATTTTCCCCCTCCTCCTTCAGCTCACTGAGTCCCCAAGTAAGTCGAGGGCTTACTCCTCCTGCTCCTCTTATTCTTCCTCTCCTCTGCTTTCCTCTGTACTTTTCCTACGACCACTATCCTAGTCTCAGAAAGAACTGGGGATTTTTCTGGTTTTCTGTGCTCTGGGACAGTTGATAAACATAGAGATAATCTGTTCCTTTGAAGGTCCAGTAAACTGTGAGCATGCAACTGACTGGGGCTTTTTCTTTTAATATAACTGCTCATTATCTTTTACATTTCTACTATGATTATTATTTTAGTGAACTTTTCATTGAGTTGTACCTGATCCTTTTTTCTAGGTAATCATTCATTTCAATATATATTTTCAAATTTAGTAGTATAAAGTTGTTCTGTGTTCTATTCTAATTTTTTTTTAATTTTTAAAAATGTTTTATTTATTTTTGAGAGAGAGAGAGAGAGAGAGAGTACAAGCAGGGGAGGGGCAGAGACGGGGGGAGACAACAGACTCCAAAGAAGGCTCCAGGCTCTGAGCTGTCAACACAGAGTCTCACATGGGGCTCGAACTCATGAACTGTGAGATCATGACCTGAGCCAAAGTCAGACTCTTAAACAACTGAGCCACCCAGGTGCCCCTATCCTAATTTTTAAGGCTCCTTTGTGTATGACTTTGTTTCCCATGCCTCAATATTCATGTTGTTTGTATTTTCTCTATTTTTATCCATATTTCCAAATCTATCTATCTATCTATCTATCTATCTATCTATCTATCTATCTTTTGGTCTTTTCAAAGAACCAGCTTTTAGAAAAGTGTATTATTTTTTTCTTCTTGGAAGACTAGGGAGAGGGTGTTCTATATCATTAGTTTCTGCTGTTCTTTTTATTAATCCCTTCCTTCTACTTTCTTTGGGCTTATTTTTACATTTCTCCCCCAGCTTCTTGAATTGGAGGCTCGGTTAACTTGTCTTCAAACCTATTCACTTTCTATTCACTACATGTCAGGTTATAAAATTTCTTTTGAGGACTGTTTGAGGCACTTCCTGGAAATTAGGTTTTCTCTCACTTTATTTTTACTTTTAATTTGAGTATGTGGATAATAATTCTTCTGTGTTTTAGAATGTTATTTTCCTATGCGTGGCCTACAACATATAACATTTCTGAAACGCTGCATGGTGTATATGTGAAGGTTTCATAGTTTTGTTAAATATGGAGTTCTGTCACTATATTCCTAGTTTTAAACTTATTTTTAGATGTAGTAACAGTTCCCTGATGGATTTGTTAGTTCTGTGTTTTACATTAGCTCAGGTTTTGCATTATTCCATATATTAAAGCTTTGCTGTGAAGTTCACAGAAGTTCATGACTATGATAGTTTCTTGTAGATTTTGATAGACTGTGCCCTTTTTTTGGATATAAAAATACCCCTCACCTATTTGATATTTTTGCCTTAAATTATATTTTTTTCCGATACTGATATTGTAATACCTGCGTTTGTTTTGCTAACACTGTTTCATATATGTCTTTTCCATTCCTGTAGTCTCAACCTTCATGTGTAAACTTGTTCTCACATAAGTAGTATAAAACCGGGAGATTTTGTACATATATTGAACCTAATCCAATATCTGGTATTCTCTCTTTTTGACATGATTTTGCGCCATTAACGTGTATTAAGTTTATTGACATGTTTGGTTTTATTTCTGCTATCTTATTTTATGTTGTCTCTTTACTGTGTTATATATCAAGCTTTATTTGTTCTTTTCTCTTATTGTATGGATTACATTCTTTTCTTTCTTTCTTTCTTTCTTTCTTTCTTTCTTTTTCTTTCTTTCTTTCTTTTTTACAATTTAGAGATTATATACCTGTGATCTAGTCCTATAGTAGTGACATTTAATTTCCAACATGTATATTTGAACTTGTGTGTGTGCACGTGTGTCTGTGTGTGCAGGTGCGCGTAGACCCTCATCATCCATTTCCTCTCTTCAACAAGACAAGAATCTGAACATGCTTTCACTGTTTATCTTATCTGTAATCTCCCCCCAGGCCACCCCCTTTCCCCTTCCTTTTATGTTAAAATGATCTGTGATTTTAATTCCAGGATTTTTCCTTCACGTTATGCACTATGCGTTATTTATATTTAAATATAAATTTTAAGTGATATTTTGCTCACCCCTATTTTAATATCTTGTTTCTTCTGTTATATTCAATCTTTCAGAGAAAGTCTGAGGCCTCACATGTCTGAAAATGTGTGGCTTTTTAAAAAATTTTGTGCTTGATGCTATGTATAGAAGTCTAGGTTCAAAGTAACTTCTCCCAGCCCTGTGACACTATATACCTTGATTGTTTTGAGACATCCAGTGTTGGGAAGTCCTGTGACAAACTGATTCTGACTCTTTTGTGGGCAAGCTGTTTCTTTTTCCTTTTTTCTTTTATTCTTTCTTTTCATTCATTCATTCACTCACTTACTCATTCATTCATTCGTTTTTTTTCCTTCTCATTGCTCTGTCTCTGAGTAGTTATTCCCCTCTTAGGGGTGCAATATTCTCGTTATTCTTTCTATAGATACTAGTTAGAATTTTTAGTGAAATCATCCCTGTTCTCTAAATTATGTTTGTTTCTTTTGGTTTCACCTTGGTTCTTCCTTTTGTGTGTCTTTCTAGCTTCCCTCCCATTTCTAGTGGGGTTTTTTGGTCACTTCTAATTATAAGAAGAGGACTAGTGGCTTAGTGAGGGCAGCTGGCCGATCTTCCTCTATGGCTCTGTAGGTCTGTTATGCCACAGGCTTTACCCCAGAATGGGAGGTCGCATGTGGCTCCTTATCGAGGGGGCCTCCAGGACTGTCAGACTCCACTTTGGGGTGTGCACTGTGGGTTAGGCAGGCGGGCTGGGACTCACCTGCCTACCTCACACCACGAGGGCAAGAGGGTAAGAGAGCATGAGGGCAGGCTTTCCCTCTGGCAGTGGGAAAGTGAGGTCCCTGCCTCCTTAACAGGACTGCCCTTATTTTCTTCTCTCATCTATCGGAAAGTACTCTTAGCTCTTCTCTGCTTCTTTCCAGGGCCCTATTGTCCCTCTAGGGCACTGTTCAGGCCAGCGGTCTCTTGCCCTCATAGGATTGTATTTGGTGCCTGGCTTCGGGGAGAGGTTCTCTTCTGCCACCATATTTTTATTCTGAGTCGTGAGTTTCTCTGGATCATCTCATGCCTTCCGAATTTGTTTCTCCTGAGTATATTTGAGGCTGTGTTTTTGGTCTACTCCTATTTATCTGATCCCATCTATTTTCCATATTCTGGGAATACCTCAAACTATCTGGCATGCTGGCAACCACTTTCTTATTTTTTTTTAATGCCGTGAGAGAATTATCCTATATGAAGAAAAATCTTTTCTGCAATTTCCCGGGTGTTGGGTGGCAGAGAGGGAGAATAGATGCACCCAGTGGGCCACCTAGATACGATCAATCCACTGCCGATTTTATTTAAATTTGACTCTTTGGGTTTTAATATTCGGTGGGGTTTATTTAGGTGGTCAGATGTATCATTGGAAGGTAATTATAATGTTTTCTTTTTTCCAATATTTGTCGTTCTTATTTGATTTTCTTTGCTAGTTGCATTGGCTGGAGCTTCCATATCAATATTTCAGAACTGTAGTGACAGAGCATCCTGACATCTTTAGTTTGTGTTTAATCAAAAAAAAATTAATGTTGATTATTTTTGAGACAGAGAGAGAGAGAGTGAGAGAGAGAGAGAGAGAGGGAATGGGGGAGGGGGAGGGGCAGAGGGAGGAGCCTGAAGCAGGCTCCAGGCTCTGAGCTGTCAGCATAAAGCCTGACTTGGGGCTCAAACTCATGACATGTGAGATCATGACCTGGGCTGAAGTTGGACACTCAACCACCTGAGCCACCCAGGTGCCCCTGTTTGTGTTTAATATTGATGAAAATGCCCCTAGTGTTTTACCACAAGCCAACGTTTTGGGTTTTTGGGTTTTTTTTAAATTAAGCTTTTTGTTTTAATTCCAGTATAGTTGACATACAGTGTTGTATTAGTTTCAGGTATATAGTATAGTGATTCAACAATCCTATAAGTGACTCAGTGCTCATCAAGATAGCATCAAGATAATCCCCTTCACCTATTTCTACCCCCCCATCCCATAACTATCAGTTTATTCTCTATAGTTAAGAATCTGTTTCTTGGTCTCTCTCTTTTCATGTTGAGCTCTGAAATAGAAATTTTGATGATCTTATGTCTGCATTACCAGGCATTTTTTAAAAATCAGAAATGAACACCCAATTGTTTAAGGCTTTTATTTTATTTTATTTTTTGGTAAGCAATCTACCAAAATTATCGTGTGGGTTTTGTTCTCTGGCCTAAGGGTGAATACTGCGTCACCCTTTCAGACATCCATGAAGCGTTCCTGGGGTGACCCTTTCTGCACCCCAGAGTACTCACCATGTGGCTTCCTCTTTTCCTCTGGAGAAGGGAGCCTTTGCCAGGTGATATGCCTTCATTATTCTCACTGAGCTGCGAGTAGAGCAGAGCGTGGATGAGAAGAAATTAACTTAATGGCCTTTACTCCATTGAATCTAAATGGTAGGCACTTAGTAAATGATTGTTGAACTTAATGGAACTATTTATTTAGTCTTCCAGGGTTTGTTGTAAAAATCTAAATATCCCAGGAGAGAAAATACCTTAAGCTTGTGTCCTCTTTTACACAAGGAAATGTCTTTGTTTGCCCACTTCAGTTGTACTTTGGAACATCTATGGTGGCCCAGGCTGGGGGTTGGCGAGGATGGGACTTAGGTGGCACCTCTGAAGGGGCGAGGTGGGGTGGGGTGGGGTGGCTTTCTGTGACATGACACCAACTCGGAAGGTCCTGTCTCCTTCATACAACCATCCCTAAAGCACCACTTTCTAGGAATCACGTGTTAATGAACATTACACAATGAAAATATTTTAATCATTATAAAGAAGCTCATTATTTTAGAATCTTGTGTATTTCACTCTTATCCCAACTATAGTTTGGATAACAGTGAAATATATATATATATATATATATATATATATATACACATATATATATATACATATATGTATGTATATATAGCTAGTTACCCAATATTTAAGAAGAAAGTATTAAAGATTGATAGGTGGCACATGGAGGTAGGTTTTATTTCATTGTACCTTTCTTTTCAAAGATATGGTTTTTTTAATTTTTATTTTTTTCCTTACAGAAACAAGCCATGCCCTTGAAATAATTTGGTAAATACAAAATCGTGTTCAGAAGACGTTTAATCCCACCCCCCTCAGAGAAAATAGTTTGTTAACATTTTGTTACATTTTCTCACATTGTCTTCTCTATTTTTTTCAGAATTGGAATTAGATTGTAGTTATAGTTTTATGTTTCACTTAAAATTATATTATGAGCGTTTTCCCATCTTCCAAACCATCATTTGAAAGTGTGGTTTTAATGCAGGGCCTCGGTAGCAACATTGACCTACCATCCCCCACGCTTGGACACGTAGGTCGACTCTGTCTTTCGTTGCTGTAAGGAACATTTCCACAGTTTTGGCTTCATTCTGGTACAATTCTCGGTTTGTTCTAGGAGTGGGGAACTGAGTCATAGGTGATAACTAGTTTTGAGACTTGATCTACAATGCCGAGCTGATTTCAGCAAAATAGTAGCCATGTACGCCCCTTTCGACACTCTGTGTAAGGATGGCCTTTACCTGTTAGGGCAGCAGATAGTGTCGTTAAGGGCACACACAGAGACGTGTGTGGATACCCATGTGCACGTGTGCCTGTGTGTATGATGAACGTCATTTCTGCCGTTTTAAGTCGGATTCCATCCAAGGCAGAGAACAGAAAGTACACTTGGGTGGTGAACAAGCAGGGAGCTGGTGATGTCGATGAAGCGGCAGCGTGGGGACAGGCAGGAGGCGGGCAGGGCATCCTGGAGAAGGCACAGTTTGGACTGGGTCCGGGAAGAGGCAGTACGTTCCCCCCACCGCCCCCCGATGTGCTCACATCTGGGGAGGCTTCAGCGTGAGGCCCCGCTCACTGCAGCTTGCCCCCTCCAAGCAGGACTCCCAACGTGTCCCCTGCTCCTCCGTGTCCTTGCCAGGCACGGAGAAGCCATCAGCGACCCAGGGAGCTCAGTGAAGAGGAAAGAAAGCAGAGCAGAGGGGGGACAGAGTTCTCCCCCAGGCGCTCCTTCTGGGGGCTGGAGCAGAGGCCAGCGGTGATGCCAGCCCCGAGATGAGTCACGGCCTGGTGCTTGCAGGAGCTGGGCACCAAGGGTGCTGGGCATCCGCGGGGCCCAGCCTGCATGTGACACTCCCAGGATGTCACGGGGAACTGCTTGTTAGTGGCTGAGAACAGAATCTGGCTTAATGCTTTTAACAAGTTAATGTTTGTGCTCATGGGCTCTGTGCACATTTAAGAATTAATTAAATCCTTTAAGGAAGTCATTTATGTTTGGGACCAGAGAAGACACTGAAGGGCCGAAACACCCCCCAAGAAGATGGCCCAATCACCGCTCGAATGCCTTGGCGGGCCCCGCAAGACCAACTTTCCTGCCCCCTGATCCACGGTGCGCTCAGATATCCTTAACCCGTTCCTTCCGTGAGGCTCCTGGGGAGGCATATTAAACTCGAGTTATTTCCAATTTCGTCTAAGGTGTCTCTATCCAATGCCGTGTCTTCAAAGTCTGCAGCGTGGGATTCAAAATCTCTGAGCATCATCAAAGTCTTAGGAAAATATATTACTAGGAAGTAGAGCCGCTACTCGTGTGTTAATTACAACAAGGCCGGCTGCCGCACAGATAATCTCCAGCGTCGGAAGCATCAGCTCAGGCAATATCAGGAAAAACAAAATCTTTCTTAAAAACATCCTAAATTCTCATTTGCACCCTTTGAGGAGAAAGTACAATTCATTGTGAAGCTAAATCCCATCTATTTAGTTGTTCTTAGGAAGATTTCGCTGATATTTGAAATGTTCCTCTCTTGAAAAAGAAAAACAAGGTAGATTTTCAGGAGCCAGTCTCAGAACTGCTGTGCTATTTTCAGAGTCTTTATCTTTCAGAGAGAACCCTGTGGATAACCCACCGGGTCCAGGTTCTGAATGGAGAGAGAACTTGACCATGCTCAATACAAGCGTGTCAATTATATGTGTTTCTTTTGGTTGGTTTCACTGTTTTTCCTTTACTTGCATTCGAAGTTGGGTGTTTTGCAACAGACGGAGTCTTCTCTCCTGTGAACTCGGAGGGGAGCAGAGGCTTCTTATCACCCACCCCTCAGGCAATGAGACCCTCGGAGAAGGACAGTGGAGGCCAGCAGCCGGCCTGGCCTCGGGGGCTCAGAGGGGTGAGGGCTCCTGGTCCTCTGGGGAAAATGAAGCAGGCCATTGACTCAAACAGCATCCTGTGGGCTTTGGAGGGGATAAAGGTCAGAGACAGGTGGGGGGAGGACCCAAGAGGCAGAGAAGGGAGGAGTCAGTGTATTTTCAAATTAAGGCTTTCCTTTAATGGGGTGGAAAGGTCAATGAATTCCTATTTATTCAGAACTTTTTTCCCCGATGTTTTATTTATTTTTGAGAGAGAGAGAAAGAGAGAGTGTGAGCAGGGCTGGGGCAGAGACAAGAGGAGGGGACAAAGGATCCGAAGGGGGCTCTGTGCTGACGGCAAGAGAGCCCAATGAGGGGCTCAAACTCACGAGCCGTGAGATCATGACCTGAGCCAAAGTTGGACTTAGCCGACTGAACCACCCAGAGGCCCCTGTTCAGAACTTCTTAAGGAGATCCTTACCCACCCTGATCTGAAGGTCCTCACTGATAAAGGAGGGGCTGCTTTGACCAGGGAGAGGCTGGCTACTGGGGTATCCCCTAGCCCCCCCACACGAAATAACCAGGGTCACAGAGTGAGAGACCTTCCCTGCCTCAGGCGCATGCCCCAGATCTCCGGGAGGAAGTCCCACTGGCTGGTGTGCGCAGTACCCCGTACCTTTGCCAGCCTCCCTCTGTAAGAGAGAGCAGGCCTCAGGCGGAACCTGCTGCAGGCAGCAATATTCAGCCAGAATTTAATAGCATTGTTCTCATTTTATTTATTTTTATAATTACCTTTAATTTAGAGCAAGTGATACAAATTTCCATTTAGGGTAATGATACAGTTTCCTTTTAAATGCATTAAAGTAAAAAATAGTGAATTAATTAAAAAAATATTAGCAGGGGTACACAAACATGGCAAAAACGTGGGGGTGGTTTATTGCAGTGAAGCTCTCTGGCAAAAAAGCATGAGGCAGGTGGGGTGTGGACGCCTGCAATTGGGAACACGGGCCCGTAAGGCCCTTTTGCACTATTTTCGGTTTCCTTATGTTCTGAGACAGGTCGAGGGGACGCTGAGCTACTGGAGAGTTTAGGATTGGGGGAAGCAGAGCTCTGCGGAAAAACCCCTGAAGACAGGGCACACGGACCCTGGAGGTTTAAAATGGATCCCAGCCTCAGGAAAGGGCGCCGGAAGGATCCCCAGATAGGGTCACCTTTCTCCTCACTAGGACTATTAGTTTTTTTAGAAAGGACGCAGGCCACCTGGCAAACCCCAGGGCCTCACTGCCCGAGCAAAAGTTTACCAGATGTGAAGCAGTGTTTTGATGGATTCTGATTTTTTTCTTCCCCCCTCACGTTTCTCTGAATTCTCCTGACACCTCCTTGCAAAAGTGTATCCTTTGGGGATGCTGTCTGTGCTCTTTCTGCTCTCAGGTTTGCTATCAGACCACGACTCTGCTCCTTTCTAGAGGAGACCAGTGCAGGGCTTATCTCCACTGTCCTCACGGCACCTAACGTGTTGGGGATGCCCGTGCGCTCCTTTCACCCACACGCCCATCCATGTAAACATCTGCCCATCCCCCCGTCCACCCATCCCTCCACCATTCATCCCTCCACCCACACATCTATCCAACTGTCCGTCCATCCGTCCCTCCCCATACCTGTCCACACGCCTACATCTATTCATCCATCCATCCATCCATCCACACGTTCATTAACCATGCGTTCTACCCACTTAACATTTATTAGCAATATTCTGTATATTTCATTACAAAAAAGTTAAACAAAAGTCTTCTGGGTTCCCTCAGCGCTCAGGTGGGCGTCAGGGATGTAGCAGTAACAGTAGGAGACATCGTCACTGCCCTTGCTGAGTTTGTGGCTAATGGGGAGGCAGAAATTGAACCAGTGGCTCTTCTGTGCCAGGTTACATGAATGAACGAGTGAATGCGTGTATCTGTCCATCCCTTTTCTCTGGCCCTGCTGGGCACGGGGGCCCGTGGTGTCCAGGGATGCTGCGGGTGAGCAAGCCGTTTCGTAGATGAGAGGTTGCCCATGCCGATGTCTGGCCAGCCTGGCTTCTCGAGTGAGAGGGCAGGCGCGGCAGGTCTCGATCCTTCCCCTGCCACCGAGGGCCTGCCCAGCCTGTGCGAAGGGCATGCAAGGGCAGGGCTCCCGCCCTGGGGCTCCCGGGGGAGCGAGGCCGGCAGCCCCAGCAGCTGCGTCAGGCAGAACAGGGGGCAGGGGAGTGGTCACAGCACAGGCCACAGCCAGAGGGTGGGGGGGGGGCAGGTGGGTGGGCAGACAAGCAGTAACCCGACTGGGATGTAGGGGAGGCCAGGCACAGGCGGTTTCAGGCCCTCAGCCAGGGTGAGTGTAGCCTCTGCAAGACGAGACACGGGTCTGGATGGCATTCCCTGCCCCGTCTCATGTGCTTTGCGGGGGACCTGGGCTGTCTCCTTGCTTGCTGTGAGTACACATGGAAGGCAGGGGGGATGGCTCCTGGGGGTCACCAACCCAGGGACGTGTTTCCTCTGGGCCACAGGGGTGGCTGGAGATGAGGCGTGCCACAGCTCGTTTTCATTCTCCCTGTTGAATATTCCCCCTGCTCCGGGTACCCCATTTCCAGCCCCCTGGGTCAGGATGCCCTGTGACTCCCCCACCCCCCAAGGTGCACAGAGCAGGGTTAGCGCTCAGTCCCTCCGGGGCCCTCCGGACAATGAAGAGGAGGCTGGGAGTCCCTGTAGTGCCGGGCGGACAGAGCAGAGGGAATGGTGGACAGAGCAGGGAGCTACATGCTTTGTGGACCATGAAGCCCATGCAACGTTGAACACTCCGGGCCTTCACTTTCCTTCATCAGCCAGTAGACAACTGTATTGAGTGAAGCTAATAGCTGAGCACGCAGGGGCCTGAGTGTGAGTAATAGGGCCTCGGGGAGGGGGGGTCTAGGGAAGCCGGGGGACATCCGCAGCAAAGTGACATTTGGCTGTAGATCTGAAGGAGAAGCTACTCGAGGCGGGGAAGGGGAGGGGAGGGTTGGTACAGAAGGAACAGCATGTGCACAGTCTCTTTGCTGAGAAGGAGCCTATTAAATCCACACAAACCTGCTGAAGACTTCTGGACTATTACGACTACACTTTCATAAAACCTCTTTTCCTTGAAGCAAACGAGAGAAGCCTTGTGGGAAAGACCCGATGGTGGAATCCCAGATCCCTTGGCAAATGGCAAGGAGACAGCTGGGCAGGGTGAGAAATGCATCCTCGCTGCCCATTATGGAGTGCTTATTCTGCGTCCAGGGCACACAGGAGAAGGCTCAGCCTTCCTTTTCCACTTCACACCAGACACTTCCGTTAAGAGCCAAGGCAGAGCGTGGCTCGGCACCCTGGGGCGTGCATGGTGTGGCTGGCCTGGATTCGGACGAGATCGGTGGAAGAGAACAAAGATGGGAAGGAGTTGGCATGATCGTCAGGCGGGCAGGAGGCTGGATGGGCAGAGGAGAAGCTGAAAGGCGCAGGGGGTGTCTGGAAGGGAGGCTGTGGTCTTTTATCAGCCAAGACTCCTTTGGTTTCAAGTGACAGGGAATCCAACCCAAACCAGCTTAAAGCCCTGGGAGATGGTGTTGGCTCATGTAATTGCAAAGTATTTAAATGGTTCAGCTTCAGGTGCCATTTGATCCAGGAGCTCAGATTATGTCCCTGAGTAGCTGACTTCTCTCCTCTGTCTCCTCGGTACTGGCCTCATCCCAGCATGTGACAGCCCCACCCCCAGCAGCTTCCAAATCTCGGTAGCAAAATGGCTGCCAAAGCTCCAGACCTCACTGGAGAGTGTCTAAAGCGTCTGTAGCCCACTGGCAAGCCCTAACCCTCACTCTCATTGGCTTGAATTAAGTCCCGTGATGATCCTTGAACTTAGCACCAAGGCCAAGGGGTGGGATATTCTGATTGGCTCAAATGGACTTCGCTGTTGGGGTCTGGGGGTTGTCTACAGCCTACCCAAGCCCCAGGACTGAGGAGGAAGAGGGCGATTCCCCTGTGCATGGACCCCCTGTGGGTCTATGGTGGGCCTGGGTGGAGGGAAATTAATGTCTGCTCAAACCTCTGCAGTTGGTACAAGAGTCTGGATCTGGTAAACTTGGCTCCCCAAGGGTGTATGCAGCAAACCATACCTGTGAGTACACCGGAAATCCCAGATCCTGCTACCCGTCCTGAGCTCTGGTGGGGTGGTGTTTTCGGGGACCCCTTTCCCAGACAGCCAGCTGGCTTCAACACCAGGCTCCCTTCCAGCAGAGCAGTGGGGGGTCAGGGGCTGGCAACACACCCCAGCTGGGTGTGGCCGTGGGGGCCTCCCCAGAGGTGGTCTACCTTGACAAGATCTTTGTGAGACTCCAGGGAGCTACAAACAGGTAATGCTTGGCTTCCTCGGCCCTGTGTTATGAAAAGCTTGAGTTACAAACGCTCCGGCTATTAAAAACCTGCTACTGACCAAGGGCAATAAAATATCTGCTGTTTATGAGTAATTAGCCACTTCTGGAAAAGAGCTCTATCCTTTTAAATTTATGGGGTGCCTTGATTTATGCATTTCATGGGGGGATGTCATGTTACATCACATCAACCTGATGTAATTTGATGCAAATCAAACACATGAATGAGCGAATGAAAACATTCTTTCCTTCCTCCTGAAGTGGATTTCTTCTAATTGGGGGGCCTTTTTGGCCCCTACCCCGTCTTTCCTCTTCTTGGTTGCTTTGTTAGGAAAGAATTGGGAGAATCTTTATCTTGAATTTCTTTCATCCTGATGCCCTGGCTGCAGCCTCTGACTACCCTGCCGGTGATTCCTGGGAGGATTTCACATCCCTGAGGGTGGTGGAGACTCAGACCTCAACAGCTGGTTCACGGGCTTTACGCCCCGCACTGGGCTCTACAGGAGGCTGGGGAGGTTCCCGGCTAACAGGCGCTACCTGATTTTGAGGACCCCAAGGCTGGTTAGCACACACAGGACATGATGCAATCAAGACTCCAGGGGCGCCTGGGTGGCTCAGTCTGTTGAGCGTCTGACTTCGGCTCAGGTCCTGATCTCACGGCTCGTGAGTTCGAGCCCCACGTCCGGCTCTGTGTTGACAGCTCAGAGCCTGGAGTCTGTGTCGGATTCTGTGTCCCTCTCTCTCTCTCTGCCCCTCCCTTGCTCCTCTTGTCTCTCTTTCTCTCTAGAATAAATAAAACATTAAAAAAAAAACGCTAATTTTATGTTGTCTGATTGAAGAAAGAGTTATGGGGAACAAAAGAAACTGGTGAGTTTGGGGTCCAGTAGAGGAAGATAGATTATTGAAGCTTTTTTGTAATGGCTGGTCCCCGTGTGGCTACTGAGTGAGTAGAGGCAAGAATTTGTTGGTTGGACCATCTGTCTTTGTATTTGTGCATTATTTCTTCTTTTATCCACTCACCCATCCATTCAGCCAGCCAGCGAGCATTTATTTAGCACCTACTAAATTTTTTTTAATTAAAAAAATTTTTTTTAATGTTTATTTATTTTTGAGAAAGAGACAGAACATGAGCCAGGGAGAGGCAGAGAGAGAGGGAGACACAGAATCCAAAGCAGGCTCCGGGCTCTGACAGAGCCCGACATGGGGCTCGAGCTCACGAACCATGAGATCATGACCTGAGCCGCAATTGGAAGCTTGACTGACTGAGCCACCCAGGTGCCCCAGTGCCTACTAAATTTTTTGAGTGCTTAAGAGGTAACCAAGGAACACAGACACATACCTACTAATTAGCTATGTAACCTTAGAAGGGTCATCATGTATCTGCTGGCTTCAGTATACCTATCTATAAAATGGGCACATCAGACTAAGCAGCCAGGAGCTAGGGGACCTCTGAGGGTGCTCCAGCTTTGCCACCCTACCATTGTCACCTGCGCCTTCCTTCCCTCAAGTAACATCCTTGTGCAAAGAGAGAAGCTGTGCACAGATCTCATTCATGGGATGGAGAAGTTCTCCCCAAGCAGCTGAGAATGTGGAGGAACGTGGGGAGAAGTGAGATTGGGTGGGGCGTGGGGGGCGGGAGTGGCCATTTGTGGAAGTCTTTGGCATGAACTCTTCTAGTTAGTTGTACCACAGGGAAATCAATGACGTTTGTTCTTTGCCTCTCGTACCTACATGGAGACAGCCTGTGGGTGCAGAAACAGGCTGGCCTTAGGCCTGGGGACATCGCCCCCCTGGCAAGCCAGGCTAGTTGGCCGGGTCTAGCTGTGTTCCATGGTGCACAACCTTCTGCCCCAGAGATTAGCTTCCTTGGTAGAACTTCAGAAGCTTTCTAAGAGAAAGCAGAAAGCATGAACCGCGTCTTTGAACACCAGAGTTCTCTCTGTTCCTTTAGTCTCTAGCATAGATGTGGAAAGAGCTTTCTAGAGTGTTCACCTTCCTGGCCTGGCTTCCTCAAAGCAGCAGTCAGTGGTGTTCGGGAAGCCCGCATGGTAGCTCTGGGTACCTGACTTTGGAAGGGAAGCCGTGGTTGGAACAAGGCCACGTTACCTCTCCCGTGTTCCACTTCGGGTGTGCCAGGCTTCCGGGGAGGATGTGGGGTTCTCACAAGGTCTGGGTGTAATCTTCCGTGGAATTATTTTAAAATGGGACCTTGCTATTGTTTTGAGTCTTTCTGCTGTCTCGTCGGGAGTGACATTTCTATGGTCATTAGCCAGTTCCATTTTTTTCTGTGAATTGTCTGTTCACGTGCCTTGTGTCCAGGTTTCATGTGGGGGTGTTCAGCTCTTCCTCATTAACTGCAAACACTTTTAAAAATAAAGACAGTGAGGTTATGAACCCGTTGGCTGCCACATAGGCCTTGGGAGTGTTTGACTTCCAGGAGGCTTTCGAGTGGGACTGACCAGGACTGGGCGGGCAGGCTGAAAGCCCAGCAGTGATGGCCGGCGGATGGTCACTGTGGTCGTAGAAGAGGTGCCAGGTGCAGAAACCTTTCCAGAGTAAACACCTTCCATAAATTACCTCATTATTGCTCTCCTGTCACAGATGCATAACTGAGGAGGTGCCACCTTGGAGCTTCTGGGCCATCAGTTCTTCTGGAGAAGACACAGTCCACCTCTGGCGGCAGCCGCCATTTTTCATTGGTCACACGGAGTCCCAGGAAAGAGGCTCCTCTGGGACCCCAAAGAGTGGCTGCCCTGCTGTTGGCCACTGTCACTTCTAGCTGCCGTTTGCAGCTTGTGTAGCTCAGACCTCTGCACCAAACTGTTCACGTTGAAGCATACCCCCACGGCTTCTGGAAAGCCTCTCCTTAGGAAATACCTCTTGTCCAGGTATCCTCTTGAGGCGAGGGTGGGGAAGACATCTTGTCATGCTCATGACGATAAAGTACAGCCTGTTGGGGCCAGGGTGGACCGACCACACGCTGATGGCCCCGGACCAGCCCACAAATGGCGTGTCCTCCCTTGTAAGAAGAGAAACATTAATTGCTTCATTTTTAATGTTTCCCCCGGTGTCCAGCAGCGGTGAAGTTCAACTCCAGCCGTTCTCTGTGATTGGTGAGGGTTCAGGAGCAGGGCTTGGCCGGGAAGCCCCTTCCCTGTCAGGTGGGCCACAGAAGCATAAATCAGGATGCAGGAGGAGAGACCGAGTAGCTGAGGGTAGCGATCAGCCTGGCCAGCCTGCTTGGGTTTACAGACCGGAAACCATGACTCAGAGAGGGGCTGGGGCATCCGAGGCCATACAGCTGTCTGGTCTGGGGTGCCAGTTGGTTGGTTCCAGGGCAGGCTGTAGAGCAACCCGTGGGGGAGGATGCAGGCCCACCTGGGGTCGATGTAGGGGGGCAGCCAGTGTTCTGGGATGCCCAGCCCGGTTGCTGTTCCAGGCACCAGCAACATGGCACCATCACAGAGAGAGGGCATTCTGTGCTACATCGCTTGGTCCCCTGTTCCTGCCCGTGTGCAAGGACCTGGATCTTGGAGCGATGGGATCCGGGGTTGGGAGGGAGGTATCAGCAGAGGTTCAGAGAGGAGCAAGCCCAAGGAAGAGAATGGCAGTGTCACCCTGGCAACAAGCCCATCCCCAAAGGCCTCGTCTGTGCTGACACTTGGAGACGGATGGACAAGGTGGAGTGGTTGCCCTCAAAGCTGCTGGTCCCCTGACCCTTTGTGCGTAAATGGTGTGCAAGTGTTATCGTGATCTCTGGGCTGATGGTGCAGCCACGTCTGCCCTTTGGATGGTGAGGTCTGGCAGGGTGGGACGTTTCCGATTGTTTCCTCCAAAGAGCCTGGCACGGTACCTGGCACACAGGGGATTGTCAGGAAATGCTGAATGAATGGATGGATGAATGGATGTTTGCTTGGGCAAGTGTGAGTATCCTGAAGGAAACAGAGGAGTCAAAGGAGTGAGGGGTGTGTAAAGGGCAGGTAGAAGGGCTTAGGAATCACTCAGCCAGAATTCGGAGGTTCGCATTACGGGCAAAACATTGGGTTGGGGTTAGATATGGGTCTCTGGAGGCCCCAGACCGCGGCGTAGGGTGGTGAGACAGGGACCCAGATCATCCATCATGAGATGGAGTGGAATTAGCCCTTCACGGCGACTACGAAGTGTGGGGGATTGGGAGCGGCACGGATGGGGTGACATTTGACATCAGGCTCTATGGGGCAAACTTCTCCCCTGGCTTGTGCCTTGAGGGGCAGAGAGCAGGGTCTGCCCTGGTGCCTCAGGAGTGACCTGTGGTCTGAATCTTTCTACCCCGAGTGTCCCCTCTCTCCCCAAGGATAGATGCTGTGCATTGGGCCTGCACGCTTTGTTGCTTGGTCTGTTCGTTCATTTATTCATTCATTTCCACATTCAGCCATTTATCCATTTGCTTGCAGCTTTCTTCATTCATTCAGCAAATATTTATTGAACACATCCCCTGGGCCCAGCTCAGTGCCAGTGCTGGGGACACACCACTGAAGCCAATGGGCATGGCCTCCATGCACAGGGAGCTTCTGGGCAGGTATACAAACAGACCCAACCCCAGTATTGAAAGCCATCGTGAGGGGGCAAGATGGACAGACAGGAGGGTTCCTGGCCCTGGGTATCCAGGAGGGCCTCCTGGACGAGGTGGCATTTAATCTTCACCAGATGACAAGGCATAGGGAATAAGTGGGGATGGCAGGGAGAGTGTCCCAGACAGAGGGAATGATATGCACAGAGGGCACCAAGCGCCCTCATCTGCTCCCTGAAAGTAGAGGGTCCTCTTTCCAAACACTAATAGGTTTAAACACGATGAGCCACAGGGTTCTCCCTCCTTACGCACATGTGACCTGGGAAGTCTGTCTTCGCTCGCCCTTCTTTCCTAACCGTGCTTGGAGACTCCATCTCTGTCCCTGGAGTCCATCTGCGTGAAGTAGCAACACCCACTGCTGGGACAGCAGCTCCCGGCAGCCCCGTGTCTGTGAGCTTGGCCGACCTGCAGCCTGGCCCCACGTCAGACACCACGGCTGCCGTGGTCAGGAGCTGGTGGCCTAGTCTTCCCTCCCCTCCTGAGAGTCTGGCCCAGCAGAGGGCCAGGCTAGGCCAGCCTGGTGACCCGCACAGGAACGGGAGCTGCGGAACCGGGGACCCCAAGAGCCAAAAGAGACTGAAGCCCCAGCCCGGCCCTGGCCGGGCCCCGTCCGTTGGCCCGTGCCTGGCAGTTGCAGGCAACAGCGACTCCCCGGGTGTGCCTGGATTTTTTTTGCTCGGTAATGATTGTGTGTACTTAGGAGATGATGTGTATCTGAGCTTATGTCTTCGACAGGTGCCCCTGTGAACGAATCTCCGTGGGCCGACTTCTATGAATATTTCACAATCAGGCCCTCTTTGATCACTCTTGCATATGTGCATTCTACATTATATTTAGTTTTGCACCGAATCAAATCTGAGGCTTCTGTGAAATGAAAATAAAGTGTTCGACACGATATCCTAGCTCAGAAGTGCTCAGAGGTAAAATGGCTTTCATCAGGGGTGAAGGGGCGGCGAGGGGTAGCTGGGTTCCTGCCCCGCGTTTGCTGCTGCCCCTCTGGGAGCGAGGGGCTGCCGGGAATCCTGTGGGTGCTGGGTCCCCCCGTTTTGTTCTAGGGCAATGGCTGCGTGCTGAGCCTGAGCAGGGAGCCAAGGCGGGTTAATAGGGGATTAAATACCTAACTTCCTGCCATGGCGAAGTCTGTTTAAAAAGAGAAAGAAAGCCAGTGAGAGAGAAATAATCAATGCACTTCATGACAACTGCTGGTATCTTTTTCAGTTTTGCGATATTTTAAAGGTGGGTCATTCATTAAAAGCCCATATATATATGTAGTTTTTGTCGCTTCCCCTGATGGGGTGGACACAGTTCAGATAAATCAATTACAGCAAATTAGGGGGCCATTTCCTTCCCAAATCATCCCATCTGGGAACAAAGGAAGCTCCACTTGATGGCCTGCATTCTGGGGGGAGAGGCCTGGGTTGTGCATTCTTATGACGCTCTGGGCTACCTCCCTTGCCTGCACTGTGATCATCAGAAGCTTAAAGGACCAGTTTTTGGTGGCACTCGGTCCTCCAGATGCTACAGACAAGGGTCACTGGACCCCTCCGCAGAGGAGGAGAAGAAACGTGACTTCCTTATTTACGTGCATTGAGGTGCATTATGAACATGTCCTATCTGTTCCAGAGAAATTGCACGGGAACCCTGGGTACTGCATATCATCTCTAGCCTGGGGCAGATCCGGGAAGGCTTCTTGGAATAGGCAATGCCTGGATGGAGCATGAAGGATGAATTTGGGCTGCCGCATTTGGAGAGGTGGGGGTGGACTGCCAGGAGATTTGCGGGGTGGCCCTTCTTTCTTTCACTTTTTTGCTGTTACAAAGAAGAGGGGAAATTGATGTCTTCTCCAAACTCTGAGCAGCCTTTTCTCTCAGGCACAGGGAGCCCTCCCTGACCACGATGAGGACTTTAGCCCTCAGATGTTTGGTTTGTGGTTCAGGAGTTTATTTTCACCCTCTCTTTTCCCCCATCTCCTCTGACCCAAAGTACTAGAAAACTACTAATGTGGTGCAGTGGTAGTTGAGACGTCTGTGTTATACTATGACTCTGGCAGGAGCTTCCCCAGTGTTGCCCCACATGTAAGCTCCACACTCCACAGACTGGCATTCAGGTCTGCGCCTGGCCCTCCCCTTCCACCCCATCCTCCATCGTCCCCCAAGAACATTCCATGCTCACTCCCCATTTTGCACATTCTGTTCCCTCTGTCCTACATGCCCTTTCACCTTTCTGTGCCTAGCAACCTCTTCCAGCCTCAGGCAAGGACTGACCTCTTCCCAGTTGTTATCCTCACTGGTTTCCCTTCCCTTGTCCCCACTGCCCATCCCTGCCTGCGCCCAGCCTCGCAGCATGTTGGAGATTTCCCCCTTTCAGCACTTCTGTCCAGTGGGTCTCTCTCCCCTTCCCTGAGTCAACTTTCAAAGGCAATGATCTGGTCTTGCTTGTAGCTGCCCCACTTCTCGCCCCATATAAGCAGTGAGAGATGTTGCTGAATGAGGAGTCCCACTTGACGATGCACAGTAAAGTTGGCAATGAATGGGGTTTTATTAACCGTGTTTACAGGCCTTGGTTGTGCCTTGGTTGTGTTCTTTGCCTCTCAGTATTTATTCTACTCCCAGATTAAAGATCTTTCTAGATCTGAAAGCCTGGGCTAAAGCCATGGTTGGCACCTGAGAAAGGTTCCTGTACAGCCTTTTACAAGTCATGTGCCGTGTTGTCTCTCCCACAATCCCATTTGCCTTCTCAAAACCCTACGAAGTGTGCAGGTCGGTCGATATCAGCTCATTTTGGAGACGAAGAAGCTGAGACTCGGGAGGGTAACCAAGGTCCAACAACTGTGGAAGAGCTACATTTGGATGTATGTTCATAGCACTTCAGGTACCATTCTCTTTCCACTGCTCCAGTCAGGTTGGGGGAATAACCCACCTGACCCAGGGCAGGGGAACGTGGAATAATATATCCATCTTATGAATGTGAAGACAATAATATAATATAAATAAATATTTGTGTGACACCCTCCCCCACTGGTGAGTAAGAGACTTGCCACATTTCTGTATCCACAGTGCCTTTCCTCACCTTCTCCCCACCCCCACCCACACTAGCCCCCTGTGTTGCTTTCTCTGGAATGTACTGCATGTTTCCATTTCCTGGCACACATGTTTGTGAGGACTCTGGCTCCTTAGCCTCCTTTAAGCTTTCCCTGAAATGTGGTTTCCTTTGTTTCTACACATTTTAAAAATGAAGGAGCTGGCATCTGTCAGCATTCAGCCCAGCAAGACTAACATGGTATGGGCATCAGAAGCCAGCCTTCCCACCCGCATGTCTTGCTTGAACTCTAGAGTCAGGCTCCCCAGTTGTGTGACCTTCTTGGACTTAAGTTTTCTGAGCCTCAGGTTCTTCTTTTTAGTGTGGGAATAGTTTACTACCTACCATTCTAAGGTTGTGTGAGGCTAAATGAGAGAATGATTGTGAAGTACCTAGCACAGTGTTGGCACGTGGTATTGTGTTGAGGAGGAGGACGATGATGATGAAAAGGAGGAGGGTGAGAGGAATGCTATTGCTGATGTAGATGATGATGGTGGTGATGGCTACAATGAAGATGGTGGCAGTGGTGGTGATGGTGAAGGTGATAATGGTGACTACGATAGTGATGGTGAAGTGATAGTGATGGCTATGATAAAAATGATGATGGTGTTGGTGATGGTGAAGGAGATGATAACAGTGGTGATGATGGTGATGGTGAAGATGAAAACAGTGGTGACGGTGGTGGTGAAGGTGATGATGATGTGATGACTCTGGTGACAATGGTGAACATGATGGTGATGGCCATGGTGAAGATGACAGTGGTGACGATGGTGATGATGAAGCTGATGACAGCGGTAACAGTGGTGACAACAGTGAAAGTGATGATGGTGATGGCTATAATGAGGATGATGAGAGTGGTGATGATGTTGATGAAGGTAATGACAAATGATGACAGTGGTGACGATGGTGATGGTGGAGGTGATGCTGCTGCTGATGACAGTGGTGATGTTGTTGGTGAAGGTGATGATGGTGGCGGTGAAGATGAAGACGATGGTGACAATGGTGGTGGTGGTGGTGATGACGGTGATGGTGATGATGATAACAGTGGTGACAATGGTGATGATGATGGTCATGATGATGGTGGTGACGATGATGATGGTGAAGATGATTATGGTGATGATGACAATGGTGATGATGGTGATGGTGAAGATGAAGACAGTTGTGACAATGATGAAGGGGATGGTGGTGGTGATGATGAGAGTGGTGATGTCGTCGGTGGTAAAGGTGATGATGATGGTGATGATGACAGTTGTGATGATGGTAGTGGTGAAGATGAAGACTGTGGTGACAATAGTGAAGGTGATGGTGATGATGACAGTGGTGACGGTGGTGGTGAAGGTGATGGTGGTGGTGATGATGAAAAGGAAGGTAATGACGCTAATATGATAACAGTTATTTGTTTTTTGTGTTATTTTTTGAGAGCTTGTTCTGCCTGATGCATCCATGGTCTTAACAATCACCACACATGAGGTTGTTAGAGTTCCATCCCAGCATCTGTTTGCCTGGCTTCATGTGCCGTGGGCAGATGGAGAGCCAGGAACTCAGACCAGAAGTCTTCTCTACCCTGAAAAGATGACCAGGAGCACGCTTTGTGGGTGTTTTCCTTTCCTGTCTGACATGCTCATGACCTGTCTTCAATTCTGGGCTACAGTTTCAACCCAGATTCCAAAAGCCAAGATGCTTTTGCCCTTGAGAATTTTGAAATCATCCAAAGTCTTCAAAAAAAGGATACTTTTTATTCCAGTTTCTTCTTCTAAGTCCTCCAACCGCCATCCCCCAGTACGAAACTGGCTGGGGCTCCATGGGGCTGTGTGCAAAGCTGGTCCAGTGGGGTCCTGCTCACCATCCAATGCCATGAGGGCCCTGACTTTGGCCAATGTTCCATCCACAAGGGGAGGTTGTGGCGTTCAACCATACTCTCCAGCTTGACTCTCCTGGTCACACAGTCGCCATACTCCACAGCTCTATTTGCATATCGTATTTTCATTAATAAATTAAATAAGGATTTAACTATTTCTGGCCCTGTCTCATAGCATTGTCTACACATCAGTCAGAATGGAACAGGTCACCCGAACTGCCCTCCTGTTTATCTATTAATCATCTGGCAAATAAACCACTCAGTATCCTGCCCACCTCAGTAATGTTTGTGATGTAATTTGTTTGGATGCCCAAATGTCACCAGCGTTGATTGTAAGAGATGAAAAAATGTACTTGCTCAGCATAGCAAGCTCTAGGCCAAAATGTAAGCATGAAATCTCTGGTTTATTTTTGTAATAATGTTTACAGCTGTTTAATGACCCTGAAAAGGTTCAGTAGTCTGGTGTTCTGTATTTTCAGAACAGGAGTGTATTATGCTTATAACAACCTTGGTTAAGCAGTTTGAGCTACAACAATTGGAAAATAGTATTTAATAAGAAGCCATTGCATTCTAGGTGAAGTCGTCTTAATTACTGCTTACCCTAGGTGTAAGAAAGCAAGGTGGGTTGTTGGGGAAGGGGCAGAAGGTCATCTGAGCCCCCCCAGAAAGGGGGTCCACCTAATACCAGAACTGCATGCTGTGAGGCCCACAGTGGTGTTTGGGGCCCTTGCTGGGAACCCACATCCCTCCCCTGCCCAGCAGTTGGGAGCAGTAGGACTCCTGTACGTTTTCCGAGGCAGCACTTTTACCCACATTGATAAAAAAGGGAATATTTAGTTGTGCTTGGCTAGACAACAATATTTGATTTTTAAAAACCCAGTTGAAATGGTTATTTTGAAAGTCATTTCATTTCCCAACTATTCTTTTTCATGGTATAAGGATAAAACTCGTTCATGCAACTTACTGGCAAGATCTATATTTTTTGGACTATTCATAAGATTACTTTCTTTTTTCTGTGCTAGCAAAATGAAACTGTGTTTTTGTGTAAAATTTATTTAGACTCGTAGCAGCTGGCATTTCTGGTGTCCTGATAGTTTTAAATTTCATTTTGAGTGAAAGATACAATTAGGTTCTCTATTGGAAGAGTTAAGTGAAAACTTTTGTCATTGATATCACAGGAAATAGTTTTGAAGGCAGAAATACAAAATCAAAATAACCATTAGCACCATCAAAGGCAGCTGAATGGCTCACTGTACCTGCAATGATGGGAATGATGAGACAGAATTATTTTGATAATCTGTGCACCCAATGGCAGGTTTCCTGTGCTGCGAATACCCTTGTACGAAATATAAAATTGCACAGCTCAAGAAGAAAACCTCTAGCCTTCAGAAGCTTTCAACTGGGGCCTTGCCTGTGCTCAGATGTGAGGCCCAGACATTTCCACACTGTGGTGAGGAATGCCATGGTGGCTGGGGCTCACGTGCATGCCTGCGTCTTCGTCAATATTGACAGTTGTCTTGAGGACCAGCAGTGCCCCACCATGACCCTGGGGATCAGGAAAGATCAGGACTCAGTGGAATGTTGGAGTGTTTCCATGTTGGAGGGGTGGCGTACCAGATTCAGCAGTTTACAGTGGCCTCTAACTGTCCAGCCTTGACTGCCTTTCCACAGTTAGGTAAATTACGTATGCATTGGTTCCTTCCATCAGTCAACTAGGGTTTATTGATCTTCTTCCTGATATGCCTTGGGCTGGGCCCTGAGCTGAAGGCCAGGGGCAAGCTATTCTCAGTGTTCAGTAGTTTGTTTACTTGTTTTTAATTGTGCTGAGTGTTTTCCCACATTGGTGGGAGGGGCAGGCAAGTTACTGTGTAGGTTCCTTAGAAGGTCCCAGCTCCCCACTTGCCTTAAGCCCAGGATCGTGGCCAACCCTGCACTGGCTACTGGCTTCTTCAGTGGGTTCCTCGGCTGCTGGATTGTGGGATAATGAGTCCAGAGCTGGGGCCAGGGTGAGAAGGATGGGTTGGGCACATGGGATAAAACACTCCCTGGAATTCGTGACCATGCAGGGGCAGTGCTGTGTGTGGATGTTCATGTGCCCGAGTTATCAGGACAGAGGGAGTATCCTGTGGCAGGAGGCCCTGCCAGGGACACTGACAGCCATTCACTGCAGGGCCTGTGAGGGAGCAGTGTGGTTCCAAAGGGAAGGCACTCTCCCTATGCTTGCTCCCTGAGGGCTGGGGAAAAGGAGTAATGACTGCCTCCTTCCACCTGAATGGTGAGACCCTCCAGGCAACCTCACCTCCCTGGGCCCTGTGAGCTCTTAGGGCTGCAGTAGGATCCAATCCCTTAACAGTAGGATAAATGATCCCTGAGTTTCCCAAGATATGCATCTGTATAAGTTTCTAGAGTGATACTACTAGGGAATCCCTGCCTCTCCCCCAACGTAGACTTACTCGTGCACGCACATGTATCCGTGCGTGCGCGCACACACACACCCCTCTATGCCAAAGCGGCAGTGGTTACCCCTTTCCTTAAACCTTCAGTACAGTCTCTCTGGGGCATTTTCATTGCTTCCCATCAATTGGTAACCTTGCTGATGCTGACCCCCTGGGTCCCAGAGACCCTTGAGGGCAGGTACTAGAAGGCCCCTGGCAAGTATTGACTGAATGACTGACATAAGGGGTAAATGAATTCTGGAAGGGTGAAGTGTCAAGGCTGGAGAAATTGGGGCCGACCCAGGTTTTGTGCGTCCCAGGCCGGGCCTGAGGCCAGCTCATCCTGCCTCGGCTGCTTTGGCCCAGGGACAGCACACCAATTACCCCGTGCTCTTTCCAAGAACTCACGCTCCCCTTTCTTGCTCTGAGTCTGGCGGCTGGCATGGGTTTACGACTGACCCATCGCAGTGCCTACACCTGCTCACAGAATCATGGGGTGCTGGGTCTCACCGAACATTCTGGGATAATTGTCTGGCGACGTCCTACCTCACAGTGGGGCTCCGCGCATGCTTTGCCTGGGCTCATTCGAGGGCCTGTGCGCGAGCTGTAATCCTCAGAGTGTCTCCTTGGGTTCTGGCCAGCTCTTCTCAAATTCTGAGTTCTCCCATGGGTCCCATGATGGGTAGTCCAGTTCTGAAGGGGATTAGCTGCTCAGTGGTGGCCCAGGCCTGGGATGGTCACCATGGGCATATATAATGAAAGATCTAGTGGTGGGGGTGGCTCTCCCTTGGTGGCTTCTGGACCCCCAGGTTCTGGGTTAGCCAGAGACCCTTCCAACTCTGACAAAGTCTGATAGTAGATAGATGTTGGTGGACTTGTGTAAGCTGAGTTGGGGTCACACAAGGCTGGGAGGAGAGTGGTTCTACAGGGCTAGCCTTCTTTTATGAGCTATGTTCATAAGGTCTTTTCATTCATTCATCCATTTGAGTCAGAAAATGATGAACATACAATGTTCAGCTGTGACCTGGGCCTTGAAGCTTCATGTGAGCAAGGCAGACATGATGGTGCCCTCATGGAAAAGAAGCACACTTATAAAAGGGTCAACAACAAAATGTCGCCCTAGTGGTAAGTGCTGTAAAGAAGGAAAAAAGGTGATGGGTAGAGAGAGGCTGAAGACGAGCGCCTATGACAAGAGGGGCCTGGGAGTCTTTGTGAGAAGGGGCTATGTGAGTTGAGACCTGCCAACTGTACCTTTGCACATTCTAGACCATTGTTCCCACCGCCCCCCCCCCCACCCCCCGCCAGCTGAGGCTTCAGCAAAGACACCTGAAGTCCAGTTCCTTAAAAAAGATTTGTTGACTGAAAAAAAAGTTCTTTAACATAATTAAAGCATTCCATATCCAAACCTAAGTTGAAAACTCCCTATATTCATTATTTGACAAATTGAGCTCTTACTTACCCAGCGTGAATGAGGGTGGGGGATGGTCTTCAACCTGCTGCCCCTCACCCAACCTGATTTGCAGTCTCGCTGTATTGCACATTCAGCCTCCCCTCCCTCCTGCTGAATTGGCGTCAGCTCATCAGCAGCAACCTGAAAATAGCCTGTCTTTCTGGATTCATGTCTTCTGAGAAGGCCAACTGGGCAGCTTTGGAAGTGGGCCAGCCATGTTGGCTTTGGACTTTCCAAACTTCCCCAGAGCTGTTGGGTGGAATTCTGAGCACTCCCAAATGGCCTCAGGGTCATGATCTGTGTTTGCTTAGGAGAGGAGCCAGCACAGCTGGATGGAGCTTGAAGGTAGAGAAGGGGCTTCAGACAAGGCCCTGGGGGCTGTTAGAGTCCCTGCCTGGGATCTTCCAGGCACCAGTCTTGCTCTAGCAACTTCTGCACACTGGACCTACTCCTCCCCGCTGGTCAGTGGTTGCCATGAGCACTGGGGTTGGCCATTCTTGTCTACCAGGGCGTCTTACGTGCCAAGGACAGGGACTGGGGTACAGTGGGAACTCGGCAGGGTTGGTGAATGAAAGCAAAGCTCTCCAGGAGATATTAGTCCTTTCTGACCCATCTCCAAAATGGACTTTTTTATTTGTTGGTTGGTTTTTTAATTTGAGTGTAGACAGCCCACCAGAGGCAAAAAGGAAAGATGGCGAGTTGGTAGCCTTCTTTTCCTACAAGTGATCAGGTTCCTGTATGTGTGTGTAAATGTGTGCAGGTGTTCATGTCATGGACACAGTCAGCCCTGTACCATGGCTGCTGTGTTTCTCCCTCCTGCAAATAAACATTCATGTCTTTTCTTCCCTTCCCTTGCAAGATGGACTCACAGCCCCTGTCCTCTTGCCAAGGAAGCCAGGTCTCCCGTTGGAGACCCTCCATGCCACGCATAGTCTGCCTGGCGGGAGGCCCAGGAGGCAGCAGACCCCCCCCCCCCCCCCGCCCCAGGGCTGAATGCGCTTCCTCCACAGTTGAACTCCGTCCCCACCAGTCCCCCTAGGGAATTGCTTGGCCCAGGAATCCATCCTGGCTGGGGTTAAGCACTGCCCCTGGACCACCTGGCTGGCCAACACATGTAAACATTGGGATACAAAGAGGAGAGATGTGCAAAAACTGTTCCAATGGCAGGAAGCGAATTTGGACTCCTTCAGGTGGAAGGCAGATCTGGAAATAGAAGGACCCAGGCGTAGGTTCACTGCCTTTCAAAGCTGAGCCCCTCACCTGCTGTGATGTGGAGGGAGCCGTTCCTTCTACCCCAGCCCCAAGCAGAGTGGCCTTAGCGATTCTGCACAGTCTGGGAAGGGGGCAGAGAGGAGCGTTAAAGGCAATTATGGAGACCAGCTTTGAGTGTTAGTGTTTAACAAACAGCTTTGAGTTCTAATTTTCTGCAAAACACATACTGCAGGTACAATTTGTACTCATTACTGTATACTGGGAAAGTTATTAAAAACACTCAAACTTGGTTGAGACTTCCTATGGTATCATCCCTGGATTTTAATTGGTTTTTATCTAGTTCTATAAAGGATCTCTTTAAACCCAATCACAGTCCCTGCCTGGGATATCATGCCAGTGGAAGGACAGAGAGAGCCCAGTAAATGGTGTAAGTCTTCACCCCTATCCAAAAATGAACAGTCTGGACGATCCACTACGATTCCGTCACCAGATAATTTATACTTCTTTTGATGGGCACAGTTACCAAATGACAAAATAACAGTGTTTCGTAACATAAGGGTTAAATCTTAATCTCTGAGGTTTGCAAAGCCGCTACTCGCAGTCTCCTTAAAATTTAATATACCTCGTTAATGCTTCCTTGCAAACACTGAAGGATTTTTATGATTATAATCATGTGTTACAGCACCTAGTACTGTTTCTAAGCAGCATACTAATCAGCTTAATGAGATATTACTGCACTTTTTGTTGACTAAAGCAAAATCCCTTTTATTGTTCTAAAGCCTGTCCTTTACTTTATTTTTTCCCAAAACATTATCTTGTTTTATTATGTACCAGTAAATATCATGCCATTGGGTTTTTCTGTTGGTTTTTTTTTTTTTTTTTTTTTGGTGGTGGGGGGTGGCAAATCATAAAATAATCTCTTTCATCACAGACCGGCGAATGTATTGAATATAGTAACCGGAAACAAAAGTTCCAAGGGAGTCTACGTGGTTTTGTGGTGAAAGCCATCCTGCTCCAAGGCAAACTTTGAACAGAACCAACAGGTGCAGGTGCCACAAGGGGCACAGGAGGGAAAGTTTAACACGTAGACCTGCGATTTGTTATTAGGTGTTGGAAGTGGTAAAACATTAATAATTTAAATGCGAATGAATAATTGCGGTCGGTAAATAGAAAATACAAGGAAGACGATCTATCGCCAAAACAAATTGGAGGAGCAATGCCATGTTGCGTAATTGGCATTTAATAATTCATCTTTTTATTATTGTTTTTGACTCTAATTCCTTAGCATTATTATGTGTAGGTAAGGCATGAATTGCAAATTCCTCGCCAGCTGATGTCGTTGATTCGCTGCGCCACGGTGCCTGGCACAGACCTCAACTCTCTCTTTATTTTCAGGGATGGAAGAAGCCAGTCTGTGCCTTGGAGTGTCCTCGGCGGCACCGGAAGCTGAGCCCCACCTGAGCGGCCCTGTCCTCAACGGCCAGTATGCCATGAGTCAGAAGTTGCACCAGATCACCTCCCAGCTCAGCCATGCCTTCCCCGAGTTGCATCCGCGGCCCAACCCCGAGGAGAAGGCCCCCGCGCCCCTCGACGAGAAGGCCCACGTGCCCATGACCGGCCAGCCCATGGGCAGCCAGATGGCGCTCCTGGCCAGCCAGCTGGGCCGGGACGTCGACACCAGCCTCAACGGGCGGGTGGACCTGCAGCAGTTCCTCAACGGGCAGAACCTGGGCATCATGTCCCAGATGAGCGACATCGAGGACGACGCCCGCAAAAACCGCAAGTACCCGTGCCCCCTGTGCGGCAAGCGTTTCCGCTTCAACAGCATCCTCTCCCTGCACATGCGCACTCACACCGGCGAGAAGCCCTTCAAGTGCCCCTACTGCGACCACCGGGCGGCGCAGAAGGGCAACCTCAAGATTCACCTGCGGACCCACAAGCTGGGCAACCTGGGTAAGGGGCGCGGGCGGGTGCGCGAGGAGAACCGCCTGCTGCACGAGCTGGAGGAGAGGGCCATCCTGCGGGACAAGCAGATGAAGAGCAGCCTGCTGCAGCCGCGGCCCGACCTGAAGCCCCTGCCGCACGCCCAGCAGGCCCCGCCGGCCCCCTGCAACCTGGCCCTGCCCGCCAACCACAGCGTGCCCGACGTGGCCCACCCGGTGCCCTCGCCCAAGCCCGCCAGCGTGCAGGAGGACGCGGTGGTCCCGGCCGCCGGCTTCCGCTGCACCTTCTGCAAGGGCAAGTTCAAGAAGCGCGAGGAGCTGGACCGCCACATCCGCATCCTGCACAAGCCCTACAAGTGCACGCTGTGCGACTTCGCGGCCTCGCAGGAGGAGGAGCTCATCAGCCACGTGGAGAAGGCCCACATCACCGCCGAGTCGGCCCAGGGCCAGGGCCCCAACGGCGGCGGCGAGCAGTCGGCCAACGAGTTCCGCTGCGAGGTGTGCGGGCAGGTGTTCAGCCAGGCGTGGTTCCTGAAGGGCCACATGCGGAAACACAAAGACTCCTTCGAGCACTGCTGCCAGATCTGCGGCCGGCGCTTCAAGGAGCCCTGGTTCCTTAAGAACCACATGAAGGTCCACCTCAACAAGCTGTCGGTGAAGAACAAGTCCCCCAGTGACCCCGAGGTGCCCGTGCCCATGGGCGGCATGTCCCAGGAGGCCCACGCCAACCTGTATTCCCGGTACCTCTCCTGTCTGCAGGGCGGCTTCGTGGCCCCGGACAAAGCCAGCCTGAGTGAGCCCAGCCAGCTCTACGGCAAAGGGGAGCTGCCCGTGAAGGAGAGGGAGGTCCTGGGGAAGCTGCTGTCCCCCATCTCCAGCGTGGCCCACGGGGTCCCCGAGGGCGACAAGCACTCCCTCCTGGGATGCCTCAACCTCGTGCCGCCGCTGAAATCCAGCTGTATCGAGCGGTTGCAGGCGGCTGCCAAGGCTGCCGAGATGGACCCCGTGAACAGCTACCAGGCTTGGCAGCTCATGGCCAGGGGCATGGCCATGGAACACGGCTTCTTGTCTAAAGAGCATCAGCTACAGCGCAACCACGAAGACGCTTTGGCAAGCGCCGGAGTTATGTTTGATAAGGAGAAGCGGGAGTACGTGTTAGTGGGAGCAGATGGCTCCAAGCAGAAAATGCCTGCTGATTTGGTTCACGGCACTAAAGTGGGCAATCAGAGGGACCTGCCAAGTAAGCTCGACCCTTTAGAAGGCAGTCGGGATTTTTTGTCACACGGGCTGAACCCGGCGCTCGACTATAACCTGCAGGGTCCCGGGAGCATGAAGGAGAAGCCCACCGAGTGCCCCGACTGCGGCCGGGTGTTCCGCACCTACCACCAGGTGGTCGTGCACTCCCGCGTCCACAAGCGGGACCGCAAGGGCGACGAGGACGGGCTGCACGTGGGCCTGGACGAGCGGCGCGGCTCGGGCAGTGACCAGGAGTCCCAGTCGGTGAGCCGCTCTACCACGCCGGGCTCCTCCAACGTCACCGAGGAGAGTGGGGCCGGCGGGGGGCTCTCCCAGACCGGGAGTGCCCAGGAGGACAGCCCGCACCCCTCCTCGCCGTCCTCCTCAGGTAGGCCGCCAGGGAACATGGGGGACCAGCAGCTGGGACGAGGGCCCTCCCCGTCCAGGGGGCCTGGCTCCGCGCCGGCCTCTGGGGGACGGGCCCTGGCTTCTCTTCCAGGTCAGTCCTGAGCTCATCACTCTGACCTGATGGCGTTAGGTGAACCGTGCCTTTCTGCCCCGCCTCCAGGGAAGGCTAGCTCTTCGAGTCTTTGGCCTTCCCTTGAACACTGGCTGCCGGGAAAGAAAGTTGATCCCACTGGGTGGTAGAGACGGTCAGTTGGCATGTTTGCCGACAGGCATAGCCTGTCCTCCCCTCCCCCGGCAGTTCCCTGCCCGGCCCCATTTTACACCCCGGCCCTCATCCGCCATCACCTCGTCTCTGGAACCCGGGAGCTGGCGTTTTGGCTTCATCCACGCGTGTGAAGGTGTGAGCTCAGACGCTCACCATCTTCCCCACCCCCCCCCCCCCAGGATACTTCCACAGTTGTCTCATTTGGGCACCCCTCCCTCCCTCCCCAGGCCAAACCTGCCTCCTGTCCCCTTCCAAAATTACAGCGTGGCTCACCTGTCGGGGCCCTGTAACCTGACGAAATACATCACTCTCGTCTGATGGTTTAGAAAAGCACAGAGGTTTGAAACACAGATGCATGACTGCGTGTCTTAAATTGTACTGTTACACGGGCGATACAGCTTTGGGGTCTAAAATAGCAAAGCAGAAAATCTGTCATCAAAATGTCTGTGAAACGCTGAAGCTTCCTGGCCCGCGTTGGGGGGAAAAAAAAAACCAACCAAAAACAACAACAACAAAAAAAAAACCCCGCACTAGCCTAAGATAGCTAAATTAAAATCGCTACCTAACAGCAGGTAAGCTTGTTGCCTCCATCCGTATTTTCAAAGTCCCTTTCTAATGGATGGTAAATTGAAAGTTATATCTCTAGCCCTTTATAAAGAAAGCATCTCGCTAATACTGTAATCATTCTGCAGCCTAACAACAGAGGAAATCATGCCATAACAAATACCCTGTTACTAATGGCAACATTGATTTCTGCAATCAGCCATTAAGTCTAGAAAATGAAAGACAGTTTGAGGCACCTCAAGGCACTGCATTGCTCACTGTTCAAGGCGTGGCGGCACACTGTTGAGGGTCATTTTGGTAAAGTTTTTTCCCCTCCCTTTCGCTTTTTTCCCTTCTGGGTTTTGGTAAATAGTTCCGTTTCGGAAGCCGTGCCCTGCTATAGTTATTAAGTAGATGCCGGTTTAGTTTTTAGTTTTTGTCTGTTACTGTCATGCTTTGGTATACCCTTCTTCTAGGACAAAATTAGTACTAAAATAAAGTGTGAGTCTGCTGGCTTATTACAAACCGGTAAAGAATTGTTAACACACATAAATCTGAACTGCACATTCCAGAGATTCCGATAGCACTTAATGCTGTTGCTTAAATACCCATGAAACACACTGTCTACTCCTGGAGTCCTGGACTCGTTTGCGATTTATTTCTGGTGAGGCAGTCTGGAAGAGTCCGACCAGGAACGTGAGCCACCACGGAGGGGTGAGGCCACGCCGCAAGGAGTGACCGCTGCGCGGAACGTTCGAGATGCAAGGGAAGGGTGTTCAGGTTTCGCTGCCTGACAGCGGGGACTCCATAAAAACGGATCTCCCGTGCAGAGGCAGCAAAGTGCCAGGCGGCCCAGTGTCAGGAGGGACAATTTCCGCCCTCCCGCGAAGAGGTCCCCTGTTCTGGGGAGTGTCATCTCACTGTTTTTGGATCGGGGGCCTTGAAGGGGGCAGAAGGCAGAGGGCAGACTGGCTCCCCTAAGTTTTTGGAGTGACGTGGAGTTAACATTGACAGATTTCCATCCCTCTCCCAGACCTGCTGAAATGAAGAGGTCTCAGCAGAATATTCCGGCACCAAATGTTCGGCTTTATTAATGACGTGTTTACCATGTTTTTCCCACCTTCTGGCCAAGTGATAGCCTCATGCTATTCTATCTCTGTAGTTTCCATATCTGTAAATACTCTGTTGAAAAAACCCATTTTGCTTAAAAGAACCAACCGGGCTTACAACTCAAAGGAGAATTATTCTTGAGTTGTGGTTATCTTCTAGCTTTTATTTCCCTCATTGAAGTATTTTACAATTGTGAATACCGATTCTTTCATTTCTGGTTGACTTCTTTGTTTTCTTCATATTCAAATTAGACCCTTTCATAATTTTCTGACTAAGTGGGAAAATTGATGGCATACCAATACGCAGCCCAAATCAGCCGCACGCCTTAGGGCATTCAGGTTTTGCTGGGATTAGGACCCTTAACCCGATCTGGTTAGTCTTGCCTCTGATTTCTAACAAGTAGGACTTGTGCAAAGTGCGATTAAAATAAGCATTTAAATAAAAATCTTTACACAATAGGCATTTTATTATTACCTGTTAGAGAGAAACCTGCAAGGTGAAGGGGAAAGAAAATCTTTAAGCTCTTAAGTAAAGAAAGAAGTACTTATTAAGGCTTCTATTAAGCAATAACCACAAAACACGGTTTTACAAATTTCTCAGACTGCATAACAATGTCGCAAAACTCAATTTGCATCACTTGATTCTTGTTTTGTTGAAAACTGGGTCAGTAGGGCCTGAGAAACTATTTTTTCAGATCTTAACCAGTGAATTCTTCTTTATAAATCGCTGCTCTTAACATGATAGTAGTTCTGAATTCATCATAAAAAACCTTTTTACAGAGAGCCTCTTAGAACAGATCTCCAGAAGAAGGCTTACAATGAGTGGCAGGGACGTCCTTTGTTATCTGATGTAATTCTTTGCAAAGGAGGATTGGGAACGGAGTGGCTGTTTAAAAATGTCTTGCCCAGACCGAGACGAAGAAGGGGTCAAGTTTGCAATCAAACAGTTATTGCCGAGATGGGCGACTGTCACTGGCTAGGCTAATGTGGGATGCAGCTGTTTGTTATGTGAGCAAAAGAATGTTTGATTCAGTGAACATGTGAAAATGATTCCAGTGAACCAGAAAATGTGTTTGTTCTTGGGCTCTCCAAACTGCTGAGAACCAAGCTGAGGATCAACCGCGAAAACTAGGACCTTTGACAAATTGAGAGGTCATATTTTCTAACAGAAAATGGACAAAGCTAGTCACATGGATCACTTCCCCATCTTTCCCCTTTGTTTTATTTTTGTTGTTGTTGTCGTTGTTGATTTGACTTACCAATAATTTCACACCATCGTAGATGTCATTTCTGCCTCCGTGTACCACGCAAAAGGAAACTATTTGGAAAGCAGCAGCTTATAAATTTTACTCTTTTATGACATTTAGAAAGCGGGGCGGCTGTTTTGACGCTCCCTCATTTTTTGGCTCGCGTGCAAACGCTCCGATGGCATTAATCTCTGCATCTCTCCCCAAAACCTCGTCTAAGACTGTGCTCAGATTGGAGCTCTGCTCTGAGCCGGAAGACGACCAAAGTTCTGTTTCTTTGGATTTTGCCTTGGAAATCACGCTCAGAATAATTAAAACTTAATGTACTAAGAAACGATACTGTTCATTATATCCAACAGGGCAGTTACCTTCTGCATTCCCCATAATTTTGGAGAGGGGCTAATTGCAGTGTTGATGGTGGGAAAGGGGTAATTGAATGCGTTGACCCTCTGTTCATTAAATAAAGTCGGCTAACTTACGTGATCAATGGAAAGCCAGGGAGAGACGCAAGGATGAAAATATCGTTAACCCCTACTACTTCTGGTATAATATTTTGAGATGGTCAGGGATTATTTGATCAGCTGGGCTGGAAGCCTTGTGGGGTCCTCTTTTGTTGCCTGAGCCGCATTCCTGAAATGCTGGGTCTCCATCCTGTGTAGGCCCATTGACCACAGCCTCAAAGGCCTTTATCCGGGGCTCGCTTGCATTTAGTGATATGATAGATTTTCTTTCTTTTCCACCTCTTTTTCTGATGTGGCTCCTCCTTCCTGCCCCCATCCGTGATAACCACTGCCTGCTGCACACAAACAAATCGAGGCACCCCAAAGAAAGGGCGGGGGGGGGGGGAATAAAAAAGAAAAAGAGAAAAAAAAATTTAAGTCTGAGGATTAAGATCTTCATTTTTTTTTTTTTTTGCTTGTGCATTCCAATTGTTCTTAAAATATTTGGCAATGTCAATTAGTAACTGAGCAGAGTTAGCTGATGAACACAATTTTCCAGTAGACTGAGCACCCTATTGTTGCCGAGCGAACAGCAGATTTCTGAGGTCATTATCATTCGCTGGTTGCTTGGCCCAGCTGCTTCCTGCTGCAAAAGCCAAACTTTATACTGGAGCTCAGGGATGGCGTACAGCAACAGGGGGCTGGGAGGGGGAAGAGGGAAGCTGGCTGCAGAGCCGAAGACACTCATTATCAGCAGAGGAAACAGAAAGTAAAAGTTTCCAGGCAGTTCCAGGAAAACTGCCCTATCAGCCTTCTTCCTCCAGTTCCTCTCCCAACACCTTCAGCCTCCAGGCAGGGAATTCAAAGGACCCGGGACGCCCCTTGGGGCATCGTGGCAACTAATCTCTCTGCTGAGCCGAACTTTGGAAAACAATAATCCCATTTACAAATTTACTTAAAAATTGTTAACCCGATCCGAGGCCTGTGAGTGGTTCCTCATAGATAGGCTCCCTCGGTTTTATTATTATTATTATTATTATTATTACTAAAAACAGAAAAAGAAAAAAAAAGAAAAGCACGTCCTTTTTAAAAGATGAAATTACTTTGTTGAAATTCACAAACTTGAAGATGACAAACAGGGAACATTATGTCATTTTCCAGAGGGACCTTTGGAGCAAATAATAGCCTGAAATTCCTTGTAGAATCAACTTTGGTGTGCAAGGCGCCCCCTGCCCCTTTGCAGCTTCCCTTCCCCCGGCCACCGCCCCCTTCTCCCCCCCCCCCCCCCCAGTTTGGGGCTGGTTCAGTGAGATGAAAAGCTGCACTTTTTTAAAGCTCAGCTGTTAAAACCGAGCGCCATATGCAGTCCTTCCATCCCCGACGTGGAAGCGTGTACAGGCAGCCACCGTGTTTGTGGAGATTTACGGAGGCCCGGCTGCATGTGCTGAAGCTGTCCTCGGGCAGGCGCCAGGGGCCCTACCCCGCCAGGGTGATGCCCCCCCCACCCTGCCTAACGCGCTGGCCAGACTTGGGCTCACTCACGAGTCAGGTGTCGGTGGGGGTGAAGGTCGGAGGGCCAGGTGGCCTCCCTCTGGTCTGTCACCTTTCTGCTGGGTCTGGGGACCGCGTGCTGGAGTGGTGATAAAGTAGACCCCAGGTGCCGATCAGATCATTTTCCTCCTGATCTAGGAGCCGGACGCCTACCAGCAGCTCCTTTTTATAAACTTCCCATTCGCTGCGTGCACTTTGATTATCTTATGTCCAGAAGCAATTATTTGGGAACACTCAGTACCACTCTGGGGCTTTTCCTGTCTGTCTCACCCCCTTGTTTGTAGCTCTAAATCCCACTTCCACGGGGCTGCCCGATGGCGCTGTCACTTAGCATTTCAGAAAGAGAGAAATTGTCCTGGCTCTAAAAGTCTTCCAGTTGGGAGTGTGATATAAAAGACGTGTGACATAAAACCCCAGAAGCAAAGCCTCCTGGACGTTCCTGTAAATTCTCAGGACGGACACCGTTTTGTGGGGGAGGGATTCGATCGCTGGCCGCAGGGTCACTCGAGGCCTGCCCTCTTTGGCCCACTGCCTCACCTTGCCCACCCTCAAGACTGCCACCATGCTGCCAGCGTCCCCTCGAGTGCTCTAGGAGGGGTGCTGTGTTCCTGTCCAGAGCCCTGAGAAGCCTGAAATGCTCACGGCGCGCCCCTTCTGTGTGCGTGTTAACTCGAGGAACGGACACGTGTATGTAAATCTAAATTTAATGGTAATAAGAAAAACACAGATTAGCTAAGGACAGGTTACAATGAGGCAAAGAATTAAGCAGTCAGTGTTCAAAACAGAGCATGAAGCATTAGCTGCGTGATCCCCATTAATTGGAATGGAAGGTTCCGGGCTTGGGTTCTGGCCACTGCCTTGAGTGTGTTGGGGCTGGAACTAGCAGTTTGCTTTAGACGGTCACGTGTGGCCAAAGGCAGGCAGGTATCATGAGATTCTAGGAGCCACCTTTCCCCACTCTCTCGCTGTGCCTTTAGGCACCTGGGAACGTATGCCCGTGATATCTGTTTGGGGGAAGCTCGAGGACCTCCTGTTCACCCAAACCCCTTCCCCCGTAGGTCCCTCATGCTTTGACTCCCTTCTCTGGCCTGAAGCCCGCTTATAAGAAGCATACTCCTGAGAGGCTAAGGCATAAAAGTCTCCTTGCCCTACCCCTCGGCCGCTTCCCAGGTCCGCCCTTCATGGAGAGAAGATTCCGGAAGGTGGCCCTGGTGTCTTAGGAGGGTGGAGTCAAGGGCAAGCTTCAAGAAGTCCCCCACCAGGCTGATGGGGGCTCTTAAGGTGGAGAGCAGAGGGAATCCTGGGGAGTGATCTGCATGGGGAGCCCTTTGCAGCATTCTGAGCCTGTGAGGTCAGAGGAGGAGGAAGCAGTTAGCTCCTTTAACTGCCGAGCTGTTTGGGAGCATTGATGGTAGGGGTGGAGAAACGCCTGCAGAGATCAGGAGATTGGATTTGTGCAGATAGCCCAAATTCATGATGACTGGGCTAGGACCTTTGCCATCTGTGCCCCTCGGGCCTGCTTGCTGTCTTTCTGCGTGCCTCACCTCCCTTTGCCCCCCTGTCCTCTGTCGGCATCTGGAAGGCTCCTCCCTCCACTCGTGCACACTGGGCTGACCCACTGAGGAAGGAGGAGGGGGTGCAGAGAGGAAAGGGGGCTCACCAGCAGGGTGCGGGGCAGGTGCTTGGGGGCTCTCTGTTCTCCCCAGGAAATGAGCCTCGCAGCAGCTTGAAAGGAGCCGCGGGTCCCCCTTGCCTCTTCCTGGCAGGACGGGACTGCGGCAACATTTACTTAAGCTGTGGAGTTTGGCAACGCTGCCTCCGGGCGCCATCTGGAAAGCCCTTCTCAGAAAGCCGTGGACCCTCCCAAAAGAGCTCAGGGGAGCAGGACTTGGGCAGAGCTTTGGGGCTTTTTTTTTTTTTTTTTTTCCTCAGGCAGAACCTGAGCCTGGAGGTACCTGAACAGGGCATGGGGGGCGGGGATCCTCTGGAAGCCACGTATGTAGGTAGCTAACATAGGTCCCTCTTTGGCTGGCTCGTGGCTCGTGGCTCTTCGCTCTGCCGGGCCTCTCCACCTAAGTCCGAGCCAGTTCTGGTTTAACTGTTCTTTGTCGGGAGTGCACTCGATTTCCTGGGGTTGCGTTTCCATTTATTTATTTTGTATCGTGTTCTGCTTACTGTTTCACCTAAGTCCTGGTATGTCGTGGGTACGAGGTGTGGAGGCAGCCAAGGCTGTTCTGGTTAGTTACTGATCCAGCCCTGTAATAACAGGGCTTTGTCAACATCATGCGAGAAAGGAGCGTGCTGCCTCCATACAGTACTGGGGAGACCGGCCTGAGAACTCGGAGGCTTGGCTTGTGACAAATAGGGCCAAGCTCAGCACAGAGATTGGCCGCCACCCTTTCCCTGACCCACATCTTCAAAACAGGCAGCGGAGCCTCAGAACAATGCGCGTCTGAACACCCTCCGGCCACCTGATGGGCGGGCCGAGGCACAAAGGCTGCCGTGCCGAACTCCAGGGACACAGTCCCGGTGGGATTCGTGCGCTCGCATTCGGTTCTTTCTCCCACCAAGGGAAAGCTGCCCAGGGCCTGGCTTCTGGTGGGCCCCGTCTCCTTGTGGCCTTGGGGGTGAGCCTTGGGGTTTGGGATGACATGTGGCATGTGTATGAGAGACGTGTGAGGCACAGCACAAGCTGACTCCTTGGCTGGGCTGCCCACTGCACCACGTGGGGGTCCGGCCAAGCCTTCTCTGGGGTGCCTGGCCAGGTGCTGGCAGGAGGAAGTGGGTGGCGGGTGGGCCGGGCTTTCGACACCCGGTCACTTGCTCCCAAAGGCTGGGGTCAGTTTTCCGCTTTTCCTGGGAGGCACGGTACACCTTTGGGAACCTTTCATATGTTTCCCTCTGTGCCTTGGGCCCAGAACGTTCCACAGAGGAGCTCATTCTTTCTCTGGAGGGGGCAGCTTGTTGGACTGGAATTTCGGTGGCCCCCAGTTTTGTCTTTTTGTCTGACCTCGGCTCCCAGGCCACTTGATGTATGACAAAAACAGGACCCCACCACCGAAGCTCTCTTCTCTTCATTAAAGTAATGCTCCGAAACTCTTAACTCAGTGGTTGTCATCCGTGGTTTCTGGACACCCTCAGTTGTCTTCAATCATCTTGAGAGGCATTTTGGAGTATTTCCAACTTGCTCATGTTTGGTTCGACATCAAACGTACGCGGCGCTCGTCTCCCTGAAGAACAAGACAGAGACGTGTTTCTCTTCGTTGCTACATAGATTCTGTTGGATTTGTTGCTAAAATAGGGGTCTTAATTTTTTTTTAAAGTAATTTGCCCTGAAAAAGTGAAGAGATCCCTCTCAAAGCCGCGGCGGGACAAACTACTTGGTGCTGTGGGAGACACCTTGGTGGGGCTGTGTCCCTTCTCATCTGGGGCCTGACCCTTCCGAAGAATCCCTTATGGGTGACCTTCAAACCCTTTCCACCTGGCGTCCGCCAAGAGGGACGCTCCTTGACTTCTCTGTTGCCTTTGTGGTTGTCCAATGACGGTTTTATCATTGGACACATCTTAGGCATTTAGAAAATACGAATAAATAAAAGTAAAAATAACTTTTACATATGTATGCTCAACACCACTCGGAGATAATTAGCACATCCTTTTCCAGTCCCTTTTCTGGGCCTAGAGATGTATTTAGCAAAACAGGATTATACTGCACATAATTCTATATGCCATAGTTGTTACTTAAATATATGCCATGTATTTGTTGTGATGGAAGATTCTACACAAGGATCAGCGGACTTTTTCTGCACAGGGCCAGATAATACCTATTATAGGTGTGGCAAGCCATGTGGTCTCTATTTTAACTACTCAGTTCTGCCATCAGTGGAAGTGTGTGATGCTCTTCCAGTAAAACTTTATTTACAAAAACAAGTGACAGGTGGATTTGGTCCCTGGGCTAGCCTTTGCAGACTCCTGTTCTACAGTAATAGCTAGGCTTTTTTTTTTTTTTTAAGCTTCACACAAGTAATATATTCTCTTTTTAATGTTTATTTATTTGTTTTGAGAGAACAAGACAGGTGAGTGCGAGCGGAGGAGGGACAGAGAGAGAGGGAGAGAGAGAGAGAGAGAGAGAATCCCAAATAGGCTCTGCACTGTCAGCACAGAGCTTGATGTGGGGCTTAAACTCACGAACCTTGACAGCACGACCTGAGCCAGAGTGAAAAGTCGGACGCCTAACTGACTGAGCCACCCAGGTGCCCCTCACCCAAGTAATATCTTCTTTGAGAAAAAGATAGCAATACAGAGAAGCAAAGGAAAAAACATCTACATCTGTAGAATGGTTTAGCCAGTCCCGTAACTGCAGAGCATCATAGGACTTGCTTCCGTTTCTTTTTTTTTTTTTCCCTGCACCTAAATCTTTCTGACCATCTGCACAATTATTTTCTCAGTGAGACTTCCAGAAGTGGACTCTCTGGTCACAGGCAGGCAACCCTGAGGCCACAGACGTATATTACAGGGTGCTGCATCTTGAGTCTCCTTCTTCCAGTGCTGAGCAAGCTCGTCCTAAGGGTGTATTGAAATCTGTCTCCCTGGGGCTAGGTAGTTCACTACACCATGCTGCTCTGCGACTCATTTAGGTCATAAAATACTCATTTGTCCTTTCATTAATGTATTTATTCACTCAAAGGCAAGATGCTTATTAAGTAGGTTCTGAGCCAAACGACGTGCCAGGTACTGGGGATGCAAAGATGCGGAGAGATACTTCTGGGCACCCAGGGGCCCAGGGCCCGGGAGGCCTGTCCTTAAACGGAGTGAGAGAGAAGCACGGGAGGACCCATCCCACGGCCTGGAGGAGCGCCGACTCACCGTGGCGCCCCCATTTGCTCCCGAGGGACCTGGAAAGGTAAAGGTAGCTTCTCTGTCACCTGAGTGACTCCTTTGGCAGGCCACTTTGTCCTTCCGCACGATCTGGCCAATCCGGCGACTTCTGGGGGAAGCAGACACCCTGGCTCAGCCCCTGGGTCTGGCTGTGACCTAGAGTTGGATCACTCTCTTGCTGCAGAAGAGACCCTGTGGGGAAGCCCAGCTGGCGCTTTTGAGTTAGCCCCCCTGCCTCCCCTCCCCTCCCCCCCTGGGGAGGGGGGATTGGCAGCTTTGCAGTGGTGTTTGGTAGCCCGCCACACTCCCCTGGTGGCCCGGAGCAGGGAAGGTGGCACCGGGGAGGGGCAGGATGGTAAAGGGGAGCAGGGAGTAAGGGGCAGGCTCCTGGCTGTGCCTCACGGGCTCTGATGTGCCCTGGGCGGGTGAAGGGCACGAGTCAGGCGTCAGTGTGTGCGGCCTCCCACGGGTCCCTGCACATAGAGCACGTGAGAACACGTAAGACCCCTGCCGGAAAGAGTTTTACCCAAACTCCCCTGACTTCAGAACTGTCCATACCTGCCCCACAGGGGGATCAGGTGAGTCATGGGGGGGGGGGGCCCTCCCCACTCGTATGCCCAAACATCCTTCTTCAGTAGCAGGAGAACAGGATCGTGGGCACTGTAGAGAGCGCTGTTTTTCTTTCATGGGTAATGGGGCATGAGCACAGACCCACTATGAGAATGGGGCGGGGGGAGAAATTTCTTCCAGGGACACGTCAAGCCTCAGTTGCCCTTTATTTTCTGTGAAATGAAACATGATAAGCGTAGCTACTAACCCGGAGACAGATGCGTCTTCTAATGTTTAAGGAACAGCTCGGAGCAGAGCACACACACTTTCAGCGTGGAGCTGTCCCCCCTTGCCCCCCAAGTCTCCAGCTGAATCTCATCCACCCGCTGGGCTGTTTGTGCAGCTTGCTCCTCTTCCCTGGGCCTGGACTTTTTCATCCATGTGATCGGAGTGGGGTGGGGAAGTCTACGAGGCTCCAAGACACCCCCCTTCCGAAAACTTCCCAAGGCCCAAGAACTCAAGGAGTTCGTAGGGCCTGAGGATTTCATGAATTTCTTGTTGATATTTGTGTCTGAGCCTCGAGCAGGTGGCAAGGCCACATCATCCCTATGGGGCTGGATGGCCTGGTGAGACCGTCTTTTATTTCCTTTCCCATGGGGCACCTTCCCATTTGTTGTCTCTGTCTGAGGCCTGCGCGCCATGGAGACAGAGTTTGGCTGCTGGGGTAGGAGGGCAGGGACCCTTACCCAATGCGACTGAAGGCTTGTTCCTCCATTGTTGCAGGCTGACCTCTCAATGGTCACAGGGAAGGGCTGGTGTGCTGGCCTTTAGGGGCTGTGTGGCCCAGCTAGGGCTGCTTAGCCTCTCTGTGCCTCAGTGTCCATAGTGCACTTGTCGTTCTATAAAAGGCCTAGCACAGTCCCTGGCATGAGAAGGTGCCCAATAAATGTGGCCTGTGATTAGAGTTATTTCTGTACTCCACAATACAAAAACAAGTGGGTAAAAAATGAGAAACCTGGCCAGGGGATTGGTTGTTGGAAGCCACACAGCACCAAAGGGCTGGCCTAGATGAGTTAGTCTCACAGAGTCGGGCTGGCATTTGCCTGTGTCTCGAGTGAAACAGTGGGATCGGTTGGATTTGTCCCACTGTCGTCACTGGAGGATGATTTGAGGGCCTTATGAAGCAGGAGCTGACATTATCTTGGGAAGGCAGCTCCCCCCCTTCATGTGGACCACTACCAAGTGGTCCATTCTCTACCCGCTTTCCTCTTGTATTTTGTAGCCACAAGTGAATCCCAGTTCACAATGACTCCACAGCTATAACTACAAAGATTCAGTGGTCAAGTCACTGAAAGGTCTGGGGAATCATCTGACTCTAAGTGATACAGATTTCGTAAATGGTATCCCCAAGATTTCTTCTCCTCACGGTAGCAAAAAGGCTGCCACGGCTGAGACCTCACATCCCCACACCATCGATTAAAGGAGCACGCTCTTCTGGAGCCCCAGCAGCCATCCCCTTGCGTTTTGTTATATCTTCCTGTATTATTATGCCCATTTCCGAATCAGTCACCATGGCCAGGGGCATGCACCTGGCTTATGTCAAGCAGAGCTCACCTTTGGGTGGGGAGTAGGGGAAAGATGAATTTTTCCCAAAAAGATTTGGATGCAGGAGTCATGGAGCCACAAAACTGTCCAAAATGTCACAGCTCCAAGGTCCTGCCAGCAGTGGGAAGATTTGCCCTTTGTTCAGGACATCTAAAGAGATGTCTCAGCCTCCTGAGCAAGGTGGCTAAGGGTCTGTCCAGGTCTGCCCCACCCCTTCCCCCGGGCCTTTCAGGGATGAGACCGTGCTTAGTTATTTTCTCCACGTGTCCATTTCTGTTTCTCCTCTCTTTCTGTGCTGTGGAGCTTCACGTTAGCCTGGAAATGACAGCAGCCGCCCCCGAAGTCAACCGTCCCCTATGTCCGCTGTGTTGCCCGGGGCTGTTTCCTGGGCACGTCCCTGGAGGGAGGTGACCCGCCAGGAGGAGAGGGTGTGATTTCCTGCTCCCGAGGAGAACACGGTGTGACTTTGGGGAACGGCACACCCGGCAGAGAGCTAGAAGAGCGCAGGGCACCAGCGGTTACCTGCACAGATGGTGGCACAGGGTGGCAGGGCCTTGGTCTGCCTTCCCGGGCGAAGGCGAGCAGCCTGGTTGTCGGCTCCCACCCCCTCCACCTCTGCTGTCTCCTCCCCTGGCAGAAACATGGTGACCAGCAGAAAACGTGCACTTGTCTTAGGTCTGAAAGGACACTGTGAAGAAGGAAACTGCAGGTGCCTGGTGACTGGGGCCATCCCAGGGGCCGGGAGAAGTTAGCCACGCTCCTGGGCTGAGCGGAGGGAGCCTTTACACCAGCAAGAGGCCCTGCTTTCTGGGTTGTATGGGTGGACAGCGGAGGGTTCCGCACCAGAGCCTCCAGTCTGGCCATGGAGACGGTGTCATCAGATGAGTAAACAGAGGCACGGGGAGGCTGTATCGAGGTAGAGAGGTAGGAAGTGGAGGAGAAGGGATTGAAACCCACATCTGTCTAAACCCTTGCCGTTTAATCCCACCGTTGGGTTGTACTGGGAACGGGGTGAATGCAGCTGAAGGCAGAGACCCTGCCCACCAGCCATAACCTCAGCTCCACACAGGCAGAGGCCAGTTCTGCTACATAAGCCTCTGGGCAACTCGGACTTTCCTCCTTCCCTCTGCCCAGCGCTTGCTCAGCCCTGCCAAGGGCTGACGGGGACCCATCATGAGCTCCACACGTACACTTGAAGTGATCTCCCAAGCCCGCGGTTGCCGATACCCCTGCCCACCCCTACTCAAGGTCACATACTCAACAGCTCACGGGGGTCTTGAGAACGGGCCCCCGGGTTGCCCTTAGTGGCCCAAGATGGGGTGAATGAGGCCACAGGACCATGTCCTGTTGGCTGGGGACCTGGTTTGGACTCAGCAGGTCCAGCTCTCAGCCTTGTAGGAGCTGGCCTGGGTGTGAGTTGCCCCAGTCCTCCCAACGCTAAGTCTGCCAGCAGCACTTACAGGCTCTCCTTTGCAGGCTGGTGTCAGAAGGCAGTCTCGTCTGGGTGGTGGGACAGAGAACGCAGGCAGTGGCTCAGCCCTGGCCAGTGAATGTGCCCGGAGATCTCCACCCACAAGCGGGCTCTCTCCCACCCCGCTCCGCTCCTTTTTGTGAGAAGAGGGGGAAGGCCCCCACTGGCAGATGAAGAGAAAAGAAGGGGAGGTCTCTAATCCTCCTCCCTCTGAGGTGTAAATTAGGAGGACAGAATTCTCATCTGGGAAGCTTTTCAGGGGAGGGGCCGAGTAGTCCTTTGTTGTCGTGCCTCACGGTACCAAAGGCTGAACCAAGTGGCCCCTTCGCACTGGCCGTGCCACGCGGAGTGCTGTGAGCTCTCACTCCGCCCTGCGCCCATGACGATGCTTTTGGGAAAGGGCCCGGGCTCAGCTGGGGACTGAGTCGGCTGTCACGGGTGGGGAGGGGAAGGGTGAGCGGGACCACATTGCCCACGGCTGCTGGGAATAGAGCATTCGTTGTGACTGTGTGCCTTTGTGTTGAGGGGCTTGTGTATTTGAATGTCTGTTGGGTGTGCTGGTGCGAGAGCGGTCACGCTGTCCTGGGCTGGTGTTACTGCGTGGATGGCTGCAAGGTGCCTTACTTGTTGGATGTAGGTTGCTGAGGGCGTGTGCATTGCCATGAGCTTGCTTGGCGATGCTTAAGTGTATGTTGGGCGTCTTGGGCTATGCACGTATTGGTACGCAAGTGGACGTGCGTGCATTGGGCGTATCGACGTGTGTGGGGGTGACGTTGGGTTGGGATGTGAATATCAGCATGTGTGTGTGGATATTGGGGTGCACGCTAAGATGTCATTTGGGGGTCTGCAAATATGTTGGTGTGGCTGTGTGGTTTTGGGGAGTGCCTATTTGTGTGTTGACACCTGTCAGTAAAGGATGTGTGTTGAAGTATATAATGGTGTGCGTTGTATGTGCAGTGTGGCCGTGTGTTGGGATGCGGGTATCCGCGTGAGTTTGCCTGTGTCGGTATGGGTGCTGGGTTGTGCGTTGTGTGGGTAAGGATGTGTATGGTGGGTAGCGGGATGGGGCCTGCTGTGATGCTATTACCAACTATTATGCGGGGTTGGCTGGCCTCCCCAGAGCATTGCGACCCTTCAGTTTCCTTTCAAGGAAGAGATGCTGGGTTCTGAGCCCGGCTCCACCCCCTTTCCCAGGACCTCAGAACATTGTTGACGGGGTCTCCCTGCCTTCGCTGGCTCAGCCTCGGGAAGCTCTGGCTCCTGAAGGACAACCTGGCAAACACAGAGGGGTCTTGTCTTCCAGCATCTCCCAACCAGGCCCTCATAGCCTCGAGCTCCTCGTGGAAGGTGCTGGGGATTGAGGAACTGGGGTCCCATCCAGGGAACCTCTTTCCTGGAGCTCAGCCAGCTGTGTATCTGGAGTAGGAGCAAAAGCCCCACAAGGGCCGCTGCATTCCTATCACGGTCCCCAGCATAGAGCGTCGAATACAGCAGGTGGTCAGGGAATGCTGGTTTTATTACACAGAACAAAATGAAAAGCTCTTTCCCAGAACAAAGGGCACTTTGCCCAGGAGCCAACCGCGGCTCAGTCCTTTCCCATCACTCTTCCTCTAGGTTCCAAAAAACCTAAGATCCCAGTGCAGAGCCTGGCAACATAGACCCGCAATGGGGTCACTATGAGCTGATCAGGCCAGGAAAGGGAGGACCCGAGTGCACAGGGGAGTGTGGAGGTCTGAGATGGGACACATCATATGGGAAGGTAGCTCTGGGAACAAGCCCTCACGGTGATGTGTTCGGTTTGCCATCGGTATCCATGACACCCCCTCTCTGGGACACTGGCAACCTTGGTTCCATGCACAATCCCTCCTTCCTTGATGACCGTCCTCCATGAACTTCAGAGCTTCCTCTCCTTCCTCCCCCTCCTTGGATGCAGTAGCAGCCTTACCAACAATGTGCCCTGTTGGAGGCCAGGACAGTGAAGTCGAAGTCATGGGCACCACGTCGTTGGTCTGCAGAGTGCTGAAAGACTTCGGCTCTGGGGCAGCAGTTTGTGAATTGATCTTGCAGCCACTTTTGGGTTTAATTGGCCAAGTTCTATGGTCACCATGGGTAACCTAGGAGGGCATCCCTGGGGATGGGGAATGGTTGCAGGTGAGCCTTGTTGAGCTCACCACAAGGTAGAGTCTTCAGAATGGTGCCCCAAACGAGCAGCAGGCATTGAGGGGGTATCAGTCTGGTCAAAGTCTGGGGACCACATGGACCCTGAGCCTTAGAGGAACCCAGGATCAAGGGCTTTTCACTGACCTCTGTATGGATGTGGCATAAGCATCCCCTTTTCCTGAAATGTCAAGCCGTCTTCTAGCCCTTTCATAAATCAAGAAAGAACGAAAGAAAGTATCAGAAATATGCATGTGGTGGGTCAAGGCAGTCGTAAGTTTGGTGAGAGTTTTCCTAGAAGTCACATGGAGCCATGAGACCACAGGTCACCTCTGCCCAGCTCCTGCCACAAATGTGTGAAACTGAGTGACAACTGAGTCAGTTGTCCTTCCTTGGTTGACAGTCGAGGAAGACCTCTGAGGTCTGAGCCCTGGTGAGAGAAGCGTGCCAGGCTCCAGGAGATGGCGGGGCGAGGAAGCCATGAACAGTAGAGAAGGAGGGTGCCCATGAGGGAAAGAGCCCTCTTCCTATCTGAGCTCCTTAACAGGGGAAAGCAAGGCTGCGGGGAATTTGGATGGAACATACCAGAACCCCTGAGCGGTAAGGACCCTAGAGGATGGGAACTCCTGATAAAAACTGGGGCTGTCAGGGATGACGGGGTGAGGGGTGATGTCAGCCCAGGTGTTGGGGTGGTCATTTGAATGATTCACCCGCATCCCACCCATGTTTACAACTTTTCAGGGACTTCCCACTGAGTGTGGAATAAAACCTGTGGCCAGTCAGTCCTCACAATCGCCCACTGCATCCTTGCTCACTCCCTGAGGCCCTATTACCTTCTCTCAGCTCTCAGCCCCATAGAGCCAGCCCCCCGGTGGCCTTTGCATGGGCCGTCCTCTCTCAGGCATGCTCTGGACACGGAGTGTCGCGGCTGGTTCCATGTTATCATCCGGACCTCACCTCGAGTCACTTCCTCCGGTGGCCTTTCTGTGCCACGTGGTAGGAACTATCCTTTTGCCGCAGCCTCTCTCTGAAAGCGTTATTCTGTATTTTCATCGTCAAGGCCCTTGGGAAGCGCTGTGTTCACTGTTTACTGATTCGCGTACTCCCTGCTTCTGTTCGGTCACGCTCTTGCTTGTGGTCTCGTTCACCCCCCTGAAGCCCACTCTGTGCGAGCAGGGTCTCTGCGTGGTTTGCTACTGCGTGGCCGGTGCCCACAACAGTGCCTGCACGTGGTGGAAGTTTTTGCTTTGCAAGAAACACTGGTGAAATACACATAACATTAAAGTTACCGTTGTAACCATTTTATTTTACATTTTTTTGAAAATGTTTTTATTTAGTTTTGAGACAGAGACGGAGCGTGAACCGGGGAGGGGCAGAGAGTGAGGGAGACACAGAATGGGAAGCAGGCTCCAGACTCTGAGCTGTCAGCACGGAGCCCCACGCTGGGCTCGAACTCATGAGCTGTGAGATCATGGCCTGAGCTGAAGTCGGACGCTTAACTGACTGAGCCACCCAGGCGCCCCCATTTTTTTTAAGTTGAGACAGAGAGACTGTGAGTGGGGAGAGGGCAGAGGGAGGGGGAGAGAGAGAGAGAGAGAGAGAGAGAGAGAGAGAGAGAGAGAGAATCCCAAGCAGGCTCCACACTCAACACGGGGCCTGAAGCAGAACTCGATCCCACAACCCTTGGATCATGACCTGAGCCGAAGTCAGAAGTGGGATGCTCAACCAGCAGAGCCATCCAGGCGCCCCCTTAACCGTTTTTAAGTGAGTGGTCCAGTGTGTTAACTACTTTCACACTGTTGTGCAGCCATCGCCACCATCCGTCCGCAGAACTGTTTTCATCATGCAGAACTGGAACGCTGTGCCCATTCATCAATAATTCCTTATCCCCACCCCACCCCCCACCCAGCCTGGCAAACACCCTTTTACCTTCTGTGTCTGTGACTGGCTTGTTTTCACTTCCCCTAACGTCAAGACTTACCCATGCTGTAGCATGGGATGGGATGTCCTTCTTTCTTAAGGCTGCGAATATTCCAATGTGTGGCTAGAATACATTTTGTTTCTCCCAGCCTCTGTCCCCAGGCACTAGCGACACTTTGGCTAGTCCAATAACCAGTTTTGAATAAATGAATGAAGGCTTGTAGCTTTGAATTCCGTAAGGTAACCCATTGTATCCTGTGCTACCCCCTCTCCAGAAGCCGCCTGGGCCTCAGCAAAGCACGTGTGTTGGGGTCTGGGGCTTGGCCATCAAGACACTGAGCATTCTTGCCGGAGAGTTTCTGGAGGGGGGGGTGGGAGTTGGCTGATTGTCAGACCTCAGGCCACTGGGAGGGCCGCCATATGCCTTGAGGGGCCACAGTTCTTTCCACAGGGGCAGGAGCATGGCGGCCCTGTCAGAACTGCTTTTCCTAATCCTGTGAAGGGCGCTGTGTCCACAACTTGCTGGTGTGGTGTGTGTGTGTACGTGTGTGTGTGCCAGAGCTGTGCCCTGGGCCAGGGCAGGGCAGAGGAGGGGTGGGGCCCGGCCCCCTGGGGCTGATGCCAGGAGGAAGTGGGCACAGCAGGGCAACGGCACTCCAAGGCAGATGCTAAACTGTCCACAGCCGGCGTGCCTCGTACTTTCTGTCGGAGCAGGGAATTCCAGAAAAACAATCACTGGTGTCCTGGATGTTTCACTGGGAGTTATGTTCTCCTCACAGCTTGCCCCGTGCCTTTTAGGAATAGAATCCCTTTCCCGAACACAGCCTGGGTTAGTGCTGAGGTCAGGGCAAAGACGAGGACTCGGCAGTTCAGGGTGGGCGGGGGGGATGCGGTGGCTGGCGGTGGAGGGGGCATGCCGTGCGGCTGGAGGGATGAAGGGGAAGGGCGCAGGTGCCCCGCGTGCATGCTGGTCTCCTGGCTGTCAGCGGGCTTGGCCGGGTCGTCGGGAGAGCGTCTGAAGCGGCTGCTTGTGTGTGCGTCACGCCTCGCATGCCGCCCAGGCCCAGGGCAGGGTGCCGACAAACACACATCCCCCTTCTCTACTCAGGAAGCCATCGCCTGGGGTGAGGCATCCACCCTGAGCGGGATAAGCCTCAAGGCCCATCTTATCTCGGGGTCAGCTTCAGTAATGTGGTTCCAACAGGGTTTGTGAGGGCTTCTTGGTGGTGGTGCCGGTGGTGGAGAAGCCATGGCGGGCAAAGCTGGTCTTGAGGGGGGAGCTGGTGCAGTGGAGGGAGGCAGCGGAGTAGAGTGTAGCTCTGGAGGTCCCGGGCACCAGTGCCGGCCTACAGCCGGGGCGGGGGCAGGTGTCACATGCTCAGATCAGCAGAGAAGGAGGCAGTGGAGGACGGCTTGGCTGGGCAGGAAGGTTCAAGGGAATCCCAGGCAAAATTTCATTCTTTCTGCTCTCGATGAGAAGGGTGAGAGACCAGAGGAGTGTCTTTACCATCGTTCCATGCAGGTGAGTTTTCTGCAGGCCTTCTGGGGACTTCTCCCTACCTTGGGGCCTGGAAGGCCCAGATGCCCTGACTCAGGGCCGTGGGAGGGTTGCTGCAGACCTCCTCCCTGCAGTGGGGCGTTGCCTCCTGTCTTGTCTGTTTGGGCTACTATAACAAATGCCATAGGCTAGCATAGAAACAACAGAAATTTCTTTCTCATAGTTCAGGAGGCTGGGAAGTCCGTGATCAAGGCAGATTCACTGTGTTGTGAGGGCCGGCTTCCTGGTTAATGGAGGACTGTCTTGTCACTGTGACCCCCCGTGAGGGAAAGTGGAGGGAACTCTCTGGGTCCGTTTTGTAATTCCATTCATGAGGGCTCCACCCCATGACCTATACACCTCCCAGAGACCCCACCCCTCCAAATACCAATGCATTGGGGGTTAGGACTTCAACGTAGGAATTTTATGGAGACACAGACATTCGGTCTATCGCACCTCTTCACTGTTCCCCCCCAAAAGCAGTGATGTTGATCAAGTTCTCTGAGCAGAAGCAGACCAGAAACGAAAATAACAGGAAACTTCAGCATGCTGTGAGCTATTTCGGACCTCTCTTTGTCTGGGGGCCCACAGGTAAAATTAAAATCCTTCTCTTCAGAGGGGAGCGAAGCATTTGAACATTACAAGCCAGTGCACCTAGACCCTTCCCCATTTCCAGGGTCACCGACAACCGGAGGATGATGGAGGCAGGTCTGAAAGGGGGATGTCTGACAAGTTTTAGATCGTGAAATGCAGCCGCGGACAGATGTCCGCATTCCATACTCAGTGCCATGTGCCTCCGGGGACGCCCGGCTTGGCTCACAGCTTCCATGGTCTGCTCCGGGCCTCCAAGGACACCAGAGACCAGCAGCGGCTGCCTTGGACTGTCAGTGCAGGCTACAAGTGGCACTGCATGGGTTCTGCTTTCTCAGGCTGTCCCTGACCTGCCCACATCTCCCCCCGCACGCTGTTTACGGCTAGAAGCTCAATATTTAGCCGACGGGGAAGAAGCCAGATGATTCAACAGCTCCCAGTGGTCTCCAGGGTGAGAAATGTAACTAAAAAAAAAAAAAAAAGTATTGTATGAGTTAAAGTTATTTTTTAAGTTCATTTACTTTGAGAGGGACAGAGAGAGAGTGAGCATCAGCAGGGGAGGGGCAGAGAAAGGGGGGGCACAGCGGATCCGAAACAGGCTCTGCACTGACAGCAGAGACCCTGATGGGGGGCTTGAACTCACAAACTGTGAGATCATGACCTCAGCCAAAGTCGGACCCTTAACTGACAGAGCCACCCAGGCGCGCTGAGTTCAATTTATTTTTATTTTTTTTTAATTTTTTTTTTTTCAACGTTTTTTATTTATTTTTGGGACAGAGAGAGACAGAGCATGAACGGGGGAGGGGCAGAGAGAGAGGGAGACACAGAATCGGAAACAGGCTCCAGGCTCCGAGCCATCAGCCCAGAGCCTGACGCGGGGCTCGAACTCACAGACCGCGAGATCGTGACCTGGCTGAAGTCGGACGCTTAACCGACTGCGCCACCCAGGCGCCCCACAATTTATTTTTTAAAGTCTGTTTTTCTTGGGGCGCCTGGGTGGCTCAGTCGGTTAAGCAACCTACTTCAGCTCAGGTCATGATCTTGTGGTCCGTGAGTTCGAGCCCCGCGTCGGGATCTGTGCTGACAGCTCAGAGCCCGGAGTCTGTTTCGGATTCTGTGTCTCCCTCTCTGTGACCCTCCCCCGTTCATGCTCTGTCTCTCTCTGTCTCAAAAATAAATAAACGTTGAAAAAAATAAAAATAAAAAAAAATAAAGTCTGTTTTTCTTTCATGCTGACCCCACAACCTCTTCCAGGATGAGCAGTGGATGGGGCATCTAGGAGGCAGTAGGAGTCATAGGGAGGAAGGAGGGGCTTCCTGTCTGCCCCCCGCCCCCCCAACCTTCACCCCTTCCTGGCCCGTTGGAACTACATTCCCTTCAGCTGCACTCTTTCTTGGGGGGGGTGAGGGGGGGCGGGTAGGAAACTTTTAATTTTAGAATAGCGTTAGATTTATAGAAAAGAGTCGAGGGTAATACGGAGTGTTGAGTCCCCTGTTGTTAACATTACTAGGGCGCATTTGTCACAAGGAATGAGTCGATACCGATTGATACATTATCATTAAAGTCCCTATTTTATTCACATTTCCTCGGTTTTGACCTGATGTCCTTATCTGTTCCAGGATCTCATTCAAGATACCACGTTGCATTTGGTTTCTTTTTAATCATTAAGCTTGATTTTTAGAGCCATTTTTGGTTCACAGCAACATTGAGGGAGAAGCACAGAGTCCCCACCTACCCCTGCGCCCCCACCCCTCCCCTACTGTTGACATCCTAGTTGTCCGTCTCCTTAGGATCTCTCGACTGTGACCTGTTCCCAGACTTCCCTTGTTTGTGGTGACCGTGACAGTTTTGAGGAGTCTCGATCAAGTGTCGTATAGACCGGCTTTCAGTTTGGGTTTACCTGAGGTTTCCCTCGGGGCTAGACTGCGGTTACGGGTCCTTGGGAGGAAGACCACAAAGGTAACGTGCTACCTGTGTCACATCATCTCAGGGGTCTGTGCCGTCAACCTGATTTATCGCTGTTGATGTTGACCTTGGCCACCTGACTGAGGTTGTGTGTCTGGCCGTTTTCTCCACCGTGAAGCCACACCCCTTTCAGTGAAACTTAGTTGGTGGGACCAGCTGCATAATTTGGGGTTCAGTACAAAATGAGAAGTTAGGAGCCAGGGTTCAAAATTACTAAGAATTTCAAGAGGATGATCACAGACCATGAAACTAAAGTCGGGGTCCTGTGTGCTGGTGCTGATTGCATTCCCGCAAGGCCAGCCCTGACTGTGGCACTCTTGTCACATCCCCCGGACTCCCCCAGAGCCCTGTGTGCACAGGGACAGGAGCCCTGTGCTGGCGGTCATTGCTTCCCGGGCAGTTGAAGGGGGCAGCTGGCTAGGGAGGGTCAGAGGTACCCACGGCCACGTGGGCAAGACCGGTGTAGCTGAGCATGTTGGCACATCACAGGTGTCCACGGAGGTCCTGCTGAGCCACCTGCCTGGGAACATGAAGCAGTCGACCTGAGCCCCCTGCGACAGAGAGAGACAGAGAATGGTCAAGGGTATGCGTGAGGCCGCAGTTAGTAGCAACCACAGCAACTCCATCATTTAAAAAAAACTGCGCGGTCTTCATTTCTGGGGCGGGGGGAGCGGGGGCGGGTTGTGTCCATTTTCTCGCCCAGAGCAGTGTTTTCTCTCTGGAAGATCTCAGAATATCTCACTTACCCAGTGCAAAACGAGGCTGTTTATGCGGGGCAACCCGGGGAGCCCGGCTGGAGGGGGGACACCTGGCGAAGGCAGCCCCTCTCCTCGCGGCTCCCTCGTTTGGAGCGCGGGGCGTCTCGCTCCCTGGTCTCAGGTGCGTACCTGTGGAAGCACAGACCCCTCACAGCAGCATCAGTGCGGCGGGAAGAGCGTGCAGCTGCCAACCGCCTTCTCCTTGCTGTTACTCACCCAGCTGTTTCGAGAAGGAGAGAGTATTTCTAATCAGCCATATGGCATGGAGTTTTATTTGCCGTGGTAAGTTAAAATGTACATTATTGGTCAGCATCTTGCATGCAAATTTTGACACCGCATTCCAGGAGTACCTGCAGAAGAGAGTGGCGGCGAGTCGGGGCTGTGTGATTACCCTGCATCGCAGGCTCGTAACATCGCCGTCCCTAACTACTCCCGGTATCTCGCTGCGACGGCTGCCCGGGGATGTTGCTGTGCGCCTCCTGTAGCCAGAGAAAGATTATGTAAACATGGTGTGCGATCTCGAAAGTGAGTAATGAAGTTGAGTACTTGTTGCAAAAATTAATAAATGGCTGGTTTACACATGATGGAGGAGTCTCCCGCGTGAAAACGGAGTCGCCGGGCGTAGTGATGGATACGTGCACCTCCAGGCACAGGCGACTTGAAGAAATGCATCCTTTTCCCTATCGATATGATCAAAGGGACAATTCTGGTCTGTGGCCTTAACTCCCTACTTGCCTAACGTGAAATCGTCACCAATCTGTCTTTCTCCGCTCGGTTGCCTGTCAGAATCTTAACACTTGCCTCGAAGGAGAGTGCGTCGGAGGCGGGAGACTGCAGTTTCTGGAATGGCCCGTGCTGGCCCGTGCCTCTCCACCTTTTCAGACGCTCTTCCTTCACTCATGTCCATCCAGGACCTGACGGTGTTTCCCGGCTTCTTGATGGGACTGTCGCTCGCCTCGTGAGTTTATTTTGAGCCTCAGTTCAAGTGCCACTGTCTCTGAGGAGCCTTTGTGTCCATTCCTGTTTGCATTGCTTCCTCCTGTGGATAGTTATCCCCTTGCCCTTTGTGCCCATACTTCCTTGGTGGTGCCTATGCTGCTGTCACTGTGTGTCTCCTCCCACGAGGGGCACCCGTGGAGTCAGACACACCGGGTGCAAATCTCAGTGCCACCAAGGACCAGCTTGTGTGGCCTTGAGCAAGAGACCTTCGGAGCCTCACATGCCCCATCTGTAAAATGGGAGGCACTAGTTTGCCGTCTGTAAGGTGGATTACAGACTGGTTAGGTATGAGATGAGGTAAGAGATCATGCGTCTGGCACATAGTAGGTGCTCACTAAATATGTGTTAATGCATGGATGGAGGACGTGGGGCTTCTGCGGAGTCTGTCCGTCTGTAGCCTGGAGAGGAGGAGGAGGGCACGTGGGAAAGAAGGCAGAGGCGGGACAAAGGTGACGTGTGGAAGCGGGCAAGGCGTGACGGGGACAGCAACCCCATCTGGCTGGAGGTGTGTCGGCGACCGGAAGTAGGTGACTCTGGAAGGGGAGGCTAGGGCCAAATGTGGAGGGCCTTGACGCCAGGCCAGGACTTAACGTGGCAGGCACTGGGCTCCTGGGCCACGCGGGTGCGAAACAACCGAGGTTTGCAGCCTGGCTGTGCTGACAGCGTGCGGGGGGTTCCCTGTTGTCACACGCGTCCTGGGTCCTCACCGTCTTCCCTCCCTCTGATATCTGCCCCCTTCCCACACCTTTCTGGAGCTCCTGGCTCCCTGGCAGCGGCCTGGCCTGGGCCTGGAGAACTGCTGTCCACTCCCCCTCTCCCTCCATCAGGGGGTCAGAGTGCCCACGTGCTGCTGAGAGAGGATACCGCCCGAAGCCCCTGAAGTGGTGCGTTATGGCAGTTTGGATTTTCTCTTACTGCTAACATTGATTACTATTAATTAAGGTTGATATTTACAATCAGAAGGAGTACAGGAGCAGATCATTTTTTATTAATCACTATTCTAGAGTCATCATTAGTCATCATTATCAAAATATTGAGACAGTGGCCAGTGGCTGGGTTTTTAAAACCAAGTGAGTGAATGAATTATATAGAGTCAGTGTTTTCTGTCACCTCCCTCTTTCCTGGTTCTCCCTTTTGCCCCCCAACCCCCCAAACTGAACTCTACCTCCTGCCATTTACCCTCCCCCTCTCCCACCCCTCCCTCTTCCAGCCTCCCTCCCTCCCTCCCTCCCTTCCTCCCTTTCTCCCTTCCTTTCTTTTCGCCTTAAATGATACCATCTTGAGATGCTGAAGCTTGCTTTTTTCTTTCAATGGTATGGCTTAAGGTGATCTTTCACGATGACTTGAGCTCTGGGTCACGTCTTTGCATGTCTGCGCAGTATGACCACGGGTCGGGCTGGTTTATTTTTATAGCCATTCCCCAACTGGTGGACATTGAAGTTGTTCCCCTCCCCCCTTCTTCCTCTCGTCACCATAGCCAGTGATGCGGGGCGGGGGGGGGGATCCTCTGTGCGTCTCTGGGAGCACATGTGAAAGCCGCTGCTGGGTGTGGAGAGGGGGAATTGCGGTAGCGCCCCAGGTTCCCAGCCCTCCTCCCCTTATCCCTGAACCCCACCTGGGTCTCTGGAATGGCCCAGCACTTGGCTGTGCTTACGAGGGGGTTACCCCCCACCCGGAATGCCTTCTCCCTGTCTGGCCATGTTCAAATCCTGCCCACATCTTAATGCTGGAGCTGTCTCTGCTCCTCCAGAGCCTTGAACTGCCTGCTTCCTCTTCAGAAAACTTCCTAAGAACTTGTGACTTTGTAATCAAGTGCTTTTTGTAGTTTTATGCCGAATTTTCAGTCCGTGAGGACACGGAGGAATCTTCCTGGGTCATTATAGACAGCCAGTAAGGGTTTCATGAGCGGGGGGGCCTTCTCCATGTGCTAGGGAAGAGCTTGGGCCCTGGTGTTCTCAGATTCTCACTCCCCGGGGGCAGAGGTGGGAACCAAGGCGTCTTTTGCCTTGTACCTTCTGAGGTAGCCGCTCCTCCTCCTCCTCCCCCCTTTCCAGATGAGCCCCCGCATGTACTCTGTGTGAGCCGTCCAAAGCTGTGTGCTCCATAGCAGTGCTGGTCCTATGTACTCTGGTCATTAGCATCCTGGCATTTGGGATGAGGAAAATAGAATTTAGGGTGTCCTGAGAATAAAGTACCTTTTGGGAGCTATTCTATTGGTTTGACTTTAAATATAAAAAGAAATAGGGATACTGATTCCCTCTATGGCTCCCTACACCCCGTGGCTGGAGACAGGGGACCTGGTGGGAATGGGGAACAGACCACTTGGACCTCTGTTCTCTTGATGGCTCCTTCCACCCCTAGAGAGAAGGGGAGAGTGTCTAAGAGCCTCTAGTGGCTTCCTACGATACTGCCAACTTCTTCATTTGCCTCGTCTGCCTCTTGGGCCTTGGTCCTGTGGTTCTTCTCTCATCCGTTTTTCTCCAGCTACACGGGTCTGCTTGTTCCTCAAAACGCTCCGGTGTGGACCTGCCCCAGGGTCTTTGCACTTCTGTTCTCTTTGCATAAAATGCCACCCTTCTTTGCTCTTCCCTGATCACCCATCCAAAGTCAGAGCTTCACGGCGGCCCACCTATCCCATCTCACTTCTATAGATGATGATCTGGAACAGTCTGTCTTATTTATGTTTTACCAGCATCTTGCGTGCCTCCCCATCAGAAGGTGGGGGTGTCTCTCATCCATGTGGGTAATCCAGTGCCTAGAGCAGTTCGTGATACGAGCATAGCATAGATTCTTTCATGATGTTCGTGATCCAACAAGTATTCACAGAACAAGTGTGTTGAGCGACTCTCCCCAAAGTGATAGGACATACATGCATTTTATAAAACAGCAGCCTCCCAAGGCATGAGAAAAAGATGCTTTGGCTGCCTTTCAAATGCATCTCCCTTTAGTAGAATTTTTCTCCTTTACGACTTGAAGGAAGCAGGGTTTTCCAGCAGTGGTTGGTTCCTGATACTTTTTCGACAACCAGGTACTTTGTTTGGAGTGCCGGGTCCTGGGGCTCTCCGAGCTAGCGGCCAGGCCTTTCGTCCCCGGAAATGGGGATCTGCTTTCTTGCTTTGCCCAGCACAAGGACGGCCAGGCTGGGACACTAGCTGCAAACTCTTGAGTTTAGCTGATGAATCTAAGGACTTAAGTGAAGCAAACTCTTGAGTTTAGCTGATGAATCTAAGGACTTAAGTGAAGTGGAAATCTCTCCCTCCTCCTCCATGGTAGTTATCACCGTCTGGAATAAAAGGAAAAGATGATTCTTTCCCTTCGTCTCAGGGGATCCTCTGTTGTTATAAAACACTTAGGTCAGGGGATAGAGTTTCCTTACTCCGTAGAAATAAAAATCTGTGTACTTCTTCTAGCACTGAAGAAAACCAGCGACCCTTTATTATTATTTTCTACAGCACCGTGCAGCTTCCCAGTGTGCATCTTCTTTGCGCCCCTCATCCAGACCTTGGCACCCTCAGAGGGGCTAAAGGGCAGAGGTCAGCATGTGGGGGTCAGGGTGCTGATTGATTGTGTCCAAAAACTCTGTGTGGGTAATCCTTGGGTGGTTTTTTTTTCCCCCAAGAGAAAGTATTATGCTTGACCCTGAGAATCAAATGTTAAGAAATATATGCTATGAAGTCATTTTGGCTGCTTTCATCTAAACTTCCTGTGTTCTCTCGGGCAGAGGTTTCAAGGGTGGAAGGGTCTTACAGTCCACCGGGGCCCCGCCTCTGCTCGCATACCCCTGGGCTGGCCACCCCCCGCCCCTCCAGGGGGCTGCCCTGTCTGGTGAGCTCCCATTTAGAAAGTGCTTTGAATACAGAAGCCCGACTGCTGTCCTCAGGGCTCAGAGTGGGCAGGCTTGTTCTGGATCCGCAATGGGCGCAGACTCGGCAGGGGCCTGGAGTCTCGGTTTCCTCACATGGACACCGGGGAGCAAAGCACCTACCTCCCATGACTATTGTGAGAAACGGCTGTTCTCCTATAAAGCAGAGAATGTGGCACAGAATAGCGCTCGGTAAACGTTCTCTTTCCCTCACCCCCCTGCCCCCCACTCTCCCTCCCACCCCCGCCCAGCCCCCTTTTATCGCCCTGAACTCTGCTCTCAAAGTAGGGGCACATGGTCCTGGCTTCCCTGAGACCCTCACTAGCCCAGGGCCAGGGAACAAAAGTCGTGGCGCTTTGAGGCTTGTCTCGTTGCCTTCTGATCCCACGTGGGTAATCACATGGCCTGTGGGCGTGGCCTGCTCCAAGATGGCTCCTCTTCTGTCTGGTCCTGGGTGTCAAGAGTATTTGCTTGTCTGCGGGCCACTGCTTCTTTGCTTCCCTCTGGGGGAGCTTACCACTGACTGACCCCAAAGTTCTTTCTCAGGGGCCAGGGCGCAACCCTGCCCTTTCCACCGCCCTTTATTTCTGCTCTGGGCTTTCGGACCCTATTATTATTTAGGATAATAGTGGTTGCTGTTACAGATGTACCCTGAAATTGTAGTGTCACCACTCGGAAGCATGCTTCTTTTCCTCTGTCACAGAAAATTCAGGGTAGGACATGAGGCGCTTTTAGTTAGGGACCAGGCCAGTGGACGCTCCATCAGTTTCAAAATGTAGTTCCCAAGGTCAGGGAGGGCATTGGAATCAGATGTCAGGAAGGGGAGAATGAGGAGGACAGCAGGGAACTTATGGGTAGACCTGCAAATGGGGTGCTTCGCTTTGTGCAAGTCTCGTTGGCCAGGACTAGTCGTGTGGCCCCAGTTAGATACAGGTGAGCCTGGGACTCTGCTTCTGGCAACCACTCCATGCCACAGAAGGAAACGCGGGTCGTTGGTTGGCAGCTGTCTGCTCTATAGACTGGCTGTGGAAAAGACCAACAACTTCCTGATTCTCTGACGTGGTGTCATTGCCCCTCACAACAGACCTCGACTTCCTTCGTCTGTGTCTTTTTTGCACTGAATTGAACTCTTTAAGAGGGCAGGGTTTTTTGTTGTTGTTGTTGTTGTTTTTGTTTTTGTTTTTGTTTTTGTTTTTGTTTTTGTTTTGTTTGCTGTCTTTAATAATATTTTGATTCCCTTAGCCTTTGCTAAAGATAAGATCATTGCAAGTCCTAGCCACTTATGTCTGACTCTCTAGTGACATAGGGCACTATGTTCCTTTCTTTTCTCCTATTTTCATCTAGATCATCGATCAATTCCTTGGCTTACTTGACAAATAGATATGCGTATGTGCATGTGTAAATATATGTGTATGTTTACATGCATGTGTATGCATGTGTGTAAATGCATGCATATGTGTGTGAATGCTCTTGCATGTGTGTGTGTACATGTACACGCGCGCACACACACACACACACACACACACATACACACACATATATATATGTGCATGTATTTGTTGGAGACACCCTATGTTCTTTTCAAATCTATCTTTAGCAATCACACTGGCTTCTCGGGGTACTGTCTTCTCCCTCACTGGGATCTTCTGGCTTCACAGACAGTATAGCATCTTTAAGAGCATCTTCACTTTGCTTGGCTAGCCTCTCATGCCCAGGAATCCTGTCTCTCTTTACTTCAAGCGTTTTGAACCTTGGCATCCAAAAATTTCGGATGCACATCAATTAATGATGAATTACAAACATTTATTGACTATTTGACGAATGCCAGGCAGTACTTGCTAAATGGATTTAAACTTCCTAAAAACTTTAGGAGAGAGGTACGGATTTTATCCTCTAAGGATAAATGGGGATCTGAGATTCAGAGATGTTAAGTAACTTTCCTGGTGTCACACAGTAAGTTCTGGGGCCTGATTGCAAATCCCTGTCTGTCTTACTCCACCTATGTGCTCTTGACCCCATCTCCTTGCCTCTGTCCTGTCCAGCCTATCCCACCCAGGGAATTCTAAGACCTGTCCAGCCTATCCCACCCAGGGAACTCTAAGACCACACAGTTGTAGTTGTCTAAGATTCTAGTGTTTTCTGTCTTGACTAGCTTGTCATTAGTTAGAATTAAATCTAGAGTTAAAAAAAAAAAATCCCTTCTTGTCTCTGGTCTGGAAAGTGAAGTTATCATCAAGAGAGGTCAAGACCTCGTCACACGAATGAAGACAGCAGTAGTAATCATAAGGGCCGATGGCTGGCTTTTTAGTTAGCTGATAGGCCTAATGGATGGTCAGACAGTGAAAGGCTCTAGCAGTCTGGTACCCAGACTCTTGACTGGTGGAACTGGGCTTTTGTCTCCAGAGCACGCCATTGATCTCTTCCATCTGTCTGGGTGGCCTTTAGCAAGCCCACAATAACATTTCTGTGCCTCCCTCCTTGCGCTCATTGTTGCCCAATTCTGTATGCTTTGCCCTCGGGCATACAGGAGCTCATGATGTGAGGGTCTTATCTACAGACTACTCCTTCGCCTTCTGTACTGGTCCATTCCTTTAGGATAGAGAAGTCCTGGCCATTGGGGTGGCCCACCTTCTACTTCCTGTCTCTCCAGATTTTAGCCCTGCCCTAACCATGGGGTTTTAGTTTGTGTTCTGTGCTCTGCCCAGCTCTTGTAAACCAGTGGCCTCGTTGACAGTCCCCTCCCTTGCATGCATCTCCAGGTGCCCCCATACTCCCTTCTCTGTGTTGTCTCTTCTGTGCTCTGGGGTCACCAGGATGCCAGGTCATGGAGCAGGCTGGCTTCCCTGGGTGAGGTCAGCTGGCCTCTGGAATGACATGGGCCTGCACACGCCCACTCTGTAAATGTGTCAGAAGCCCACTTGGGACCTGCTCCAGCATCTCCAGGCAGGGCCATATTTCCCCATACTTCCCACGGCAACTTTCACTCAGTGGGTCCCAACCCCCTGACCCGTAGATGGGTCCCTCCTCCCGTGTTCCCTGGCTATGCCCGAGAACAGATCACCACACCACCTGATAGCTGACCAGAAGCCCAGGAGGCAGCCCGTGGCTCCCTCCCAAACTCCCATGGGGACCTTTCTTTCTGCCTCTTAATGAACTCTTGGACGAATCCCATGGTTCCCACAGCAAGCGCCTATGTCACAGTCCCGTAGGACTCCCTCTTAAACACAGCCTGCGTCCCTGGAGCCTCCTCTTATTCAAACCAGCGTTCTGCAAACCCCCAGGAATCTGAGCATGCCACTTTCCAGCCAGTGGTTTCCCATGGCCCTCCACAAAAAAGACCACAGTCTGACTAGACCCCTTTGGGATCCCGTACTTGTCTGTCGCTACCACTGCTTCCCTTTGTCCCCACACTCGAGGTTACGATGGGACTGACTTCTGCCATCTCCCAGCACCGTATTCATTCATGCCTCGGGGTCTTGGCACATTCTACTCCCTCTACTTGGAATCTGATTGCCCTATGTCTGCCTGGCTAACCCTGCCTCCCTTTGAAGACTCCTCAGGAAGCCACCATCACTTGGGGTCAGGGGGGATGCCCGGGGCACTCTCTGTGGTGCCCAACCTGTCCATCCACCAGTGCAGAGGCCAGATCACAGTTGTTTTTCACTCCCCCCAACCTCCTATCACCCCCAGGAAACACTCCATACACTCCATACTCTCATTCTGCTGAATGAATGAATGTTCCAGAAATCCAAATCCGGCCGTATAGTTCTCTTTTCACTTCTTTAATATATCTAGTAACTGTTTTTCCTTGTTCTTTTTCTTTCCCTGGGATAACAGTGATTTGCTCCTGCACTTCTCTCTCATTACATGGATTCCTGCAAGCTTCTAGCTATTTTCTTTTTTTGTAGCAGCTTTATTGAGATATAACTCACAAACCATACAATTCACCCATGCAAAGTGTGTAAGTCAGTGATTTTCATTATGTTCACAGAATTGTGAACCCTCCCCACAATCAATTTTAGAACATTTTCATCGCCTCAGAAAGGAGCCCTATACCCTTTCACGATTAGCTCAAATCCCCTGGTCACTCCCAGCCCTAGGAAACCACTAATCTCTTTTCTGTCCCTATAGATTTGTCTATTCCAGATGTCCTCTAGCCTTCTAAAAGCTCACCTCTGTGCAAGACACATGCACTCCTTGCTTGGTTCTCTTGAGCTAATAGTGGACTTTTATTTCCCCTTCCTTCCCTCCCTCCCTCCCTCCCTCCCTCCCTCCCTTCTTTCTTTCCTTCCTTCCTTCCTTCCTCGCTCCCTCCCTCCTTCATTCCTTCCTTCCCTCTCTCTCTCCCTCCCTCATTCCTTCCTTCCCTCTGTCCCTCCCCCCTCCTTTCCTCCTTTCCTTCTCCTTCCTTCCTTCCTTCCTTCCTTCCTTCCTTCCTTCCTTCCACCTGTCTTCTCTTGATCCCTTTAGCAAAGACTCAAACTCAGTGTAATGGCTCTTAATTTTTCTGGGACTCAGGAAAGGGGGGGCATATCTCTTCTTTGTTATAAGGATTAATTACTTTGTTTGTAAAGTGCTATAAGGTTTGTAGAGTGGAAAATCAAACTATTGTTGGTTTTTGTTTGGTTGTTCCAAATTAATGTCACTTTCTCAGGTTTTTTTCTTAATTTGGTCTACCTCATTAGCAAAATCAAATTTCAGAGGAAGATGTTACAAGCCTGCTTTTATCATACTGCCAGCCTGGAGAACCCATAGCAGGAGAGAAGATGGGCTCAGAGGCAGAGACTGGCGAGGATGCAGCCCGAGCCCAGGGCCCAGTAAAGGAGTGCTCTCGTTTTGTAGTGGCTTGCATCACGCTTACCGGGAAGGGGAGAGGGGCCCTCAGTCTACATGTGGCGTATGTGTTTTCTGTAATCACTTATCTGGTTTTGGTCTACTTGGTCCTGTTGCTCCACAAATATTTCCTTGGCTCAGCTAAAGGGCAAGTGCCAATAATTCGCCTCAGAGGCACTGAAACTGCTAAATACAAGGAACACAGATGAGCCGCTCTAGTATTAAAAAATTGCAACCTTGAATCAAGAATCCAGTGACCATTTGTGGTCTCTTGAATTTTCACAAATATTAAAAACTAAATCTGCCGACTGCCGAGGAGACAGAGAACCAGGACTCGCAATAATGCTGGTGGCATTCTAAATGGCTGACGTCCCCACAGAAGACAATTTGTCAATACCTATCAAGAGTAATAACACGTTAGACTCGTTGACCCAGTAATTCTACTTCTGAGGATCTATTTTAAGGAATTTATCCAAAGTGTGAAAAAAGCTATATGCGCAAAATGTTCATTATAGCATCATTTAAGATGTCAAAAATTAAGACGGGAATTGAGCTAAATGTATGGCATTGGGTTTTCCATGGAACCAGGTCTCCTTGATGGACAGTTGCGCAGTCAATTAAAATGATGGTTTTTCAGGACTGTGCACAAGAACAAAAGAAAGAAACACAACCGAAAGTGGACCGTGAGCACGGCCACGGGAAAAGACGGGTACAGAAGAGCAGGGAAGGAGGCACGCTAAAATAATTACGGCACGCGTGACGTTCTGGGCCATTCTTCCTTTGTCTTTCCTGTATTTTCTATCGTGTAGCATTGCTTCCATAATGATAAAAAATGAATTAGAAAAATCAACCCCCTGGCGCATCTTAGGAAGGTCAAACTTACTGTTTTGTTCTTACGAAACCTGAAGTAAGAAGCAAGGACACAGTAGTAGTAAACCAGCCTACTGATCATATTCCCTGGATTTCCAGAGAAAATGACAATTTTCCCCATTCCCTGAAACAAATCTTGACTAACTCCGATAGTTGAGCAATTAGAACTTTGGCATACAATCTTTCTTCTTCAACTCCTATAATTAGTGGTCTCCAATTATATGAATCAATTTCAATTTCTATAAATCAGATGATTTAGAGAGAAGGCTGTTCAATTTCCTTTTCAACTGTATGGTTTCAGCAGCAATAAAACTCTCAGCTTAAAATATCAGGATGCAACTTGCTCCAGAAATATTACACAGAGCAGTTAGGGCTTCTGCCGGGAGCCAGGGTGTCTCACAGGTAGCCGTTTCTCGTGGCTTCGCTTCTCGGTCTGCCACTGAATCTGATCCGAGACTGACATCTGCTTATAGATTCCTTCCCAGCCTGGGTGACTGTCAGAGTACCTGCCTGGTCTTCTAACACACAGGCCCGGCTTGGACCCAGATGGATCTATCTATGTAATGCTAGTCAGCGTGTCTCCTTTGTCCTTTAATCCCGCACTCGACAACCTTACTGGCCTGTGAAGGTGGCCCGCTATCCCGGCGTGTATTGGAGGGGCGGCGGGACTCCCCTAAGCCTGGCTTCGAGAAGTGCTCAATACATCCAGCTGTTTCTGTAGGGCTCTTCCTGAATTAATTCCTGATGTTGTCACTGGCATTTGGAGATGTGTTTTCTTCTTCTCCCTGCGTCCATTACTGATGAGATGTGATCTCTTTCATTCCACCAGGAGCAGGTCTTCGTATTCATTTTAAAAATTTTGAAAAGGAAAAACTGATAGCTACTTTTTAAAAATCTGAGCGTCTCGACAGATTCTTCCCAGGGTTGAATCACACAGACACGTTCCTGTGGCATTCACTCTGCCCCCCTCTCTGAAAGCAAGAAGGCAGGGTGGGGTAGAGGGCAGCTCGAGGGGTGTGATGCTGGAACCAGAGCTGAGGCCCACTCTGGGCTGCACATAGATGGACAGCCACCCCCACTCGCTGCTCCCCTTGGAAGAGATAAGTGGCCAGGGCTGGTGTTGGCTGCTAATGCGGTTTTTAGCAAGATGTCTCCTTTTTGTCGGAGATTGGCTTATGCTTTTATAGTACTCTTAAATTCAGCTTATGTTGAATTATTGTTGTTCTTCGTTTTATACATTACTTCCAGTTCCCACAGCATTAGAGCCTCATTAAGTGCTGGGGCTGCTAACTGAGGTTTCTTGACAGATAGATCAGGGAAAATCAGGACGTGGCCCAGGGGCCACAGCGGCCGTCTCAGAATGCTGGTGCAGAGAACCTCAAACCCACACTTCAAGTTCTTGTTCGGGACCTCGGGCTCTTGAGAGCTGGGGCAGCAAGACCGTCTTCTAAACCTTAAAGAGGACGAGGCCCTCGTCTCTTGGAATAATGCTCAGTTAGACAGGGATGTTAAAGCAAAACACAGAAAGATGATGGAATGAAGTCATGGAATATGATGCTCAAGAACAATAACTTCAAACCATTCTTGGAATATTATTATTTTTTAATGTTTATTTATTTATTTTTGAGAGGGAGAGAGAAAGAGAGAGAGCGAGCGAGCGAGCATGGGCAGGGAAGGGGCAGAGAGAGACACACACACAGAATCCCAAGCAGGCTCTGTGCTGTCAGCGCCTATCCCGACGCGGGGCTCAAACTCATGAACCCTGAGATCATAACCTGAGCCCAAACCAAGACTCGGACGCTTAACTGACTGAGCCACCCAGGCGCCCCTCAGAATATTATTTTTAAGTGACAGAATGGGATGAGAAACTAAACACAATCACCATTTTGTTTCTGCTTGAATACGGACGTGTTAATCACAGTTAAGTGCATACGCCTGACTTGAAGAGTCATAGTGAGGGGGTAGAATTAAAAATGGCTTTCAGTTTCTTTTGTTTATACCTTTCTCCATTTTCCAAATCTCCTACAAGTATGGAACGCTTTTATAAATAAAACGTGGAAGGTTATTTAAGAGGCTAAAGAAGGAAAAGTAAAATCCAAATGGCCCGAGGGTACTTGATGACATATATTTGCTGCCTCCTGTTCCGCAGGCTTTGCGACAAAGCCAACAGGCGCTGAAAACCAGCCGCCTATACCGAGAGCTTCTTATGCAACTCACGTGTATTTGAAGTGAGTTTGAAGGTTTACAAGGCTCTCCATTGGCTCTAGTGTGTGGGAACCAGCAAGGACAATGCTGGGTTTTGGAGGATAAAAGCCATTGCTGACTTTTTCCTTTTTTTTTAACCAAGTTGACCACTCCTTAGACTAGCACATAGTTTTGCTGCTGAGTAAACACAATCTTCCTTCCCATCCATTTTTGATAACCTTTAGAATGTGGGGACCACTCCTGTGACTAGGGAGACAATCCAATTGGGGCAGAAGACTCGTAAGTATTCAAAATTAGCATTTTACTATTTGTAGACCCTTTCCCTCTCTGGGAGGGAGTTCTCGATGTATCATGTTTAGATCTCCATTTTACAGATGAGAAAATGGTGGTCACATCCTTTTGTTGGTCATGGCAGAAACAGAAACCGACTTCTGGTTTCAAATTGCTCTTCCGTGGGCTCTTTATGGGGTCACCATGGATTTCCCCTTTCCGTGTAGATAACGTTACTCACTTAAAGAAACTTCTGCACTGGCCAGTGACGGGCATTTTCTCCCTTCTCCCACGTACTCTTCCTGGAAGCAAAAATAAGGCACCATTGTTATCCAAAGGCCACTTTCTCCTAAGTATGTCCTTAGGCTCCCCAGGTTGATGGTGTCTTTTGCTGGAGTATAGTCCTGGGAAATGTCAAGTATTCCAGATTGCCCACTGAAGAGTTTTTTATTTTGGTATAAGAAAAAAAAAATAAATAAAGCTTTTACATTTTAAAGTGAAAAATTTGGATTTGGAAGAAAAAAAATGTAGAAGTTGGTAATAATGAAGACTTTGTTTGCTAGGCGCCCCAGCGTGGTGACTAATAGGCCAGCTGCTTATCGGGCAGAGCCCTGCTGGGGGTGTCAGCAGGGAGCAGGAGTGAGGGGGCACTGGAGACACGGGGGTCTGGGTGGGAGGCTGGGGTGTGGGGGGGCAGGGTAAATATGGAAAGTCCAGTCAGAAGAGCACTGAACTATTTAAGCGTCTACCAGGGCGTTCCAGAGAGCCTCAGTTGATGTGGGGGACAGCCATGATGCCTGCCTTCTTGAGAATAAATGGTCAGTTGTGTCCTGACTCAAGGGGCAGGGTGTTTTGTATAATTACCACTCCATGATAATTTTCCTCCCCATAAACCCCTTTAAAATGGCATCCAAGAGAAGCACCATTCCGAAAGAACAGCACTCTGGGGGTATTGTTCCTTCAGTGGTAACCAGGTAAGCAAAATAAGCCGGAGACTTTCCATCTCCTGGTTAGGGAATTTTTCCGGGTTAAGATTGTTCTTCCAAGTTTGCCTTCCTGGGGCCTCTGAGCTTTGCTGCAAATGACACCACAGTGTTTGTTGGGGGCGGGGGCTCCAGAGTCCCTCTCTTTATCAGGTCGATACACGTACCTGGTAATACAATGCCAATCCATAGCTAAAAATAGCTCCCTTTTGTTGTGAGCTCCCCAAACAAAGGGAAGGGACGCACAGATCAAACCCACTTCATCCATGTCTTCTGCCCTGTGCTTCCCCGATCAAACCCTATGGTTTCCCTCTCAAATGGCTTTTTCATCTAAAAAGGGGGCTGGGGAGGGGTGGGACTGAAACAGAGTAATGTTGAGGCCCATGCACTAAGAAAAATTCTTTGGAAATAAGAGGTGCTAGAAAGCACAAGGTCACCATCCCGTGTCCCCAGATCGCCTGGAATAGGCATGCACGACTTAGGTCAAAGGGCGTGGACTCCTCTCCCGGGGTCTGTTGGGGGAGCCCAGCATTTTTTTTTTTTTTTTCCAAATGAGTGCTCTTCAAAAATATACAAGACGTTATTCTTTACCAAATCCCATTAGCCATAGCTCAACTTTATATTCCTTGATCAGTCTTGTGTTTTCCTTCTGACTTTTGCTACAGTTTATTGCCCTGGATTAAGCACCAGAACACAAGATTTTATTTCCCTTTGTCTAAGGGTACCTTCCCTTGCCTTCTTGCTAACTGGCTATATGTACACAGGGGGTGGGCACAGAGTCTTGGTTGTATTTTGGGTGAGGATGGGGGTGGGAAGGTTGGATCATGGAGGGGCACAGAATATTAATTAGACAGAAAGTGCTCTCTGTGCCTTATCTGCATAAAGAAAGATAAAGCCCATGTAAATAATATGTGTGTTCCCCATAATGAATGTCCCCTTTCTCTCCATTTCTGCATAGTATTAGAAATTGCGTTTTTATTATATGAGACATTGGACGCATGCCAACAAGTTTTTCTTTTAACTTGATATTTTGGGCTCTGATCTTTGTTAGAACTACAATGGCATGTATCTCGTACAGTCAGAGGTCATTTCTATAGCTCCTTCCCCTTCCCATCATTTCTGGGGAATGTTTGTTTTCAAAACAAAGAATTGGGTTAAAGCTTAGGTATCATATATCAGAACATATTTCAAGCCGAAATTAAGAACACTCAAACCTTCCTTTTAAAGGTCAGATATTATTTATTATTATTATAAAAATGATCTGTGATTTATGAATTTAACTTCTCGTAAACCTTCTTTGTAACAGAATATGCAGTCAGAGGCTTAACATTACATTGTTTTCTTTTGACAACGTATCCACGAGACCACTGCAGCTGTTCCTTTACTCACAATAGCAGATTAATTAACACAATCATATGCTGTTGGCTCTTACTCAATGAGTGGGTCTGCAGCGGGATAGATAGGTAAATCCTTTAAATGCGGTGCAGATAAAGCATATACTATGGTAGTTTCATAACTAGCCAGTTTTGCTTCTGACTAGCCAGCCCTATCGGGACGGGTTCATGGACCACAGACGCCATGAGCTTGAATTTCAAAGTCAGCCACACCTATTTCAGCGCCATAACGCCCAACATTTGCAAGACGTAAATATGTAAAAGCAGAAGACCTCTCAGAAATCAGCGGCTTTGGTTAAAATAGCAGTCAGCCTGCCGCCAGCATTTTGAGTCTGCAGTATTTTTTTAAAGTTCAATCATTGCTTTCCTTAAATATCTTCCTTGCTATTACTCACTTTTCTTCCTTTTCTTTCTTTCTTTCTTTCTTTCTTTCTTTCTTTCTTTCTTTCTTTCTTTTTGTTTGCCCATCCCTCAGCACAAATAGTTCTGGGCAGCTGTCATGACTTTGGTTTTTAAGTACTAAAAGATTTTTTTTTCGTCAGCATGTGTACTAATGAAAACGTGGGTAACTAAACCTTCCCTCCCTGCCCAGTCACCAGCCGTGAGTATTTATTGGCAACTTTAGCTGACATTTTAGTGAACGTCAAACCTTTGTTAGAGAAAATGTAAGGCTTTGCTTTAGAAACAGGCATACCCATGTTAAGAACGAGGTAACCAGGCAGTGGGCTTAATAGAATTTCCTTCAGACTTTTTTTTCTAATGTCCATTACATATGCAACACTAATTTACTTTTTGTTGTTTTACTTAGCACAGAAATTGAAAATGTGACAAGCTTTGCTGGATTAAAAGGCTCATTTTATAGACACATAGACCAAGAGAAAGAAGAAAAACAAATCCATAATTTGGAACCTTTTAGAGCATCCAGGTGGTAGAAATTCAAACTCTCACATCACTCACTGTGTTTGTGGTAGGACTGAGAGTTCTTTGAAGCCATCCCCATCCTTCAGAGACACACCAGAGGTTGGCCGTGTTTGGAAGTCTCAAGAAGGCAACATGTGATCATGCTGAGGTCTCTTAAATTCTGCGCTGTGGATGTTCCCCCGCACCAGGTCCTGGCTCAGACGTCCCTCTAGGCTCCATGAAATTCTGAATGCCGCGCATCAGGCAGATATGATGTGTTAAGCATCTCAAGTTTAGGAGGGGCTCAGGTTTTCTGTGATTCTCCTCATACCTGGGGAGCTTGCAACTCTTCCCAGAGCCCTGGAGGGAATGGTCACCGCACAGGAGGATCAGGCATCTGAGCTGCTCTGCCTTTCTCCTCATTATTCTTTCCTCTACTTAGCCTCTTTTTCCCCCCTAAAATCAAAAACTCTTCTTCAACAAAGGTCCAGAACACGTGAATAGTTAGTTGTACCTAGAAACATTATTTAGAAAAATCGGGATATTTGATTCTGAATTGAGAACAGAATTGGCCTGGGAATCCACACAGAGGGCCGGCAGGGACGCAGGGGTGACTGGTAGACCCCTGGGAGGAGCGGTTACGACTGGACCACTCAAGCTAAAGGCTGGAGTCCCAGCACATGCACAGTCTGCGCCAGGGACAGCTGTCGTCCCCAGGAGCACTGGACACCTTGCAGAGTCACAGTCGTCTTTCTCAGCCTTGGAAATTCACGTAGCCCTTTCTCTCTGCTTGGATTTCGAAGCCTCTTGGGTAAGGCGGAGGTGAATCTGCTGTCTGGGGAGTGTGACAGTTGACCTTGTGACTTTAAGGTACAAGTAGTGATGATGCTTCTGACCAGTCCCACATACCCTTGGAGCTCAGCGTCTAGGAATGCAGAAGCTCCATCTGTCTCTCGGTCTAACGCATGGCATAAAAGTGGGATACGTGGCACAGCCCAAAGTAACTTCCAGAGCCTCTCTTTCTCACCTTTATTTTTCATTTTTTCTAGTTTTTTAAAATGTTTATTTATTTTTGAGAGAGAGAGAACACAAGTGGGGAAGGGGCAGAGAGAGAGGGAGTGAGACAGTCCCAAGCAGGCTTCAGGCTGTCAGCGCAGAGCCCAACGCGGGGCTTGATCTCACAAACTGTGACATCTTGACCCGAGCCAAAATTAAGAGTCGGATGCTTAACCAGCTAAGTCACCGGGTACCCCTCAGTTTTTTTCTAGTTTTATTGAAAAATAGTTGACATACATCACCATAAGTTGAAGATGTGCAGCATTTACACATATTGTGAAGTGATCCCAATAGGCTCAGCTAACGTCCATCTTCTCATGTAGAGGCAATAAAAAGAAAAGAAAGAAAAAAGGAAAAATAAATTCACCTGGTGAGGGGCACTCTTAGGATGTACTCGCTTACTAACCTTCCTTTACATCACACGGCAGTGCTAAGTGCATCCCAAGTACTCACCTGTCTCCTAACTGGAAGCTTGTACCTTTTGACCACTTTCCTTCAATTCCCCCCTTCCGCCACCCTTCACCTGTGGTAACTACAAGTCTAATCTCCTTTTCTGGGAGTCTCTTTTTGTTTTTGTTTTAGATTCCACATGTAAGTGAGATCGTATAGTGTTTGCCTTTCTCTGTCTGACTTATCTCACTTAGCCTATATAATGCCCTCAAGGTCTATCCGTGTTTTCACAGATGGCGGGACTTCCTCTTTTTTATGACTGAATAATATTCCATTATGTATATATATTGTATCTTTTTTATCCATCCTTTTATCCATCCACTGATGGACAAGTTAGGTTGTTTCCATGTATTAGCTGTTTGTAAATAGTGCTGCTATGCACGTGGGGGATACAGATATCTTTTTGAGTCAGTATTTTCATTTCATTTGGATATATCCCCAGAAGTGGGATTGCTGGATGATATGATAGTTTTATTTGTATTCTTTGAGGATCCTCCATACTGTTTTCCACAGTGACTGTGACAGTGTCCATTCCCAACAGCGCACAGGGTCCCTTTTCTCCACATCTTTGCCAGTATTTGTTATCTCTTGTCTTCATGATAATGGCCATCCTCACAGGTGTGGTGATACCGGGGTTTTCGGCATTTCCCTGATGATTAGGGATTTGAGCACCTTTTCGTGTACCTATAGGCCTTTTGTATGTCTTCTTTGGAAAAATGTGTATTCAGGTTTTTTGCTCACTTTTAAATTAGGTGATTTGGTGTTTTGCTATTGGATTGTAGGAGTTCTTTATATATTTTAGATACTAACCCCTTATCAGATATATAGGTTTGTAAATATTTTTTCCCGTAAATAGGAAGTAGGTTGTCCTTTTACTTTGTTGATGGTTCCTTGTGCTGTGCAGAAGCTTTATAGTTTACATAGCCCCACTGGTTTATTTGTGATTTTGTTGTTTATGCTTTAGGTGTCCTCTACAGAAAATCATCACCAAGACCATTGGCAAGCAGCTTTATTGCTGTGTTTTCTTCTAGGACTTTCCTGGTTTCAGGTCTCACATTTAAGTCTTTAATCCATTTTGAGTTAATTTTTGTGCATGGCATAAGATAGGGGTCCAGTTTCATTCTTTTACATATGATTATCCAGTTATCCCAGCCCCATTTATTGAACAGGCTGTCTTTTGTCCATTGAGTATTCTTGGCTCCCTCGTCAGATATTAGTTGACTATATATGCTTGGCTTTATTTCTAGGCTCTACAGGCCCTTTTGAGAGTCTTCTTTAAGGGCTCAAAGATGCCTCTATGTACCACTAACCACATGGGCATGGATTTAGCGGATGTTTCCTGTGATTACACATCGTGGCCAAAAACTGTTCAGCAGGTGACTGTGAGCTAGGCCAAGAGCCAGAAGACTTTGGTCCTTGCCCAGCTATGTTTTGTAGCATTGAGGCACTGAGTAAGTCTTGTAAACTCTTTGTACTTCCTGTATTATATTACTTAAGTGGGCTCACTATGTGCATGTTTCTTCATGGAAAGACACGAGAAAATAAGACCTTGGCTATGAAATGTAGGTAATGCTGCGCGAGATGCCAAGTGAAGACATCCTGGCAGTTCAGAGAAGGTGATAGGCTCTGGGGGTTGGCGGGGGTGGGGGTGGGGAGGAAGTTCTGTCTGCTTGCTCTGCCCCCCATGCCGGCAGTGGTATCTGCTACTTAGCATTCAATAAACATTTGTTGGGCAAATGAATAAACAGATCCTGTGCTGTACGAGACAAAGAGAGTGCAAGGAGGGTTCTGGAAGGAAACTGAGCTCATCTCTGAACAAGCAAGTAGGCATACTGGTGTATCCAGTGGAGAGAAAGGCAACTCTCTATAGAATTATAGAATATTGGGTGGGGAGATATAATATGTAAATATATTATTTCACTGGCAGGACAGAAAGGACCTGCCCAAGGTTGCACATTCATAGTGGAACTTGGGACTGGTTTCCTGACTCAGTCTCAGCCTAGGGGGCTCTTCATAGGTATTTCTGATTGAAGAAAATCCTCCGGGCTCCAAAGGCTCATCAGGCTGGGATTCAAAGTGTGAACAGGTCGTGGAGTGACCCAGTGTGCTGTGTCACGGAGCGGCAGGAAGGATATGTGCTCACGGAAGCAAGATGTGAAGCCAAAGAAGTTACAGCAAGAGACTGTAGTCGAGGTAGTGCAGGGAGGCCAGCCTGTTGAGATGATGGTTTCAGCAGTGGGTAGCGTGCTTTGCCTTTGTCAGAACAGTCGAGGGAATCAAGATATACAGTTGCAGAAATAATTTTCAGTCCCCTGACTGTACTGACAACACTTTGCATAAAGATGCACGATGCAGGGACTGGCACATAGTTGGGATCCAACAAATATTTGTTGGATGAACTTACTGAAGGAAGGAATGTGCACTCTCACGAGGCTTCTGGAGGACCTAGTGTCCAGGTGTAAGGGGAACCTGAACCTTGGGTTGCTCTTCCTGCTCTTGGCCTTGGCCCTTTCCCCATGCCCTGAACTCATGCAAAGGGGACTGGCTTATTTTGGAAACACTTTAGTCCATTTATACCCTCCATTTCCTTTCTGTGGAATGTCTTCTGCCCTCTTAACTTGTCAAACTTCTACTTATCTTTGAAGGCTCAGCTGGATGGCCACCTCTTCCAGGAAGCTCTCCTGCATTGCCCTATCTTGCACCAGCCTACATGATCACTCCTGGGGAATGCCATGGGCCTTCACAAACATCTTTTTAAGGCTCTTAGTGTTTCCTCCATGAGGAGGAGAGAGGAGGCAGCTAATGATCCATATACTCGTCCTATTCCACAGCAGTGGTCTGGGCAGTGAGCTGTGGGTTGATTAACACCAGCATGGGGAGCTGCATAGAATGGGTGTGAGTGAAAATTTGTTGTTTGAATGAACAAATCCCTCATTTCATTGCTCTTGGAACTGCAGATGGGGGAAGGAAGCAGAGGCAGTTAGTGGGTAGGAAGTGACATTTGGGAGGCCAAATGTAAAGATGGGGGGCTCAGAGGGCACAGTTCTGGGCCTTTTGAATGCCCTTGATGCTCAAGGTCACTGTGGATACATGTGACAGTGACTGTCTGAGGCTGGCCCAGAGCAGGGGCTTTCCTTGAGGTGAGCTGGGTCTCCATGGGGGCAGGGGCAGTCTTGTGTTCTGTGATGCTGGTGTAGCCTCCTTCTGTGTAGGGGTGAGAGTGAGTGGGTTCTACCCCAAAGTGCGTGCCCTCTGGGGGAGCTTGGCTCAGAGGCTTGAACGTCCTTTCCAAGGTAGAGGATTAGTGGTCAAATCGGTAGACATTGTGGTAATCCTCCCCCTCCCCCTTCCTCTCCTTAAATGCCAGAGAAGCAGCATCTGCAGGTGCTGACACACACATGGAGAGACACTGGCAGCCACAATGCCCATCCGTTGTGGGTGTGCCCCCGGGTGTGTGTATTTAAGAGGCACGGTGAATGGCTTGAGTCATCGATGATGCTCTTGAATGGCAAATTGGTCAGAGTTCCACAATGGTAATGATCACTCTGCTCGTGACCTTTCTAGTGCATTTACATTTTATCACAACATGCATAAGCCACCCATAGGCTTCCCATTGGCTAGGTCATTCCTTATGCACAATAACCCAGCATGCAGGGGGACGCATCCCGTGTGGATGAGAGAGGGGCAGCCTCTGACACATCTCGCTCTATTGTTGCACGGTAATCTTTATCACCAAAGGAGACTTTTGACTCAAGCCCACGTTTTCTTCCTTTTTTCAAAGTGAAGGCACTCAAATGTGACTTTGCATCCCTCATTTTCACAGCGCCCTACGATGCAGCCCTAGACTCAGCACAGCTCCTGCCCTCCTACCCTGTGCCCCGTGGGGGGCTAGGAGGCCAAATGGTGCTCCAGGAGAGGCCACAGGACTCTGCCTTATGTCGGACTGTTGCATTTTAAAATAGTGCTTTTCAAAGGAGACCGCTTCAGTGTTGCACATACGAGTGTTTAAGGGTGGGGTTGTGTTTGTGTGTGTGAACACAGTGTGTGTGTGTGTGTGTGTGTGCGCATTCCCATGCTTGTCATGCAGAGACTCAACACGGAAGACCTGAGCAGGACCAGGATGAGTGGGAAACCCCAGAAGTCTCACTCGCTGAGCTTCTAGCCACGTCCCCGTCCGCCATATGCAATCAGTTAGGTGTGGGCTCCCCCAGTTGCTCATTTCCTCATCTGGCTGTCTGGATGAGGTGGGTGCCAGGGCACCCATTTCACAGCAGGGGGCGGAGGCTCAGGGCAATTCGATCCACTGCCCAACAGTTGTCCAACAGGTGCCCCACCCACCCACCCAGGTGCACCACTGCCTGTGGGACACTGTGGGGTGTGGGCAGCGAGGGACCGCTGTGCCTCCCAGCCGCTCCATGTTGTTCGGCTGAGTCGTCATTGCTGTTTTCATTTGCGCCTGTAGGTTACAGTGCCAAGAACAAAAATAAGCCTGGCTATTTTTCACTCATATTTGGTTCTTCTTTTTCTTCTTCTTCTTTTTTTCTCAAATGCCATTGAAATAGAATTCTAATTTTTACTTAAAATGTGTAATCTTAATAAATTGCTACATTATTGCATGATGCTTGATATATTTAAAGACCACCTCTTTTTCCAGAAGAGCTCATCTCCAATAATATAATCACAATCAATAGAAAAACGTGTTTCTATATACAGTATCTGCTCCTTTTTGAGGGCCTATCTATACAGATAAAAAAGACTTATCTCTATGTGTATGTATATATGTGTGGAGTGTTAGAATGTCATACTATTTTAATAACGTAACTTTATATCGCATCTCCAAACATCCCGATCTTAGACTTTATACCAGACTTACACAAAATGTGCCTTACACGTTTTAAAAGTTTTATGTGACTGTCTTATTTTGTTTTGCAAAGCAGTCACATTTGGGCTTCTCCAGGCACATTAGCTTTCTTAGCTTCCCTTGACCTCAAGGCTGAGAAGAAAAAGGTCTTTGGAGATCTGAATTCCTCTTGGCCTTGGATAATGCACATCCAGCAAGGGTTTGGTAGAGATCATTGCTCAGGGGCTGCAACGGGCAGGGGTGAGGGAAAGATGGTGGGTGAGTGAGGATGTGGTGAAGGTCCCTCCCGTGACTGATCCCAGAAGGGCCTGTGGGCCTGCCCACAGGGGTCTTCAGAATCCAAAGTCAAGGTGGCACTCTCTCCAGAAGTACTTCCAAGTCCTTCTTTGAGGGCCAGCCATCTTTAACCCATGAGGCTGATGTGAAGGAGTAAATGTTTGGGTCCCCCCCAATTTCATTTTTAAATCTAATCCCTAGTGTGATGGAACTTGAAGCTGGAGCTCTGGGGAGGTTTTGGGTCATGAGGGTGGTGCCCTCCTGAATGATACTAGTGCCCTTGTGAGAATTCAGAGAGCTGCTTTGCTCCTTTTCCACCATGGGAGGATACGAGGAGAAGTCAACTGTCGCCAAGACAGGAGGCATGTTCTCATCAGAACCACATCGGGTCAGCACACTGATCTTGGACTTCCAGCCTGTAGAACGACAGAAATAAATTTTTGTTGTTGAGAAGCCGCCCAGTTTATGATATTTTGTTATAGCAGCCCGAGCTAAGATAGCTAATATTTTTCTAAAGTGTTTCTTAGATTGTTTTAAATCATTTCCCTTGGAGCACATGTTTTCTTGGGGTGGGCTTAAATTCCACGTGGGATGGCTTGGTGATGCTCCGACAACCCATGGCTGCCCCTGGTCCAACAGTCTCAGTAAAATGAGGAGAGATGGGCCACAAAGGCAAGGACTTTGAGTCTTATCCTAGCAGTACCACCACCTTGCTGTGGGACCTTTCTCACTCTCAGACCCTCAGTCCTTCCATCTGTGGAATGGGAGTGTGAGGCTGTTCACTGAGCTCCTTTCTGGCTTTGCGCTTTTTATCGACCCTCCTCTTGGGATTTCTTCAGGATGTGTGACTGAAGGTCTGGACCGGTCACACACAAGTTTAGCCTTTTACCCTGAGTACAGAGCCTTAGACCCCAAATATGGGTATCAGGTAGGATTATTTCCTTTTTGAAAAGGTTCCCACCTACCCCCCTGCCTTACTAAAGGGATTAACAATTGAATGCCAGTAACAACAACAATCACTACTCATATTTACGGAGAGTTTATTACTTGCCAGATACAGTGCTAAACCCTATGGGTGTTTTATCCCATGTGCTCCACAAAATGTCCCTAAATGGTAAGCATGACTATGGTCATTCCTAGTTTATTGAGAAGAAAGCTGAGGCTTGGAGAAGTGAACAGCTTGAGGTCATTTGCTTGCAAATGGCAGATACTTGATTCAGTTTAGGATTATCTGACGTCACAGCTCAGACGCTTACCCACCGCACACACTTTATAGATCCTCTTAGTGTTTGCTTCTACATCGTGCACCTCAGAAACTCTATTTCCTATCTCTGCTGGCACAATGGCTGCATTTCACCTTTTCACGCTGGTCTCCCCTGTCCTATTTGAACCCTTCCCATTGGCCCTGACCCTGCCTTCTCCATCACTTGAGCAGTCGGGAGTTGATTTTATGAAACTGAAGTGAACTCCAATTCAGTGTCCCTGCTTCTTAAACACCAAGTCAATGCCAAGAGTAACGCACCCCTGAGATGCTCACGTAAGTAAGTGAGGAAATAGAAGTTGATTCATAATAATTCCGTATCTTGTACAGAACCTCTGAGGACCACACCAGTGTCAGAGTCATTTCCGGTCCTTAGGGAGCTCATTTGCACACTGGGATCTCAGGGATGGGGTCCAGGGGCGACACCTGAACCTGCAGAGGATTTTGGCAGAGGGCAGAAGAGCGGGGGGGAGGGGAGAGGCAAAGTCTGAAAGAGTTGAATCCGCTAACTAATGTAGACAAAAATCTTGCAGCTGACAGGGACCAAGCTGACATATCCGGCTCTTTGCCTGAAGGACCCACCTGGCCAAATGCCTTAGGTGTCATATACACTCCAGGGAGAATTGAGCCACTTGCCTTGAGTGGTGGGAAGCTAAATGAAAATGTAACTGCAAGGTGAATTGCCGGTCCTGAATCTGACGGATCTCTTTTCTGAACTGAATTGCACACGATGAGCCAGTTTCTGGTAGTCGGTCTGTATGCTCGGGAACAGGGCAGGGCTGGCCAGAGGTGCAGGTGACAAGGGTTCTCTTTGGCTGAGTAGCACCAGGGAGCGGAGATTTGCTTACACTCAGGGTGGCAGGTGACCAGGGGCAGGATGCCCGCCATGGGAAATAGTGACTAGTCAGAGAGATCAAACTGGACAGCCAGGCCAAGTTCACCGTGGGGAGAGAGGGCCACTTTGGCTGGATCCTCTCTGGGGAACAGCCGGGAGATTTAACGGGAGAGACTCTTCATCATGTCATCGTTAGCCGATAGGAACCCAGGTGTTCTCATCATATATTATTTTCTTAGGAAAAAGGACAAAAGATCTGAGGTGCCTTTATTGCCCATCCAGCAAACTAAGAGGGTTCGGCTGGACAGCAGAGTTTGAATTCTATGGGCCTCACCCAGCAAAGCAGTAGGAGACGCTGGGGTAAAATCCCTGAGGCGAGTGATGAATTTGTTTAGGAACGCTGAGCCTTGTCCTTCTTCTTCTTTTTCTTTCTTCCTCTTTCTTTCTTTTCTTTTTATTTTGGACTTCTAACTCATTCTTTAGGCCAAAATAAATCCCAGATGTGGCAAGAAGTTAAATGCGAAACAAACAAACAGAAACACATAAAGACCTAGAAGAAAATGTAAGTATTTTTATAATCGTAGGGGGAAGCCTTTGCTAGTCATAACATCGGAGCCAGAAACTCTAAGAGTAAAGGTTGGCAGACTTTACTACTTGTTCACTTAGCATAGTGATGTTCAGTATTTTTTCATGAATTTGACTGCATAAAAATTAAACACTTCTAAGCAGTATGCATGCACATGCAAACACACACACACACACACACACACACACACACATATTTCAGACTCAAACCTAAACTACAAAAGACAGTATGGGAAACAATATTTGCCACGTGTATGAGAGACAACGGGTTAACATTCCTGGTACAAAGAAAAAAGCTCTCGCAAATCAATAAGAAAAAGACAAATCCTCCAATAGAAAAATTGTCAAAGGACATGGGCAGGCAATTCGGAGAAGAAGAAATACAAACGGTCAATAATCAAAGAACAGTAAAGGAAATCTTTGCAGCCATTAAATGCGTGAGGCTGACCTGTATTTACTGACTTGGAAAGATGCCCGTGACATATTGTTGAATGAAAAAAGTGGGCTACAAAACAGCAGGTAGAGTATGATTCCATGTATGGAAAATTTAGGAGAGTATCTTAATCCCCATTCTTTGTGGAAACAATAGAAATGTTCTCTAAGTTGGCTTTAACAAAAAGAATTTGAGGAGTACGAGAGCTCCTCATCCCCCACACCCCCCCCCCCACTTGCCAGGACAGTGATGGGGGCCTCACCTGTGGATGGCTGGGGTCAGGAACCTGTGAGTGTCCCTGGGAAGCAAGACGTCACTTTCCCAGTCTCAGCTCCCTGGGCCAAAATGTTCCTGCACCACTGTTCTCTCTAGTTTTTTTACTTCTCTTTCTCTCTCTGCAGACGAATTGGGCAATAGGATTGAGGATAATTTTTAGTCATTAAAAAAATATGTTTTTGTGCTATTAGGAGTTTTTGTTTTTTTTTTTTTACCATGAGTGCATATTATTTTTAAATTTAAGAAAAAGGCTCTTATTTTATTCTCAGAAATAGAAAAAAAAATCCAGTTAGGAAGTTTGACTGGTAGAGCGTTAGTATCCTTAATACAGAGGAAATGCCCACAAATCAGTAAGAAAGATAATACCCCAACCGAGAGAGAACAAAATGCCCACCTAAAAGCCCTTATTTAGTGAGTGTTTACTGTATGTCAGGAATTGAATGAAACATCCTGCAAATACCACCGTTTCCACAGCTTAATAAGGAAGATGTTATTCCTCCCCTTCCTCTACCCCTCCCGCTCTCCTTCCTTCCTTCCAACAAATATGCACTGAATATCTGCCTTCTGTCACGCCTGTTCTGGGCCCCACAGATACAACTGTTGCCCTCACGAAACTTACATTTCTATTATCTCTATTTTGCGGCTAAGGAAGCTGAGGTTTGAAGAAGCTTTCACCGGTACACCTGTTCGTAATGAGCATGTTACAGGATCCTCAAAATGTGAGCATGTGATTCCCAGAGGAAGAAAAATAAATGGTCAGTAAACATATGGAAATATTTCACCCGATTAGCAATCTCAGAAAACAATTAAAAATAGTTTTGGTTTATTTATTTCTGTATTGGCTTCTCAGGCTGCCAAAGATGTTTTAAGATTGATAACAATGAGTATTGTCTGTATAGGGTTGGGAGAAATTAGACGCTCTCTTAGTCTGCCAGTAGGTGTTTGTATTTATGCAAAGTTTCTGGAGAATACTTTGGCAAACATGTCAAAGCCCCCCAAATAAATGTCTACCCATTGCCTTAGCAATTGTTTTATGAAATTATTCACATATGTGTATGCGTATGTATATCAGATAATCAAAGATGTTTGACCAAAGATACTCATTGCAGCCCAGTTTATAGTAGTAAAATTTTGGAATCAATTTAAATGTACTTCAAAAAGAAATTGGTTACAGAAATTGTGATTTCCTTACTATAGAATCCTGTGCAGTTATTGCAAATGATAGCGTCGGTCTGCATCTACGACCCACAAAGATATTCACAATGTATTATGAAGTGGCAAAAGCAGATTACAAAGCCATTGGCCTAATACGACCCCCCCTTTTTGGCAAAAGTGAAAATATATTTAGATATGCAATTTTTCATAGAAACATCTGAAAGAGTATAAAGCAAAATGTTAAGAATGATTATCTCAGGGTCAGAGAGTTAAGGCCGATACCTTCCTTCCTTACGTAGATCTTTTGCAATGATCACATAACCAGTTTTATAATCAGGTAAAACCAAACCCAAACAAGGAAGCTACTTCTGTGGCTGGGGACAGCACCAAAACCAAGGCGGGGCCTGGAAGACGTGCTGGGTTCGCTCTGCAGACAGGCCACACAGGGCAGGGCACCACCTCGGCGCCTGTGGCTTGGGGGGCCACCTGTTTCCCCAGACCCGACGCCCCTATGCGGCAGGTGATTCCCCAGTCGGGACCTTCACTGGTGTCTGCACAGCTGGGGTCTGAGAGCTCGAGGCAGAACCTCAGATGAACGCGGGGCTGAGGAGGACCAGCGTGGAAGGATAGCTGGGCCGAGGGTTATGTGTCCCTGCTCCGAGGTTTTGTTGCCCATGCCCTCTGCCGGTTACTTGCTCAGGAGGTGTGTGTCTCAGGGATCGTCATCATCCAAGGAGACAGGCGTCATGTGAGGGGGACTAGGGGCCGGCTTCAGGGCCAGTGGGAGGGACAGGCACCAACCACACGACGGACGTCACCCGGAGGTAAGGGTGACGCCCCTGTGCAGGGCTTCTCACCTGCTCGTGGAACCAACGACATCTAGCTTACAAGATACAAATGCAAAGCAAAATGAAATGACAAAAGTAAAGGAAAAGGAAAGAAAAAATAACAGATACCAGTCAGAGATTAGAGTATTGGGAACAAGCTAGAAGTTGAAGTAGGGAACAGTGAGAAAGATCAGACTGACTAGGGTAAGATGAAAAGATAACAGGATTTCAAATCACCAGCCTGAGATGGTAAGACGATGAAATGCCGTTAACAAGTTTTTAAAATGAAATGCCCACCCCCAGAATAGACGGCCAGAAGCTAGAGATTTTAAAAAAGACAAAACCTGGGGCGCCTGGGTGGCTCAGTCAGTTAAGCGTCTGACTCCTGATTCCTGCTCAAGTCAGGATCTCATGGTTGGTGAGTTGCATGCTGACAGTGCAGAGCCTGCTTGGGATTTTCTGTCTCCCTCTCTCTCTGCCCCTCCCTCACTCATTCTCCCCCCACCCCTCAAAAACAAATAAATAAATCTATGAAAAAAGAAAAAAGGATAAAACTTCACCAAGATGAAGTTGTAAAGTGTAAAAAGCAGTGACAAAGACCTTAAGAAACCATAATTAAAAGGTACCACAAAGAGAAACACAAGATGACAAGGGGAAGGTTAAAAGATTAACTAGAAGATAATCAAAGGAGAAACAGTAAGTCAGAGGAAGCTGAAACGCTACCAAATATGATCATTTAAGGCTAAAGTTGTAGGACTGTTTTTACCTAGTAGGTGAAACTAACAGAGACAAACAGGCAGGTGGCCCTAATTTTTTTTTTAAGTTTATTTATTTATTTTGAGAGAGAGAGAACACTCATGCAGGCAGGGGTGGGGCAGAGAGAGAAGGAGAGAGAGAATCTCAAGCAGGCTCCACACTGTCAGCTCAGAGCCCAACTCGGGGTTCCAACTCACAAACCCTGAGATCATGACCAGAGCCAAAATCAAGAGTCAAATGTCTAACTGACTGAGCCACCCAGGCGCCCCAGGTGGCTCAAATTTTTAATGGATCGATCATCTGTGCTATGATCCTAGAATTGCCCATGTTTTTCTGTCACCATGTTTACCTGTCATCATGACAGTTGTCTGGGTAATTATCTGATTAATGTCTTTCTTCACCCATGAAACTTCAAGACCCATGAGGGCAGGAGTCTTATCTGTTTGCTTTCCTGTGCACTCTGGCACCTTTCGAGTGATCAGTGGCCCATCCTTGGTGATTAAATGATGGAGTGAAGCATCTCTCATAAGCTGTCGAGAGGCACCTGCAGCACTGTGCCCAACAGTTTAGACAGGGAGGTGACTGGCCACCAGTTCCCCATTGCAAACCGAACCCTCCCAGGCCTGGACACGTAGCCGAGCGCCAGAGGTGGCTGGTGTCCCCAGGGCCCTTGCTCGCCATTCACTGACCACCTGAGGAGGGGAAGGGTGTTCGATGTGTCCCCCAGCTTTCAGAAGCGTGGGGTGAGAAGGGGCGCCGGAGGCAGAAGAGGCGGTCTAGGCTTAAGGTAGCACCCTCTGACTACCATTGCAGACCCATGGGTGGCCTGGGAAAGAGAAGTTTCCATAAAAGAGAGGCCCATCCAGGAGGAGGGAGACTGGGGCAGTAACCATTAAGGATGACCTTTCTTCCATCTCTCTGTTTACCTTCTCTGTGTGCGAATCCCACTGCCTGGCGTGTGACAAGGGGCTGGGCGAAGCACTGAGACCCCATTCTGCTGAAGAGAAGACTGAGTTCCTAGCTAAGTTTGCCCAAGGAAGCTTAATTAGGTGCCACACAATGGTGGAGAAGCACGGGGGTGAGGCCGATGTGATTTAATTACATAGGACTTGAGGCTGTGTGGACTTTGAAGCCCACGGAGAGGACCGGAGGGGGCTGAGGGCCAGGTGTGCAAGGGGACACCGGCCCGGCTTAGAAGTGACGTGTGACAAAGAGGTAGTCGCCCCGGCTTGGAAAGGATAAAACACCCTCGTCGAAAGAGAGGCGAGGCTAGCTCTGAGAATCCGCTCCTGCGGTCCATTTTTGAGACCTTATCATAACACCCAGCCAAGGAAACAGTGATCGTGCTCTTCCTCAGTGACTAAATGTGTGTGTTTGGCATGTGTGTGGTGACCTTTAATGACTGGATTAAAGTCCCCTCCCAAGTAACTGAACCCGGAGGGGCTAAACCTGCGAGAGGCGTTGCTGGTCTGAAGCATGACCGCATCTGGAGACTTGGTTGGGGGCCGAAGCAGAAATCGGCGGAAAGCCGTTGGATGGCTAATTTCCTTCTTCCTTTGGTCACTGGTGACACGGTATTTTCCCGTGGTGGGTAGCGCGTGGCAGAGAGCCTCAGAACTTGTTTTATCAAGGTGAGTGGGGCTTCGCGAACAAATGACTCCGTTCTCTTTCAAGGTATCATCGCTGTGCCTGACACGACGATGTTGCGGGGAGAGATGGGAAATGGGAGTTTATAAACCAGGAGTGTCCACTGGCAGTCTGCATCCATATCACTGAAACTTCAGCGTACCCCCCCTTTTTTTTAAATAGAAATTTTGCCCACATATACACTAATAAAAATAAATCTGTTTCCGATTACTAACTCTGCAGCCAGGTGCTTGTTTGTTATGAGAAAGGCATGTTCATTAATTTTCAGCTATGAAAAGTGCACT